>NC_090383.1:91363079-91705996 GCF_036365525.1 Heterodontus francisci | reverse complement strand
TTTTTCTCTGACCTGTGAAGGTATTGTCCAACCCTCTACCAACCTTTCACACTGACTCCACTTGTAGGGACTCATACATACCATGGTAGAGGCTGGTATGCCGCACAGGGTCGGCAACATGTCCGTACATGGACACCAATGTCCGTGGTAAAAAATGTTGAGGTCTGTGACTGGCAATTTCAGGGATGCGAAATTTCCCATTGGCTTCTTAGTTCCTACCAGACCAACTTTAAAAAATCACAACTGTTAGTTTCACAGCTGAATTGGAATTTCTAAGCTCGGATCTTTATCTAATGCTCATTAACACCCCATTCCATATTCACAGCTGACAGCTGCTGAAAGCGGGAGCCGTGACTTCTGAACGTCGGACAGATTCAGAGTTTTCCTGAGGGTTTTGATTTTTTTTAAAAGCCCGCTGGAAAGGCACAGATCTGTCCGAAGTTTGGAAACTATTGTGCCTGCTCTCGGCAACAATCAAAGTGGGGGGGGTGGCAGAGAGACAGACAGAGAGAGAGGGGGCAGAGAGGCAGGGGCAAGAGAAAAGGACAGAGAGAGAGAGGGCGAGAGAAAAGGGCAGAGAGAGAGAGAGAGAGGCAAAGAGAGGGGGCACAGACAGAGAGAGGGGGGTACAGGGGGAGATAAGGTCAGAGAAAGAGAGAGAGGGGGGACAGAGAGAGGGGAAGAGAGAGCGCGGGGAGATAGACAGAGAGAGAGAGAGAGTGGAGGGAAGAGAGAGCGCGGGGGGATAGAGAGAGAAAGGGGTGAAAGAGAGAGAGAGAGAGAGAGAAAGAGGAGAAAGAGACACAAAGCGGGAACAGAGAGAGCAGAGAGACAGAGAGAGCCATGATGACACTGAAAGGGGTGGATGACATGGGGAGACGACACAGAGTGGGAGAATGACACAGAGATGTTTGGAGTAATGGGGGTGACAACACAGAGTGGGGGTCAACACACAGAGGGGGAACATAGAGAGAGGGGAACGCAGAGAGAGGGGAACATAGAGAGAAGGGAGGAACATAGAGAGGATGGACACAAAGTAGGGGGATGCACAGAGGGAGGGGGAGTGAAAGTGAGGGGGAGAGAGACAGACACAGAGGGCTGGATTTTAAGATCAGCAGCGAGCTAAAAAAAATGGCGTCCCGCCAATGCGGGCCACACGCCAAAGCGCCGCTGCAAACCCCCACACAATGGCTCATTTAAATAGACAGGGCAGCCTGCGCACCCTCCCAATCCCGTGGAGGGAGCGGGCTGTCCGTCGCCAGCAATGGCATCAGCTGCCTGTGCGCAGGCAGCTGGTGCCATTTTTAAAGGGCAGTGAGCCCTGCCATCACATTTAAATTTTTAAAGAAGTAACCTCCCCAATATTAAATAAATCAATTTATAGTGCCCCTTTCCCACCCCCAATAACAATTACAGTAACTATTCGCCCTCCCCCCCCCCCCAAACACTTACCTTTTACATCTGACCGTCCTCCCCCAAACTGAACAAAGTTTATAGGTCAACCCTTCCCACCATCCCCTACACCCATTGCTTTCCCCACCCCCCGCACCCCCCTCACCCCCAGCACTGAAAATCTTACCTTCTCACCCCTGCCCATCAGTGTGGCGAAGTGTTTTCCCAGATGGGGATTTGAAGGCATGGGCGTGCCAGCCACTGCGCCAATGATCATGGCGGGCCCTCGAGATCATAGGTAAGTCTATTTAAATGTATTCATTTTATTGATTTTAATATTTTAATTGAGGTTCCGTCACCCAGTGGCAGGGGTGCTACCATGGAGCCTCGTTGCTGCCAGGAGGATCGGGCAGGGCCCTCACGGCGTGAAGGTCTGTGGCAGGCCTCATCCAGAGCCATCTTCAGCCCCCCACCTCCACCCCACCACGGAACCCGATGCCTAGGTGAGAACAAAATCCAGCCCAGAGAGATGAGGGAGAGAGAGTGATCAGGATCACTCCTGACAGATGGACGTCGATCCAAAATACTCTGCATTGCTATAGCAAGGATGCAGGCAGACATTGACTACTTGTGCAAGCAAAAATAAAAATGCCAGCTATATCACTAAATCAGTGTCCAACATAGTGACGAGAAAGTAAGCCAACAAATTAGAGTCAATTAGTCTTCTCATTTAAAGCTTCTTCACAAAAATGCACAATTGATGTTGTTTTAATGAATAGTAAGATAAATTTTTAATGCCTTTATCTTTCCAAAATTATCTCACTGGCCTCATATGTAACACAAAACTTGTAATGTGGCCTCCCCACCCGAAAAGGTTGGCCATCCCGCTCCAAGCCTTTAATTTTGTATTTTAAAATAACCTACCAGCGAGGTTATTTTAAAACACAAGTTTAAATGCTTCTGTTATGTAAACTCATTTTAAAATGGCAAAAGTTACTAAGGGAATGTCTCGATTTCTACACTCTGGCATGCATTGATTTTGCTTGGGATGCAATCTCAGTGACATGCTAGACTTATACTTCTATAAAGATATTGCAATTTTGTTGCTATCCATTTGGAATCACATTGTTCCAGAACTTGTACTGAGAGGAAAATCCAAGGAATCCCCAGAATCAGCACTGAAAGTTCCTCATGAATACAAGAGTACAGTGTAATGGGGCTTAGTTATTTGGCAAAAACAGTGCTGCTGATCCATATACAATAGTTAGTAAATACTATGTGATGGATAGCTTTAATAAGCCTTAATCTATGAAGAACTGTCTACAATTCCTTAACAAAATCCATGCTGCATTTACAGTTTTAAAAACTGTCAGGGAAGACATAGCAAAAATTTATTATGTTTCAATGACCATGTTAGAAACAGTCATTAACTGATTTTTTTTTTTTGTGAATTAGATTAAAGGACAAGTTTTACAAGTATGTCAAAGATCAGTAACTGCAATGTACATCATTTACTATCCAGTTTGAGGGCAGCTAACCTGATTGGCCAATGGCATTTGAAAGTTGCCTGGATCATGTAATTACATTACATTAAAAGTGCACGTTTGCTAACAGGTAAGATATTTGGCTTGAACATAAATTGTTTAGTCTGGAGTACAATCTTACAGATAGTGACTAAATATTTTGTAACTGAATCGTACATGCAGTAACAAGCGCTCAACCTTTTACAAAAAAGCTTTTTGTTAATAATCATCTTGTCAGAGCTGAATCGGAATCGACATTGATAGACTGAGATATAGACATAAGTGAATTTAAGAGAATCACTTTATTGGAGGAACTGAAGGGTGCTCTTTATTTGTAATTGTGTTTATCTAATATTGTCACTAGCTTTGGTGAGTAAATGACATTTTATCCATAAGAAATGCTGTTGTTTCTGTATTTTAGAATCCAGGACCGAGTTTAACATCCTGCCAAGATGAATAAACTAGTCTTGGCTACTTACTGCTAATCTCTCTGCCCTTCCTGTCCCAATCTGCTTTGCTTTTTTAGATAACTATTCTGAAGTATTATCTTCTCCATTCTATAAAATTCTCCTGATTTGGTGATCACTGCCTTTTTGTTGGCTGCCCTGTCTTCAGACACATATTACAAGCAAGTGGAAAGAACAAAGAACAAACAACAGTACAGCACAGGAACAGGCAATTCGACCCTCCAAGCCTGCGCCGATCTTGATGCCTGACTAAACTAAAACCTTCTGCACTTCCGGGGTCCGTATCCCTCTATTCCCATCCTATTCATGTATTTGTCAAGATGCCTCTTAAAAGTCTCTATGGTACCTGCTTCCACCACCTCCCCCTGGCAACAAGTACCAGTCACTCACCACCCTCTCTGTAAAGAATTTGCCTTGCACATCCCCTCTAAACTTTGCCCCTCTCACCTTAAACCTATGTCCCCAAGTAACTACTCTTCCACCCTGGGAAAAAGCTTCTGACTATCCACTCTGTCCATGCCGCTTATAACTTTGTAAACCTCTATCATGTCACCCCTCCACCTCCGTCGTTCCAGTGAAAACAAACCGAGTTTATCCAACCTCTCCTCATAGCTAATGCCCTCCAGACCAGGCAACATCCTGGTAAACCTCTTCTGTACCCTCTCCAAAGCCTCCACATCCTTCTGGTAGTGTGGCGACCAGAATTGCACGCAATATTCTAAGTGTGGCCTAACTAAAGTTCTGTACAGCTGCAGCATGACTTGCCAATTTTTATACTCTATGCCCCGACCGATGAAGGCAAGCATGCCGTATGCCTTCTTGACTACCTTATCTACCTGCGTTGCCACACTCAGTGACCTGTGGACCTGTACGCCCAGATCTCTCTGCCTGTCAATACTCCTAAGGGTTCTGCCATTTACTGTATACTTCCCACCTGCATTAGACCTTCCAAAATGCATTACCTCACATTTGTCCGGATTAAACTTCATCTGCCATTTCTCCGCCCAAGTCTCCAACCAATCTATATCCTGCTGTATCCTCTGACAATCCTCATCACTGTCCGCAACTCCACCAACCTTGGTGTCATCCGCAAACTTACTAATCAGACCAGCTACATTTTCCTCCAAATCATTTATATATACTACAAACAGCAAAGGTCCCAGCACTGATCCCTGCGGAACACCACTAGTCACATCCCTCCATTCAGAAAAGCACCCTTCCACTGCTACCCTCTGTCTTCTATGACCAAGCCAGTTCTGTATCCATCTTGCCAGCTCCCCTCTGATCCCATGTGACTTCACCTTTTGTATCAGTCTGCCATGAGGGACCTTGTCAAAGGCTTTACTGAAGTCCATATAGATAACATCCACTGCCCTTCCTTCATCAATCATCTTTGTCACTTCCTCAAAAAACTCAATCAAATTAGTGAGACGCGACCTCCCCTTCACAAAACCATGCTGCCTCTCGCTAATAAGTCCATTTGTTTCCAAATGGGAGTAAATCCTGTTCCGAAGAATCCTCTCTAATAATTTTCCTACCACTGACGTAAGGCTCACCGACCTATAATTTCCTGGATTATCCTTGCTACCCTTCTTAAACAAAGGAACAACATTGGCTATTCTCCAGTCCTCTGGGACCTCACCTGTAGCCAATGAGGATGCAAAGATTTCTGTCAAGGCCCCAGCAATTTCTTCCCTTGCCTCCCTCAGTATTCTGGGGTAGATCCCATCAGGCCCTGGGAACTTATCTACCTTAATGCTTTGCAAGACACCCAACACCTCCTCCTTTTTGATAATGAGATGACTGAGACTATCTACACTCCCTTCCCTAGGCTCATCATCCACCAAGTCCTTCTCCTTGGTGAATACTGATGCAAAGTACTTATTTAGTACTTCGCCCATTTCCTCTGGCTCCACACATAAATTCCCTTCTCTGTCCTTGAGTGGGCCAACCGTTTCCCTGGTTACCCTTTTGCTCTTTATATATGTATAAAAAGCCTTGGGATTTTCCTCAATCCTGTTTGCCAATGACTTCTCATAACCCCTTTTAGCCCTCCTGACTCCTTGCTTACGTTCCTTCCTACTGTCTTTATATTCCTCAAGGGATTCACCTGTTCCTAGCCTTCCAGCCCTTACGAATGCCTCCTCTATCTTTTTGACGAGGCTCACAATATCCCGCGTTATCCAAGGTTCCCGAAACTTGCCAAACTTATCCTTCTTCCTCACAGGAACATGCTGGTCCTGGATTCTAATCAGCTGACGTTTGAAAGACTCCCACATGTCAGATGTTGATTTACCCTCAAACAGCCGCCCCCAATCTAAATTCTTCAGTTCCTGCCTAATATTGTTATAATTAGCCTTCCCCCAATTTAGCACCTTCACCCGAGGACTACTCTTATCCTTATCCACAAGTACCTTAAAACTTATGGAATTATGGTCACTGTTCCCGAAATGCTCCCCCACTGAAACTTCGACCACCTGGCCAGGCTCATTCCCCAATACCAGGTCCAGTACGGCCCCATCCCTAGTTGGACTATCTATGTATTGTTTCAAGAAGTCCTCCTGGATGCTCCTTACAAATTCTGCCCCATCCAAGCCCCTAGCACTAAGTGAGTCCCAGTCAATATAGGGGAAGTTAAAATCACCCACCACTACAACCCTGTTACCTTTACATCTTTCCAAAATCTGTCTACATATCTGCTCCTCTACATCCCGCTGGCTGTTGGGAGGCCTGTAGTAAACCCCAAACATTGTGACTGCACCCTTCCTATTCCTGAGCTCCACCCATATTGCCTCGCTGCATGACCCCTCCGAGGTGTCCTCCCGCAGTACAGCTGTGATATTCTCCTTAACCAGTAATGCAACTCCCCCACCCCTTTTACATCCCCCCTCTATCCCGCCTGAAGATTCTAAATCCTGGAACATTTAGCTGCCAATCCTGTCCTTCCCTCAACCAAGTCTCTGTAATAGCAACAACGTCATAGTTCCAAGTACTAATCCAAGCTCTTAAGTTCATCTGCCTTACCTGTTATACTTCTCGCATTGAAACAAATGCACTTCAGACCACCAGTCCCGCTGTGCTCCGCAACATCTCCCTGCCTGCTCTTCCTCTTCGTCTTACTGGCCTTATTTACTAGTTCCCCCTCATTTATTTCACTTGCTGTCCTACTGCTCTGGTTCCTACCCCCCTGCCACACTAGTTTAAACCCTCCCGAGTGACGCTAGCAAACCTCGCAGCCAGGATATTTGTGCCCCTCCAGTTTAGATGCAACCCGTCCTTCTTGTACAGGTCCCATCTGTCCTTGAAGAGATCCCAATGGTCCAGATATCTGAAACCCTCCCTTCTACACCAGCTGTTCAGCCACGTGTTTAGCTGCACTATCTTCCTATTTCTAGCCTCACTGGCACGTGGCACAGGGAGTAATCCCGAGATTACAACCCTAGAGGTCCTGTCTTTTAACTTTCTACCTAACTCCCTAAACTCCCCCTGCAGGACCTCATCACTCTTCTTGCCTATGTCATTGGTACCTATGTGTACCACAATGTCTGGTTGTTCACCGTCCCCCTTCAGAATGCCCCCTGTCCGTTCAGAGACATCCTTGACCCTGGCACCAGGGAGGCAACATCCCATCCTGGAGTCTCTTTCATATTGCACAAACATTGACCATCACGTGTTGAATTGTCTTGTGACAATAGTAGTGTGAGAAATGGTCCATCTTCCCATTGCTGATTTTTCTACTGTCTCACTTCAATAACCAAAGTAACAATCCTCTCCTTGAGTTTTATGGTTTATTGGATGAATTTTCACTCCTGAAACAGTGTGAATGCACACAGGTCATCTGATAAGGTCCATCTACCACCCGTGACATGCCATAGCTAGCTCTATTCTGTCAACAAAAGTAATTCGTATTGGCATTGCATATTATTTTGCTTGCTAGCTAGCTAATACATTGTGCTGCTCTCCGTTGATGTTTGTATGCTTAGCTACTTTATAGGGAGAAATGTGTTTTAAGCCGGAATGTGTTTTGATAGCATTAGATCAGCTATGCACTTTATACACAGATTATTTGCACCCATGTCCGTGGCTGATTCAATAATTTTGTCAAATGTCTGTGGTGTAATATGTTGGTGCCTATCCCTGCTCATAGCACCTAGTCCTCCTTCCAAGGCCACGAGTAGATGCCTCCAGTTTAGGGCGCCCCCAGCCATGGCCATGTCTAGTCTACCATTTGCCTTGCAGGGGACATATTAAAGTTTTGCCTTGTATAAGTCAATGTGGAAACTCTTGGAAACCAGGTCTGCACCATTTCATTATGGGTTTCATTGTTTTTTTTAAACTGATTTTGTGATCCTTAGTTTTTAAGCTGAAAAAAAATTGCTAAAACCTTTTAATGTGAATTTATATCTTTATATTTAACAACATTTGCCATCCTTTGCTTAATTTGTGGAGTTTCAATTCTTTTTAAAGATTTGTAGAAATTTCATACATTAAAGTCGTTATTTTGGAATAAAAATATATGAAAAAGAAATCTGTTTTTAAGATATTTCCTCGCATTTTCTGATGTCTTTTGTGATCTGATTTATATCTCACTTCCCTTACAGGATAGATAAATAAAGGATATAAATATTTTCATTTTTTATGCTGTTTTTGATTTCTGGATAATAGTTTTGCACCCTTTTTCAACTATCTTTTGCCAATTTTTCCCTCCGTGTTTAAAATTTTAATCTTATAACAAATGCTCTACCAAATTGCATTTGGTGTCCAAAACCCAATTTAATGGATTTCTTGGAGAGGAATTTAATGGAGAGGAATTGATTTTTTGCAGATTTTCCCCTGCATGGTTCCTGGTTGGTGTTAAACTGGTGGCTGGTTGTTGCTTGGTAGATTCAATTGTGTTTTTGGTGTTGTTTTCTATTCTTGTTGTTGTTTCTCCACCCCATCACCCATTCCTGCTCACTCTGCATGATGTATTGAGCCACATAAGAGACAAATTAAATCCTCTTGAGTTACATTGTTTCAATTAATTAAAAAAAATCTTGCATTTCTTTATTCCTGTAGATTTGTCTTTTTGTCACCTGAGTTGTAAATTGGAACGATTGTGGATTTTGCTGAGTGGATTGGATAAATGAAAACTTAACACTGTTACTGCATGCTGTATTGCAATTATGGCTCACCCTCTAACCCTACTTATCCTGAAGCCTACACTTGGTCTTGGCTTCTGGGGTGCAAGACCAAGGGAGATAAACCTTATTTAAAAAAAACAAAAAAAGTTCTAAGCATTCAGATTTCAAAATCAGCCTCATCATCCACTCCCACTTCATAAATAAACTCACCCTTGACCCTCCTGAACTCACCAATTATCACCCCATCTAAGGGTCTTGAACATGCCATTGGGCTGAATGTTACGCCGCCCCAGCGGGTCAGATGGTGGCGTGGGTAAGGCGTAAAATGAGCAGGAGGCTCCAGGAGACCAGGGAAGGACTGAACCCCCTGGTGAGGCAAGCGCAACTTACCTGGACTCCTGGCTCCATCAGGTCAGCTGGGCTGCAGTCCCAGCAGTGGGTCACCACTCCCGGTGGCGCTGCTGGGACTAAGTAATGGCGGCCCGCTGATTGGTCTGCAGCTCAATGAGGCAGGACTTCCTCCCTCAAGCGGGTGGAAGTCTCACCTCGGGACAATTAAAGCCCGGGGACCCGTAAAATGCAGAACGGATCCCAGGGCTCGGCGGAAATGGGTTTGCAACCGACTTTTATGTCGGTGGAAAATTCCTGTCCGTCTAAGGTAAAATCCAGCCCATTGTCTCCCAACTCTGTGTCTGTCTCTCGTGTAACTCCCTGCTCAAATTCCTCTCGTCAAATTCCTGCCCCTTTCATAGCATCAAAAAAGCCCTAATGAAAGTCATGAACAACATCCTCTGTAACTGTGGCACTTTATGTCCTTATTACAAATTTAGAATCTGCTTTAGATATCTTTTAGGGTGATGAGACTTTTGAAAACTACCAGAAGTGCAAAAATTACTAATAATTTCAAAAATGCAAATTGCATCTATTTCTGCACTTATTTGCAATACACACATTCATTATGTTGAAGTTCATATATTTTCACTGCACGTATAAATCACTTATATTGATGTTTTTACAAAGTAAGGTGACAACGACTGGCACATTAAATCAGCAGAAACAATGTGAATGTTGAGCACCTATAGTTCGGGAACAAGTTATAATGAGGCAAAAGTTGACTACACAGTCACTCTACACTGTAAAATCTTGGTGGGAAAATTGCAGAATGTTCAGGTGCACACCCAATGGGCTGGATTTTAACAGCCCTTTATGGAGGGGCTGGGAGGCATGGGGGGGGGGCAGGCCTTCCAGATGCCATGGAACTTTACCAGGGGCAGGGAAGGTCGAGAATGGCCTTCCCGCCCAAAGGCCAATGGCCACTTAAGGGCCTCTTCCCACCGCTGCTGCTATTTTACCAGCGATGGGGAGCCCTCTGCCACATGGGGAGGCCACCCACTAAAAGCTGGTGGCCTTCCTTTGGGCTGGAGGGTACCCTGTGGCCCATGGAACACCCCTTGGTGGCAAGGACTGCCAATGCCCTCATTTACCTCACTAGGGACCAACCCACCACACCCACCACCTCCACCCGGACTCCTTTGTCTAACAATGGCGTCACCAGCAGAAACCATTTATGAGAACAATGGAAAAGAAAAACTATGACCACATGACAGAAACTAGGTTTCTGATAAGGAACTTAAATAAAGATATATTTTGGGCAGACGAAGGAAATCCATCTATGCCATTGAAGAGACAGGACCTTGCCCAAGATTACCAGCTTTGAACTACATATAAGTGGCAACTGGAGATTGACTTTGAACTCCCTACCTGAGAAATAATACCAGAACTTTGCCAGTGACCTATAGCTGGGATATAACAGAAGCAGTATGCAACAGCGCATCCATTTTCCTAAACCTCCCAAGTCTTTCCTCAGTGAACAATGGAAAAGATTACAGGCCTGCACCATTTCAAGTCTTCACCCGGGGGAAAAGCAAGTTTAACAGAGGACTCTTTTAAATCATCAGACCTAACGCATGTTATCTTTATAATCTCTACCTTTTCTTGTGTGTCTGTGTATCTGTATGAATATGAGAGTGGGTGTTGTGAATATTTTGGGTGTTGCATAATAAACATTTATCTTTCTTTTAAACTTACGAGAAAACCTGTCATTTGTCTGTTCTTGACAATTAAAGCACTCATGGCGTTAAAAAAAAACGTTTTTTTTTTAAATGCTGTCTTTGGTCAGTCGAGAGATAAACTGTTAAATTCCAGAAAGCTTGTTATGGAAGGATAATGCTGGAGCCTATCTTTACTCAGTTTTACATTTATTGTACAGAGTAAAAGGATTACAAACATGTAGTTCCTTAAACACTTTACTGATCTCAGAAGGGTCTTCTTATAATTGTTCAAGTAAGACTCCAATTAACACCCTCCACCTGCATATAATTAAATAATTGATACACAATTAACAGATTCCCTTTTTTATAATAAGACTTAGATTAACATGCTCAAACAACATTTCAAAATAAATCAAAATAAATTCTATATCAGGTACAAAGTATTACATTGCGAGATACCCCTCCTCTAGCACCCCTAACAATTTCTTTATACTTGCATTTCTCTTTGTGAAACAATCAGATAGCTGATGACTTGCATCTACCCATTTAAGTTTGGAGATTTCCTTTCTCTCCAGCATTTGTTTCAATCCGGCAAGGTCAATATGTCGTCATTTCTCACTCACACTTTATGTAGAATGTACACTGTCCCACAATGAACAATTATTCACATAACATTCTATAGGTATCCTATCTTCAGTATGTCCCTTGTTCAGAATCTCACCTAAAATATTTGACAAATAGAACCCCATGTCCAATGCCTCCATAAGACCCAGTGCTTCTAACAACCCATTTTATTTTCTTAGCTTCCCAAGCTAAAAGATAACATTTCTAGTTTTCACCCATCAGAAATACTAGGAAACCAGCTGTACTCGAATACCCATCAGGAAGTTTAACATATGAAGCATCACTAAAAATGACCAGCTTCATGTTCATTCAGTCACCATGGGAACTGCAGTACACATTTCTTCAGATTTACTTTTTTTAATGTTCCATCTTCCCTTGAAACATTTTCAACTTTTGGGTGTTTCATCATTGCACTTAACTCCAGCACATCAAAACTAGCATCAGGTCTAGTCTGAGTGTACAATTGTTTAATTGACCAATAAAGCTTTGCAATTGGGGATTATAAGGGACAATATAGGGACTATATCCCTCAAATTCTTTGCATGAACTTCCCATGCAGGGCGGTTGTCAACTCACAGGTTGGTTGCTCAGCTAAGTTTTTATGCAGCAGTTCATCAATCACTGTGTGATTCCTTTCACAGAGTCCATTACTGAAAGGACTTTCAGCTGCAGTATTCATAACCAGAATGTTCATGTTTTCACACACGTCTCTGAACTCATCATTGGCAAATTACCCTCCATTATCTCTCAGAAATTTACCTGGTGCCCCAAGTCCAGACCCTATCCATTTCTCCATGATTTTATCTATAATCACCCTTTTGTCCTTGGAACACAGGAATGTAGGAACATAGGAGCAGGAGTAGGCCATTCAGCCTATCGAGCCTGCCCCGCCATTCAATATGATCATGGCTGATCATCCACTTCAATGCCTTGTGCCCACACTATCTCCATATCCCATAACGAGAGAGGAAATGCTTGAGGGTCTGACATCCATGAAAGTGGATAAATTGTCAGGATCAGATGGATTGCATCCCAGGTTGTTAAAGAAAGCCAGGGAGGAAATAGCGGATGTGCTGAGGATCACCTTCAAATTCTCACTAGAGACAGACGACGTACCAGATGGAGGTCTGCGAATTTTGTACCGTTCTTTAAAAACGGTGCAAGGGATAAGCTAGGTAATTATAGGCTGGTCAGTCTGACCTCGGTGGTGGGTAAATTGTTAGAATCTATTCTGAGGGAGAGGATAAACTGTCACTTAGAAAGGCACAGGTTAATCAGGGATAGTCAGCATGGATTTGTCAGGGGAAGGTCGTCATGTCTTACTAACTTAATTGAGTTTTTTGAGAAAGCAACAAGGAGGATTGATAAGGGTAGTACAGTGGATGGTGTTTACATGGATTTTAGTAAGGCATTTGACAAGGTCCCGCATGGCAGACTGGTCAATAAAATGAAAGCCCATGGGATACAGAGGAGGTGGCAGGTTGGATTGAGAATTGGTTCAGTGACAGGAAACAAAATGCAGTAGTCAACTGATGTTTTTGCGAATGGAAAGCAGTTTCCAGTGGTATTCCACAGGGCTCAATGTTGGGTTCCTTGCTGTTTGTGGTATATATTAACGATTTGGACTTAAATGTGAGAGGCATGATTGGGAAATTTGCTGATGACACAAAAATTGGCCATGTAGTTAATAGTGAGGAGGATAGCTGTAGACTCCAGAAAGATATCAATAGCTTGGTTGAGTGGGTGGAAAAGTGTCAAATGGAATTCAATCCAGAGAAGTGTGAGGTATTGCATTTGGGGAGGGCAAATAAAGCAAGGGAATATACAATAAACCGGAGGATATTGAGAGGGGTAGAAGAAGCGAGAGACCTTGGAGTGCATGTCCACAGGTCCCTGAAAGTGGTAGGACAGATGGATAGAGTGGTGAAGAAGGCATATGGATTGCTTTCCTTTATTGGCCGAGGAACCGAGTACAAAAGCAGGGATGTGATGCTGGAACTGTATAGAGCGTTAGTTAGGCCATAGCTGGAGTATTGCGTGCAGTTCTGGTCACTACATTACAGAAAGGACATAATTGCTCTGGAGAGAGTACAGAGGAGATTTACAAGAATGTTGCCAGGGCTCGAAAGTTGCAGCTATGGGGCAAGATTGGAGAGGCTAGGGTTGTTTTCCCTGGAACAGAGGAGGCTGAGGGGTGACTTGATTGAGGTATACAAAATTATGAGGGGCCTAGATAGAGTGGACAGGAAGGACCTGTTTTTCCTGGCAGGAAGGTCGTTTACCAGGGGGCACAGATTTAAGGTGTTTGGTGGAAGGACTAGACGGGACATGAGGGGAAACATTTTCACCCAGAGGGTGGTGGGTGTCTGGAATTCACTGCCAGGAATGGTGGAGGCAGAGACCTTCAATTATTTCAAAAGGTAGCTGGAGTGCTGAAGTGCTGTAATCTGCAGTGATAGGGGCCAGGTGCTGGAAGTGGGATTAGTTTGGGTGGACAGTTTGTTAGGCCAGTGCAGACACGATGGGCTGAATGGCCCCTATCTTTGCTGTACTTTTTCTATGGTTCTATCCCCTTATGTCATTTGTATTTAGAAATCTGTCAATCTCTGCTTTAAACTTACTCCATGACTGAGCTTCCCCATCCCTCTGGGCTAGAGAATTCCAAAGATTCACAACCCTCTGAGTAAAGAAGTTTCTCCTCATCTCTGTCCTAAGTGGCTTCCCATTATTTTGAAATTGTGTCCCTGGTTCTAAACTCCCCAACCAGGGAAAACAGCTGCATCTACCCTGTCTATCCCTTTACGTATTTTGTAAGTTTCAATGAGATCACCTCTTATTCTTCGAAACTCTGGAGAATACAGGCCCAGTTTCCCCAATCTCTCTTCATAGGACAGTCTTGCCAGCCTGGGAACAAATCTGGTGGATTTTCGTTGCACTCCCTCTTTGGCAATAATATCCTTCATAAGGCAAGGGGACCGAAACTGTACACAGTACTCCAGATGTGGTCTAACTAAGGTTCTAAGCAATTGAAGCAAGACTTCACTGCTCTTGTACTCAAATCCTCTTGCGATAAAGGCTAACATACCATTAGCCTTCCTAATTGCTTGTTGCACCTGCATGTAAGCTTTCAGTGACTTATTGGCAAGGACACCCAGGTCCCTTTGCACATCTTCACTTTCTAATCTCTTACCATTTAAGAAATACTCTGCAGATCTGTTCCTCCTATTGAAGTGGATAACCTCATCTGCCACGTTCTTGACCAGTCACTAACTCTGTCCAAGTCCCCTTGAAGCTGCTTTGCATCTTACTCTCAACACACATTCCTACCTAGTTTTGTGTCATCTGTGAACTTGGAAATACTACATTTGGTCCCCACATCCAAATCATTGATATATATTGTGAACAGCTGGGGCCCAAGCACTGATCCTTGTGGTACCCCACTGGCCACAGCCTGCAAACATGAGAATGACCCGTTTATTCCTACTCTCTGCTTTCTGCTGTTAAACAATTCTTAATCCATGCCAGTATATTACTGTTATGACATGTGCTTTAACTTTGCTAACCAATCTCCTGTGGGGGAATTTATCAAAAACCTTCTAAAAATACAAGTATACCATGTCCACCAACTCCCCTTTATCAATTCTGTTAGTAACATCCTCAAAAAACTCCGACAGGTTCATCAAACATGATTTCCCATTCATAAATCCATATTGACTATGCCCAATCTGATCATTATTATCCAAGTGTCTATTTATCACATCCTTTAGAATAGATTCTAACATTTTCCCAACGACTGATGTAAGGCTGACATTAGAGATTAGAGATACAGCACTGAAACAGGCCCTTCGGCCCACCGAGTCTGTGCCGAACATCAACCACCCATTTGTACTAATCCTACACTAATCCCATATTCCTACCAAACATCCCCACCTGTCCCTATATTTCCCTACCACCTACCTATACTAGTGACAATTTATAATGGCCAATTTACCTATCAACCTGCAAGTCTTTTGGCTTGTGGGAGGAAACCGGAGCACCCGGAGAAAACCCACGCAGACACAGGGAGAACTTGCAAACTCCACACAGGCAGTACCCGGAATCGAACCCGGGTCCCTGGAGCTGTGAGGCTGCGGTGCTAACCACTGCGCCACTGTGCCGCCCCAAGTTCTCTGTTTTCTCTCTTCCTCCCTTCTTAAATAGTGGGGTGACATTTGCGATCTTCCAATCTGCAGGAAGCATTCCAGAATCTATAGAATTTTGGAAGATGATCACCAATGCATCCACTAGCTCCATAGCTACCTCTTTCAACACTCTTGGATGTAGGATATCAGGTCCTGGGGACTTATCAACCTTCAGCCCCATGAATTTCTCCAATACAGCCTTCTTACCAATGCTAATTTCCTTCAATTCCTCATTCCTCCTAATCCCTTAGATCTCTAATTCTGGGAGATTTCTTGTATCTTCCTCAGTGAAGACAGACACAAAGTAATCGTTTAGCTTCTCTGCCATTTCTCTATTCTCCATTATAAATTCTCCTGACTCTGCCTGTAATGGATCCACATTTGTCTTAGCCAAATGTTTCCTTTTTATGTACCTGTAGAAGCTTTTACAGTCTGTTTTTATATTTTTTGCTAGCTTACATTTCTCCCTTTATCAGTTTTTTGGTCTCCTTTGTTGTATTTGGCCTTTTCTTTAAATCTGATACAATCCTTAACTTCCTTTGTTATCCCCGGTTGACTGCCTTTACTTTTGGGGTTTTTGTGTTTTGAAGGAATGTATAGTTGCTGTAAACTATGTAATATTTCTTTCAAGACTATCCATTGCCTATGTACTGTCATACCTTTTCATGTATTTTCTCAACTCACCTCAGCCAATTTGCCCCTCATACCTTCATAATTTCCTTTGTTCAGGGCTTAAGATTGAACGACCTCATTTTCAAACATAATGTAAATTTCTATCATATTATGGTCACTCATCCATAAAGCTTCTTTTACAACAAGATTATTACTTAGCTCTTTCTTATGACATAATACTAGATCTAAAATAGCCTGTTCTCTAGTCGGTTCCGCAACATACTGCTCTAGAAACCATCCCTAACACACTCCAGAAACTTATCCTCCACAGCATTCATGCTCATTAGGTTTACCCAGTCTATATGCAGATTGATATCACCCATGATTACTGTATTACCCATGCTACATGCTTCTCTAATCTCCTGATTAATACCATGCTCCACACTACCACTACAGTTTGGTGGCCTATAAACAACTCCTACCAATGTTTGCTGCCCTTATTGTTTCTTAGCTCCACCCAAACAGATTCCACATTTTGTTCTTCCCATCTGAGATCTTCCCTTACTAATGTACTGATCCCATCCCTTATTATTAGCGCAACACCACCTCCTTTTCCTTTTTGCCTGTCCTTCCTAAATGTCAAATATTCTTGAATATTCAGTTCCCAGACTTGGTCACCCTGTAGCCACATTTCAGTTAATACAATTAGATCATACCTATTTACCTCTATTTGGGGCCTTTAAATCATCTACCTTGTTGCGAATGCTGCATGCATTCAGGTAGAGTGCCCTTAACCTTGTCTTCTTGACATTCTGCATTCTAAGCCTAGTTGATATTTGCTATTCATTATCATTGAAATACTAAATCTAGTTGCTAGGTTTATAAATTGTAGAATGTCCCATACCTTTAAATCCATGGAAATTACCTGGTTAAATTCACCTGCCAATGAAAGGCTTACAATAGGACGTGATGGTTGTCCTTTGATACTTTTTACAGATTTCACACTTTTCATTAATCTCTTCTATTATCCTCATATACTCTTCATCAATCATACCTGCATCCTTTAGCAGGGTTTTTAAATCTCTGACAAGAAAGATGAGCAAATTGTCTGTGTAACTTTAAGACAACTTGCTTTTCATCCCTCTGATTCTTATCACCTAATGCCATTGAGACTTCCCTAACACGGAGTAGAAACATCAGGTTTTGTTAAGGGGATACAATAATACCCTGGGGTAAACTACAAATTCACTGACTCTCCAAAAACAATTGACTCATCATGCTCAATATCATGTTTCATCTGTGCCTTTTTCATTGAAGGTTTACTCAACAGTAAATGTATCTCACTAGAGACTACATCAGTACTGATAAAGTGGCTTACTCTAGCTATTTTACATGGAATTACTCCTCTCTTCAATGGCTTCAATGTGTTGTCATCATCAAACCTAAAGCTGGTAGCACTTTTATATTCCTTAACCTAGCGCCAATCCTCACAACCGAGTGAATCCAGATAACATTGTAACCAATTAGTTCCATATACTGTCGATGTGCAAGCACTATCTAATACAGCACAGTTGAACAAATCCACAACTAACACATTCATCACAGGAGTAAAACTCCTGTGACTAGTACAATTCATTCAGAATCATCCATATCTTCCTCTTTTGCCTCAGAATCCCCAGTGTCATGTGTTATTTTGAGGACTCTGCCCTTCTGCTTTGGGCAGTTCATTGCCTAATGATACTTTGAGTCACAGCTGAAGCCCCTGGATTCATTCACCTATAATTGTTGTTCTAATTCTGTCTTCCGCTGCAATAGTCAGACCCGTTCAAGGTGCTTTCAACTTCATTCCTTCTGTCCTTAATTCTTCCATTGTACTTATGCCTGTGTCCAGTATCTGGACCATTTTGAAATCCAGTAAACATCGAGTCCCCCATTCTTTGTGTCACCGCAGAATGCCCTGTTTGTTCTACCAGGGCTGCAGGAAACGACTGTTTCCCCAGAATTTCTTTATGGTAGCAGACATCTGATCTAACAGGGAGTCTTTTTCCGAGAATTGAACACCAGTTAGAATGAGGATCCTGTCCCTATGCGACACCCTAGCACAATCTAGCAATTTAAATGCTAGCAGTGAACCAGAGATCTTCTGGTAGGAAGTGATAAAGCCAAGGCCATACCTTGTTTCCTCTTTGGTAGTGTTACAACCAGGTGAGAAAGGTATCTAGGGGTCCCTCTCAGCCTTCACCTGGTCTTACCGTAACAGGGTTTTATTTTTAAATACACTGTGTTTTTAGCTCTCCCTTGGGGAATCCTTGTCCACCGCTTTTCAATTATAAGGCAAAGAAACCAGCACAAATAGGTTTTCTTAGATTTAAAGAAGAAAAGTTGAAATTTATTAAACTTGAACTTAAACTCTAATTCGGTTGACGCCTACAGATACGCAATGTGCCCACACTAGCATGCATACATGATACACACATGCAAATAGAGACAGAAAAGAGAAGAAAAATAACGTGGAAAAGTTTGAGGCAATATCTGAAGAGTTTTTGTTACAGTTCTTTGAGCTCACAGTAGAGTCCTTGAGTTTAGGTAGATCTTGCTTTTCGTGGGGGCCCAGTACTCTACTTAAACCTTGTTCGCTGTAGGAGACTTTTCTCTCTTGGGGTTCATGTGTCTTCAGTGGATTCAAAGGCTTGTGAGAAAGAGATGGGAGCAGCCAGGAGAGATCTTCTCAGTCCAGGAGCAAACAGTCTTTGAGTTCAAACTCTCTGTGGACAGTTCAAAATAAAACTCTGGAACAGCCAGTTAGTCATGTGACCAGTGGATCTAACCAGTCCTGGCCCTTGTGGATTGTATCCTCTTTAGCAGACCCTGGAATGCGCTTCCTCATCTTGGATGTCTGTTAGTATGTAAATGTTTTTTTCCAGCTACGGCTGATCTGTTTAACAAGTTATTTCCTCGCTCCAACAACAGTTAAAAATCAATGTTCATGACAAAATTGATGTGCCTCATTCTTGGCAGGTGGGGGCTTAGCATAGAGTAGGATGTAACCCGTGTACACATATCCACTTCATTCTTCAACTGGTCATTTGATTCAGATTCAGAGAACATCGGAGGGTAATCATACCCTGACAATTTACACTTGCTTTCTGCCATATTTTCCACAATAGCCAGTGAGATTTTAGTTTTCTATGTAATTTTTCCCCCTTACTTTCCAACCTTTAGCTTTAGGCAACCATCCTCTGCCAGCACGTTAAATTCCAGAAAGCTTGTTGTGGAAGGATGATGCTGGATGCTATCTTTACTCAACTTCACATTTATTGCGTAAAAGGAGTACAAATATATAGCTCCTCATTCAAAACCTCCACCAGTCTCAGTAAATGTCTCCTTATAAGTGCTCGCATAAGACCCCAATTAACCCTCCACCTGTATCTAATTAAAAAAATTTATACACAATGAACAAGTATCCCTATCATCTCTCACCTGTCCATAACACAACCAAAATGAATCACTTCACACTTCTCTGTATTAAATTTCATCTGCCAAATATCTGCCCATTTCACCACTCCATGTCTTCTGAAGTCTGTTACTATCCTCCTCATTGTTTACCACATTTCCAAGTTTTGCATCACCTGCAAACTTTGAAATTATGCCCTGTATACCCATGTCCAAGTCACAAAAGTATATCAAAAAGAGCAGTGGTCCCAATGTCAACTCCTGGGAAATATCACTGCACATTTCCCTGCAGTATAAAAAAGAATAGTTCATCACTACTGTCTGATTTCTGTCCCTTAGCTAATTTCGCATCCATAGAGCAACTGCTCCTTTAATCCCTTGAGCTTCAGTTTTGCTAGTAAGTCTATTATGTGGTACTTTATCAAACACATTTTAAAAGTCCATATGCACATTATCCTCATACGGACATACGAATTAGGAGCAGGAGTAGGCCACTCGGCCCTTAGAGCCTGCTCTGTCATTCAATAATTTCATGGCTGAACTGATTACTCCACATTTCCACCTACCCCCGATAACCTTCCGCCCCCTTGCTTATCAAGAATCTATCTACCTCTGCCTTAAAAATTTTCAAAGACTCTGCTTCCACTGCCTTTTGAGGAAGAGAATTCCAAGACTCACGACCCTCTGAGAGAAAAAATTTCTCCTCATCTCTGTCTTAAATGGGCGACCCCTTATTTTTAAACAGTGATCCCTAGTTCCAGATTCTCCCACAAAAGATAACATCCTTTCCTTATCCACCCTGTCAAGACCCCTCAGGATCTTATATGTTTCAATCAAGTCGCCTCTTACTCTACTAAATTCCAGCGGATACAAGCCTAGCCTGTCCAATCCTTCCTCGTAAGACAGCCCGCCCATTCCAGGTATTAGTCTAGTAAACCTTCTCTGAACTGCTTCCAACACATTTACATCCTTCCTTAAATAAGGAGACCAGTACTGTACACAGTACTCCAGATATGGTCTCACCAATGCCCTTCTAAGCTGAAACATCAATTCTCCTTGTGATAAACGATAACATTCTATTAGCTTTCCTAATTATGTGCTGAACCTGCTGAACCTTTTGCAATTCATGCACTAGGACACCCACATCCCTCTGCATCTCAGAGCTCTGCAATTTCTCACCATTTAGATAATATGCTTCTTTTTTATTCTTCCTGGCAAAGTGGACAATCTCACACTTTCCCACATTATACTCCATTTTCCAGGTCTTTGCCCACTGACTTAACCTATCTATATGCCTTCTTCACAAGTTACTTTCCTACCTATCTTTGTGTCATCAGCAAATTTAGCAACCATACCTTTGGTCCCTATATCCAAGTCATTTATATAAATTGAATGGCAGAGTGAGCTCGAAGGGCTGAATGGCCTACTCCTACTCCTATTTCTTATGTTCTTATATGCCAAAGCACCTTACAGTTAATGAATTACTCTTGAAGTGTTGTCAGTGTTGTAATGTGGGAAACTTGGCAGCCATTTTGTGCACAGCAAGCTCCCACTAACAGCAATGTGATAGTGATCAGACAATCTGTATTTTTTTGATGTTGATTGAGCTATAAATGTTGGTCAGCACACCGAGGAGCATTGCACCTACTCTTCTTTGAGGGGGATCAGCTTAACTTCTCATTGGAAAGATGGGACCTGGGACAGTGCAGTACTCCTTCAGTACAGACTTAAGTGTTAGCCCAGAGTTTGTGCCCAGGTTTCTGGAGTGGGACTCCGCTCCACAACTTTCTGAGTGCTAACGGCTGAGTTACAGCTGAAACCTGCAGCTGGCACAAATGAGAGTGCTGCCTTTCTATAGCTGGACATCTGGTTCTTCTTCCATCGTCCTTGGCTAGCTGTGCTAAAAACACACACAGCAGGCAGCTGGGTCAACCTGAATGTGTGACAACTCCTTAGACAATGATCGACTGGCACCATCTTGACAGTGGGGAGCGGAGGTGGGTCATCCTTTCTACCTGGTCCCGGGGAGTTTACTCAAGCTGCTGTCACTCCTCACTAATATTGGTCGGTATCTCAAACTTAACGGAGCTTCACAAGCCCATTTCAATCTGAATCAAACCAGTTTCTGGTTGTTACTTAAATCCTGAAGAGAGTGGGGTTTATCAAGATTTTTTTTTATGGGTCAATTTATATTGCAGCTCTCAAAATGCCAAATAACTTCCCACATTAAGTAATCTTTAACAACATTTTGTTGCTCCTGACCTAGCCTATGGTTAGAAAAATGCAACAAAAATCAGCGCTCCAATCGAATAGATAAAATAAAAACCTTACCGCGAATGTTGTCCTGATAGCCTTTAGTGAAAAACTGCATGGCTTTCGCGGCTCTCCTGGGAGTCTTCAACAGCTCCTGTCTCTCTGGATTCTCCCCTAACCCTCTCAGGATACTTGTGTAAGCTTCCTCCAAAATAGCCAATGCATCTTCTCCGCCACGCGTCTTCTCGTCCTTCCACTGCACCGTGACCTTCTTAGATTCTAAGGTCAAGTCACTGTAACCTTCAAAACAACTGGCAACTAACTTCTTGGCACAGCACGCGCCGTTAGTTTCTGAAGTCACTATCTCTTTGGCGTACTCCATGCTGCCCCAGACTTCAATGCTCAGATATATCCTGAGAAGCACCTGGAGGACTCAGTGTTCTCTACATCTCTGCTCCGCTATTTATACCTCAAGAGATTAGAGGAGACGAGTCTCACTGCGTTGTTCATACGTCAGCACTGGTGCCCGTGCAATTGAGCCATCTTAAACCGTCTGCCCCCAGGGACAGGGTTATGCTGGGCAAAGACAATTGTCGACGGGAGATAAGGATGTTTCCACGGTACACGCACCCAGCGCCAGTGCTACGCTGCTATTTTCATCAGTGACTAATTTTAAATTGAGAACAATCACTGTAGATAACAGCAAATGGACCTTATCGCATCCGGTGATAAAGTGTCCAGCGAGGCAAGTAAAAGGGCTCCGTCCTTTAAATACAAGGACATACGTCAAACTGGCCTTCTCATCATTTGTTGTTCATGATCTGGCAATGTTGGAATTAGACTTCATGATAATATATTGTGTGCTAGTTTCAGGTATAAGGAAACAATCAATAATAAAAGTTCATGTAAATGAATGCTAGAAAACCTAGGATAAGATAGTTAAACTTAGAATCATAGAATGGTTACAGCATAGAAGGCGGCCATTTGGCCCGTCATGTCTGTGCCGTCTCTCTGTAAGAGCGACTCTGCTAGTCCCACTCTCTGCCCTTTCCCATGGCTCTGCATTTTTTCCCTTCAGATCCAATTCCCTTTTGAAAGCCTCAATTGAATCTGCCTCCACCACGCTCTCAGGCAGTGCATTCCAGATGCTAACCACTCGCTGCAGAAAAAAGCTTTTCCTCATGCAGCTGTTGCTTCTTTTGCCAATCACCTTAAATTGGTGTCCTCTGATTCTGGGTCATTTCACCAAAGAAAACAGTTTCTCTCTGCTCCATCCAGATCCCTCATGATTTTGAACACCTCTATCAAATCTCCTCTCAACCATCTCTTCTCTAAGGAGAACAGCCTCAGCTTCACCACTCTATCCGTATAACTGAAGTCTCTCGTCCCCTGAATCATTCTAGTAAATATTTTCTGCACCCTCTCCAATGCCTTCACTTCCTTCCTAAATTATGGTTTGCAGAATTGGACACAATACTCCAGTTGAGGTTGAATCAGTGTTTTAAAAAGGTTCACCACAACTTCCTTGCTTTTGTACTCTATGCTTCTATTTCTAAAGCCCAGGTACCATATGCCTTACTAACCACTTTCTCAAGCTGCCCTGCCACCTTCAACGATTTGCACACATATACCCAGAGGTCCCTCTGTCCTGTATCCCCTTTAAATTTTATCATTTATATGATATTGTTTTCATTGTTTTTCCTGCCAAAATGTATCACTTCACACTTCTCTGCTTTAAACATCATCTGCCACATGTCAGCCCATTCTTCCAGCCTGTCTATATCCTCTTGAAGTTTATCACTATCCTCCTCACAGTTCACAATACTTCCAAGTTTTGTGTCATCTGCAAATGTTAAAATTGTGCCCTGCATACCCAGGTCTGGGTCATTACTAGATCAAGAAAAACAGTGGTATTAATACTGACCCCTAGGGAAACCTACTATATTCCCGTCTGAAAAACAACTGTGCACAACTACTGCTTCCTGTCACTCAGTCAACGGAGCATCCATGCTGCCACTGTCCCTTTTATTCCATGGGCTTCAACTTTGCTGATAAGTGTGTTATGTGGCATTTAATCAAACACTACATCAACTGTATCACCATCATCAACCCTATCTGTTACTTCATTGAAAAATTGAATCAAAATAGTTAAACACAATTTGCCCTTAACAAATCCATGTTGGCTTTCATTAATTAATCCACGGTTGTTCAAGTGACTGTTAATTTTGTCCTGGATTATCATTTCAAAAGGCTTTCCCACCACTTATTAAAGTATCTGTAGTTGCTGGGCTCATCCTTACTCCCTTTTTTGAACAATGGTGTAACATTTGCAATTCTCCAGTCCTCCAGCACCACACCTGTACTGAAGCAGGATTGGAAGATTATAGCCAGTGCCTTTGCAATTTGCACTTTTACTTCCCTCAGTATCCTCAAATGCATCTCATCTGGTCCTGGTGACTTATCAACTTTAAAAACAGCCAGCCTTTCTAATACCTCCTCTTTATCAATTTTTAGCCCATCTAGTGTCTCAACTATCTCCTCTTTCACTACAACTTTGGCAGCATCTTCTTCCTTGCGAGAGACAGATGCTAAGTACTCATTTAGTACCTCAGCCATTCCCTCTGCCTCCATGCATAAATCCTCTTTTTGGTTCCTAATCTGCCCTACTCCTCCTTTTACCACCTTTTTACTATTTACATGCCTATAGAAGTCTTTTGGGTTCCCTTTTATGTTGGCTGTCAGTCTCTTCTCTTACATTCTCTTTGCTTCTCTTATTTCTTTTCTTGCTTCCCCTCTGAACTTTTTATATTCAGCTTGGTTCTCACTTATATCTGATATCTATCATACGCACCTTTTTTCTGCTTCATCTTACTCTTTATCTCTTTTGTTATGCAGGGACCTCTGGCTTTGTTTGCCCTACCTCTCCCCCTCATGAGAATGTACTCAATTGTACCCAAACTATCTCCTCTTTAAAGGCAGGCCATTGTTTAATTACAATTTTTCCTGCCACTCTTTGATTCCAATTTACCTGGGTCACATCCGTTCTCACCCCACTGAAATTGGGCCTCCCGCAATTATTCATTTTTACTCTGGATTGCTGTTTGTCCTTTTCCATAGCCGACCTAAACCTTATGATACTATGATAATTGTCCCCTAAATGTTCCCTTACTGACCCTTGATCCATTTGTCCCACCTCATTCCCTAGAACCAGATCCAACAATCGTTGGACCGGAAACAAACTGATGTCGAAAATTCTCCTGAAATACTTCAGAAACTCTTCCCCCTCTCTGCCCTTTACACTATTACTATCCCAGTCCATATTAGGATAATTAAAATCTCCCATTATTATTACACTATTGTTTTTGAACCTCTCTGAAATTTCCTTGAAAATTTGTTCCTCTATATCTTTCCCACAAGTTGGTGACCTATAGAATACACCCAGTACTGTGATCGCACCACTATTGTTTCTTAGCTGTAACCAAATAGATTCTGTCCTTGGCCCCTCTAGGACATCCACTCTCTCCAACACTGTAGTATTATCCTTAATCAACAGTGCCACCCCTCCTTCCTTCTTTCCTTCCCTATCTTTCCTGAACACCTCGTATCCAGGAATATTTAGTACCCGGTCCTGCCCTTGTTTGAGTCAGGGCTCCGTTATCACCACCACATTATACCCCCACATGGCTAGCTGCGTCGGCAACTCACCAATCTTAGTTCCCACATTCTGCGCATTCACATATGCACTGAAAAGCTATTTTAGACCTTACTGCATTTCCTTTTACTCTGATCCTAATACCTTAATATTTCTCACTCTGCCTCTCCCAATTCTTTGCGCACTTTTTCCCTCTCTAATATTACCTTCTGGTCCCCATTCCTATGCCAAGATAGTTTACACCCTTCCCAATAACACTAGCAAAATGCCCCGCAAGGACATTGGTCTGGCTCTGTTCAAGTGCAACCCATCAGGCCTGTACAGGTGACATCTCCCCAGAACCGGTCACAATGTCCCAGGAATCTAAAGCCCTCCTTCCTACACCATCACTCCAGCCAAACATTCATCTGCTCTATCATCCTATTTCTATACTCACTAGTGTGTGGCACTGGGAGTAATCAGGAGATTACTACCTCTGAGGTCCTGCTTGCTACTTTCTTTGCTAGCTCCATAAATTCTGCCTGCAGTACCTCATCCCTTTTCTACCTACATCATTGGTACTAATGGGGACCATGACCACTGGCTGTTCACCCTTCCCCCTCAGAGTGCTCTGCAGCTGCTCAATGACATCCTTAACCCCAGCACTAGGGAGGCAGCATACCACCCTGGATTCACATCTGTGGCCGCAGAAACGCCTGTGAGTTCCCCTAACTATAGAATTCTCCATCATTATTGCTTTCCCAATCTCTGTCCTGTTCATTTGTGCAGCTGAGTTCGCCGCTGTGCGGTGGGATTGGCTCTCGCTGCACTCCCCAGAGAAACCATCACTCTCACCAGTAATCAGAACTAAATATCAGCTAGAGAGCGAGATGTAATTCCGGGACTCCTGCACTACCTGTCTGGTCCTCCTTGACACATCCTTAAACTGCTGGGTTATCACATCCAGAATCATTCTATCCACAAAACTCTCAATCCCACGGGTGCACAGCAGTGACGCCAGCTTCTGCTTAAGCTCCAAAACTCAGAGCTTGAGCTGTTCCAGCTGACAATGGTTCCTGCACATTTGGTTGTCCAGGAGATGAGAAGCATGCTAGAGTTCCCACAGGATGTGCATTGCATGGGACTGAGATGCCCAACCATGCTTCTATTTATTTGACTACTAATGGACTAACCAAAATAAACTTAAGATTTAAATAAACACCAACTCATTAGGTAGTCACTAATCAGCTGCTTCCCTTGTGCTAATGCCACTTTATTTTATAGGGAGTTAAATGTTTTGCTTATTTGTAGTTTTATTAATTAGTTTAACTAGTTAAGTTATAAATTTAAATAAAGTACTTTATAGTTTCCTGGTCCTAGTTTAAACCACTGCCAAGTTTAGAGGAAAAAACCTTAATACCCACCAACCAATCACCTACCTGCTCTCCTGTGACATCAATCCTTGATTTTGTTTTGTTCTCATGGTGCTCTCTCTCTCTCCCCTCTGCTCCCTTATCCCTGCTGCGCCCTCGGGCCTCCCGCTGTTCTTGCAGTTCTCTCTCTCTTGTCTTAAAGAAAGAACGAGGAAGAGAAGTGGAGAAGGTTAGGGAGGGAATTGCAGAGTTTAGGGCCTAGGTAGCTACAGTTGAGCGATTAAAATCAAGGACACTCAAAAGGCCGGAATTGGAGCAGTCCAGATATATCAAAAGGTTGTGGGACTGGAGGAAATTACTGGAAGGGAAAGGCTATAGAGGGATTTGAAAACAGGGATGAGATTTTTAAAATCGAGGTGTTAATTAACCGGGAGCTAATGTAGGTAAGCAAGCACAGGGGTGATGGGTAAACAGAATTTGGCATGAGTTGGGACACAGGCCGCAGAGTGTTGGATGACCTCAAGTCTATGGAGGGTAGAATGTGGGAGGCTGGGCAGGAGGGTATTGGAATAGTCATGTCTAAAAGTAACAAAGGCATGGATGAGGGCTTCAGTAGCAGATGAGCTGAAGCACGGGTGAAGCTGGGCGATGTTACTGGAATAGAAATAGGCGGTCTTAGTGACGGTGCAGATCTGTGGCAGGAAGCTCATATCGGGGTCAAATATGACACCAAGGTTGTGAACAGTCTGGCCAGCCTCAGACAGTTGGCAGGGAAAGGGATGGAGTTGGTGGCTAGGGAATGGAGTTTGCACAGGGACCAAAGACAATGGCCTCAGTCTTCCCAATATTTAGTTGGAAGATATATCTGCTCATACAGAGAGAGGTGGTGGTGAGGCAGTGCTGGCTGTCATCAGCGTACATGTGGAAATCAACATTGTGTTTCTGAATATGTTGGCAACGGGCAGTGTCTAGATGAGAAATAGGAGGATGACAAGGATAGATCCTCGGTCAACACCAGAGGTAACTGTGTGGGAGCAGGAAGAGAAGCAATTGCAGGTGATTATCTAGCTATGATTAGATAGATAAGAATGGAACCAGGTGAGAGCAGTCCCACCCAACTGGAAGACAGCTGTTAGATCAATATGCTGTGTTGAATGATAATTTTCTTTAATCCACTGACGGGAGATTTGAATTTATATTTTTTTCAATGATATTTTAAAAATACCAGCTAAAAGGATGACTTTGCTGCTAGTTTAAGTTGGCTACCTAATTTGCAACACTGTATCCTACACTCCAATGCTTGTGAGGGGGGAGACGAAATGTCTGCTCATGCCCCAGAAAGGACCAAGACCCAGGAAGTTTAAAGGTACTATCTATACTTTTTAGCAAGAGAGAAATACAGCTAACTGCTATGTTTGAATGACTGAATGACTGTCATGTGACAGGCCCCTCCCCATCTGTGGTTTTAAGCTTGTGTCTGTTTGCAGCAGAGAGAGAAGCAACTCGACTCTGACATGTACAGTCCCAGGTGGGGGTCTCTCTCTCTTTCCATTCCAGCTTGAAAGTTTTCAAATCTTGCCTGTTGTCTGACCATCTTAGCATACCCTGACTACAATCAGAATCCCTACTGAAGGAAATCATCCGCATCACTGTCTCCAAGGGACCCACTTATTGGCCCTTGCCAACATATTCAAAAACACAATGCTGATTTCCACAGTACGCTGATGACACCCAGCTCTGCCTCACCACCACCTCTCTCTGAATGAGCAAATATTTCCTCCAACTAAATATTGGGAAGACTGAAGCCATTGTCATCTACCCCTTCAAACTAAAAGCCTCAAGACCACTGAATTCAGCTAGAAGCCAGCCAAATCACCAAACTTCACAGACAGTATACCTTTTTTCTATAGACTCTAACTCAACCAATCCACCTTTCCCACTCTGTAACCTATTTGTGTGTGTGTAAACCTCGAGTATGTGTGTGTGTGAATGAAAGTTTGTGCTTGATTTATTATTTTCATTAGTTCAGTTTAGGTACAATAAAGGTAACCTCTTTCTTTGTTAACTCAAGAAAAGCTGTCCGATTGGTTCTTGTTATGATCATAGCAAGTAAGTAATCAAACACCTATTGAACTGGACAGTACATCCACTTTAAGAAAGATTTAAACCCTGTTGCAGTCAAACAAGGAGAGGGAAAAGAGGGAAGCCCTTCGATCCCTCCTCACTTGACCACAACAGAAATATGGGGGCTCAAGTCTGCGATCAAACCCAAAGACAAGTGGAAAATTGGAAGCAGGAAACCAAATTGATCCAGAGCAATAATTTAAAAACTTCAGTACAGGTTTTATTATGGTTTCCATTGCTCGAGTACTAAAATGATTACACTTGAGGCCAGTACCTTCCTAGAACAGAGTGCAGTAACTTGGACCAGGTTAAAAGCTCTATCTGTTGAAGAGTTGAGGAATGTACCTGGGCAGTTAGAGATTACTATCCGTACAAAAGCTAGGAAACCCAAAATCCTAAAACTTGTGGCCAACCATTTTAAAATTGACACTGAAGAACCAGAGACCGGCATAGAATCTGAAACAGACAGAGTAACATTAGTTAAGATACAAGTAGAACAGAGGAGACTAGAATTAGAATTTCAGGCAAGGGAGAAAGAAAGAGAATTCCAGGAAAGGGAAAAAGAAAGCTTTCCAGAAGGAGGAGGAGGAAAGGGAGTTAAGGCTGCTCGAACTAACTAGGAGAAGACCCAATACAACTCCCAATAGTTAGGGAGTTACGCCTAGCTCAGGACCAGGTGCTGAGCTCTTAAAGTTCTCCCAGTTGATACCAAAATTCAATGAGGGGATGTGGAAACATTTTTTACCTCTTTTGAAAAGCTTGCAAAACAGTTGAAATGGCAATAGAGAGCTGAACACTGTTATCATAAAGCAAACTAACAGGAAAAGCCCATGAGATTTATTCACTATTGCCTGATGCCAGTTCATCAGACAATGAGATGACGAAGAATGCTACCCTGGGCACATATGAGCTAGCACCGGAGGCATACCAAAAATTCGGAACCCCCAGAAAGCAGCCTGAACGACTTACCTTGAGTTTGAAAGAGTTAAGCAGCTTGCTTTTGACAGATGGATACAGGCACTTAAGAAAACCTCAGAGAGGTGATCCTCCTTGAGGAGTTCAAAAACTTGCTTCCCCTTTCCATAAGAAACCATGTGGAGGAACAAAACGTTGCAAGAGCCAAGCAGGCAGCAATCCTGGCTGATGATTATACACTTATTCACAAGCCCTTTCCCCAAGGGAAACCCTTCCCTAGTCACCTCCAAAAACCCGACAAGGTTAGAAGGTGGGAGGGTGATCGGAGGATGAACGGCCATGAGCAAAAGGGGAGAGCTGGAAACACAGGGGGCCCTCCTCAGGCCAAAAAGGAAGCTGCTGAGAACAGGAGTGATGCCCGAAAACCTGTGTGTTTCCATTGTAACAAGGCAGGTCACCTTCTATCTAACTGCTGGAAATTACAAGGAAAACCCATGGGACTTATTGGGGTACACAAAGCCAATGCAGAGAAAGGGGCCTGGACCAAGAGTACAGCAGAACTGACTGTAGCTCTGACGGCAGCTGTAAAGCCAAATACAAAAACCAATGATAGTGCAGGGGTTGTGAGTAAGATACCTGAGAGTTATAGGGAATTCCGTTGAAAGGAAAAGTAACTCCTTATCCCTCAAGAGGCAGGCAAACCTAAAATCATACTTAGAGATATAGGAGCTACCCAAACTCTTTTGCTGGGGTAAGACATAACATTTCCACCAGAGAATGCACTGAATACTCACGTTTTAGAGAATGATATAGGTGGTATGTATATACCTGTACCTTTCTATTGGGTGCCCCTAGAGTGTGACCTAGGGCTGAATTTTTAAAGCAGGTCGCCGATCTCAGCGGCGAGCTTCAAAAGCAGCACGGCGCACGCGCGAGATGTGCACCACTGAGCCGCTGTGATATTTAGCGTGGCAGCATATTTACATGGAGAGGGTGGAACGCCCGCCCTGATGATGTCAAGGGGTGGGTGCTCCATCCCTGGCAATGGCATCCGGCGCCATTCAATTAGATTTAAATTTTTAAAGGTCCCGGTCTTCGAGAAATAAAGTTACAATGTTATTAGCACTTTGAATCCTCTCTCCCACCCCCCCCCCCAATAAGTAATCAATATATAAATTGCCCTCTCCCCCACGAAGAAACTGTATTGTGATCCCGAACTTTCCCCCTGAACTTTATTAACTTTGACCCTCAACCCCTTCCCACCATCCCCTCAACCAATAGGAAGAGTTTTCCCTGCTCACTCTACCCTGAAAAATTCACTCCTACCCCCTTCCCACAAACGGAGATCCAAAGGCACGGGAGTTCCAAAAACTGGCCGGACTATCGGCAAGGGACGGCCGTGGCAACGAGGTAAGTAATTATTCATCTAATTTAAACTGATTAGCATATTTTAATTAGGTCCCCATTGCCGAGAAACGGGGGGGGGGAGGGGGGACGGGGGGGAGGCCACCACTAATAATATGCAGTGGGACCTTCCCGGCGTCACAGCCCATGATGGATCTCTGTCGGACGTATTTTCCGGGCCCCTCACCATGATCCCCGACGTTGGGGGGCTTGTAAAATCTTGCCCCTAATGGTTGGAACGGTAATTGTAGGAGTTTTCATAGTGTGTCAGTAGACAGAGTTGACCTACTCCTGAGGAATGATTTAGCCAGAGCAAAAGTAATAGCTTCTCCAATAGTCAGGGAAAAACCAAGTGAAGTTAAAGAGACAGGAATAGGTTCCAGGAATTTTTCCTTGTGTAGTAATCCAAGCAATGGCTTAACAAGTTCCATGTCGGAAGTAAAATTGGCACCACAGACAGATAGCCAAATATCTGAAACTTTCTTTGGGATTTGAATAATCCAAAGGAAATGCTTAATAAATCTTCTCTGATCATGGCTCAGCAAGCGGATCCAGAGTTAAATAAAGTCAAACAGAAACTGAAGCAAAGGGAGTTCCAGAAGGCTATTATATTAAAGATGGGGTTTTGGTGAGGAAGTGGAGACCTCCTCACAGACCTGCGAACAAAGAATGGATGGTTGTTCATCAGATAGTAGTACCGCCAAAGTATCACCGGGACCGATTGAAATTCATGCATGAAATTCCTATAGCGGGACATATGGGGATCTGGAAGACCAAGTCACATATAAATCAACATTTTTACTGGCCAGGTCTTTCCAAGGACATGGTGAAGTTTTGTAAAACATGCTATACATGTCATATTGTGGGAAAACCACAACCTGCCATAAAAACAGCACCTCTAATTTCAATACCAGTTATTGGGGAACCATTTAGTAGGGTGTTGGTAGACTGTATAGAACCTTTACCGAAAACAAAAGCGGGACACCAATATGTACTGTTACGACCAGGTGTGAATGTTGTCTAGGGGTCTGTTACAATCTTCACCTGGTCTTATTGTTAACAGGGTTTAATTTTAAACACACTGTGTTTTGAGCTCCCCCTTTGTGAATCCTTGTTTACAGCTTTCCAATTATAAGACAAAGAAATCAATTCCCACAGGTTTTCTGAGGTTTAAAAAAGAAAGATGAAATTTTATTAAAATTTAAACTTAAACTCTAATACGGTTAATGCCTACGGATATACGATGTGCCCATGCTAGCATGTACAGGGACAGAAAAGAGGAGAGGAAAATAGTAGAGTGGGGTTTGAGGCAATAGCAGAAGAGTTTTTTGTTTACTGTGCTTTGAGATCACTTGATTGTAGGTAGTCTTGCTGTTCGTCGGGGCCCAGTGTTCTTCTTAAACCTTGTTCACGTAGGAGACTTTTCTCGCTTTGAGGTTCACATGTTTTCACAAGATTCAGTTCAGTGGGAAAGAGATGGAGGCAGGCAGGATTGGAGAGGAGGTTCTGTTGCAACCAGGGGCACATGGCTTTCTCAGTTCAAATCCTCTGTTGGAAGTTCAAATTCAAAACCTCTAACAGTCAGTCAGTCATGTGACCAAAACTGGTCTGACCATTTCTTCTGTGTATTGGGAAGCAACAACTGGGTCCCCATTGTTCCAACACTGTCTATGGTTACTATGTAAATGTCTTTCCAGTCAGGGGCTTGCAATTTTAAGTTTTAATGTTCATGTGGCAAAATCATGTGTGCCTCAGTTTTGGCAGGTAGGGGGTGCGGTTTGCCTGACAGTACTCACTATCATAGATATGCCTACTCAGTTCCCAGAGGCCATTCCTTTGAGAACAATTTCTGCTAAGGTAGTTGTAGAGAAGTTATCCTAGTTCTTCACAATAAACTTGGGCAGTGATTAAAAGTTTAATGTGTGCTGAAGACTTTAACTGTGTTATACCTAAATTACCCACAACTTCCTGAAAAATTTTAGACATAAAATTGGAATCTTGATCTGACTGAATCTCAATCGGTAATCCATACCTAGTGAAGAACTGGGTTAACGTTTCTACCACTACCTTAACAGAAATTGTTCTCAAGGAAATGGCCTCTTGGAACCGAGTTGCCATATGCATGATAGTGTCCCACTTTTGTTTTTGGTAAAAATCCTACACAGTCTACCAACACCCTACTAAATGTTTCCCCAATAACAGGTATGGGAATTAGAGGTGCCGGTTTTATGACAGGTTGTGGTTTTCCCATAATATGGCACCAATGGCACGGTTTACAAAACTGCCTCTTTGGAAAGACCTGGCCAGTAAATATGTCAACCTATATGTGATTGGGTCTTCCAGATTCTCACATGTCCCACATGGAATTTCATGGGTTATCCTTAATAGTTACCAGCGATACTTTAGTGGTACCACTATCTGGTGAACTACCGTCCATTCTTTGTCCGCAGGTCTATGAGGAGGTCTCCACTTCCTCATCAGAATCCCATCTTTAATGTAGTAGCCTTCTGGAACTCCTTTTGCCTCAGCTTCTGTTAGAGCTGATTGTGCCACTTTATTTAACTCTGGATCGGCTTGCCGAGCCTTGATCAGAGAAGACTTATTAAACATTTCCTTCGGATTATCCAAATCCCCAAAGAAGGTTTCAGATATTCGGTTATCTGTCTTTGGTGCCAATTTTATCTCCGACAATGGAACCTGTTTAGCCATTACTCAGGTTACTACACAGGAATGAAAAATTCCTGGGACCTTTTCCTGCAAAGTTCTGTCTCTTTAACTTCACTTGGTTTTTCCGTGACTATTGGAGAAGCTACTATCTTCGCTCCAGCCAAATCATTCCCCAGGAGTAGGTCAACTCCGTCTACTGGCAAACTATGGATAACTCCTACAGTGACATTAGGTCACACTCTAGGTGCACTCGATACAAAGGTACGGGTATATACTACCTGCCAATACCATTCACTAAAACCTGGGCATTCAGTGTGCACTCTGGTGGAAAAATTATGCCTTTCCCCAGCAAAAGAGTTTGGGTGGCTCCTGTATCCTTAAGTATAAGTATAGGTTTACCTGCCTCATTTGAGGGATAAGGAGTTACTTTTCCTTTTGATGAGGGGTGACTTAATTGAGGTGTACAAAAATTATGAGGGGCCTAGATAGAATAGATAGGAAGGACCTGTTTCCCCTAGCAGAGAAGCCAATTACCAGGGGGCACAGATTTAAATTGATTGGTAGAAGGATTAGAGGGGACATGAGGATGAACTTTTTCACCCAGAAGGTGGTGGGTGTCTGGAATTCACTGCCAGGAATGGTGGTGGAGGCAGAAACCCTCAATTCTTTTAAAAGGTACCTTAACATGCACCTGAAGTGCTGTAACTGGCAAGGCTATGGACCAGGTGCTGGAAGGTGGGATTAGATTGGGCGGCTAGTTTTTTTGGCCAGCACAGACACGACAGGCTGAATGATCTCTTTCTGTGCCTTAATTTTTCCATGGTTCTATGCTCCTAAGAATTCCCTATCACTCTCAGATATCTTATTCACATCCCCTGCACTCACAATGGTTTTTGTATTTAGCTTTACAGCTGCAGTCAGAACTACAGCCTGATCTGTTGTACTGTCAGTCAGGGCCCCCTTCTCTGCATTGGCTCTGCGTACCCCAATACGTCAATGGATTTGCCCTGCAACCTCCAGCATTCCGCATGAATGTGTCCCACCTTGTGACAATGGTAACACTTAGGCTTGTGAAGCTCACTTCCACCCTCAGCATCTTCCTTTCTGGCTTGAGGACGAGATCCTGGAGTGTTCCCATCTGTTCCTTCTTGGCCCCAGCTATTTGCCTTCTTTTCACCCTACCACTTTCTATCCTTCTTGGGTTTGGGGGGCTAGTGGATAAAGGGTTTGGGCTTATAAACAAGCTTGTAATCATCAGCAATTTCCATTGCCAGTCTGGCTGTTGAAACCTTCTGGTTCTCTACATGGGTTCTTACTAACGGAGGGAGTGAATTTTTACATTCTTCCAGGAGAATTGGTTCCCTAGGATTCTCATATGTGGCCTCAACCTTTAGTGCCCATATTCAACAATCAAAATTAATTTGCTTTAACCTCTCAAATTCTATATAAGTCCACCCAAACAGTCTCCAGAAGTTCCAAAATTTCTGCTGGTAAGCTTCAGGGACGAACTCATAAGCAGCGAAGATAACCTTTTTTTTGCCATCTCATAAACTGCTGGAGATTCCTCAGAAAGCATAGCATAAACTTCATGAGCTCTGTCCACCAACCAGCTTTGCATAAGCAGTGTCCAGCTTTCCTTCGGCCACTTCATCTGTTTGGCTATTTTTTCAAAAGAAATGAAAAATGCCTCTATGTCCCTTTCCTCAAACTTAGGGAGGGCTTTCACAAATTTAAACAGCTCTCCACTGGGTCCTGGGCTGAATTCAGATATTTCCCCACCAGAACTTTCCCTGGAGTCATGACCACCCCTTTGTCTTAGTTCCATTTTTATAACTTCAAATTCCTTTCCTTCTCTTTCTCTTTGAAATGCTCTTTTTCCCTTTCCTCTTTTTCAAATTCCAGTTTCTTTTTTGTCAATTCTCTTTCAAGCTCAAGTTTTTTCAATTCTATTGTTTTTTTAGAGTCATAAACTCATTTGAAACTTAAGTTTTCCATTTCCTGTTCCTGCTCAAGCTGTTTCTTCTGTGACTGAATTTTAGCTAATTCAACTGCACTACCCTCTGATTTGCTTTCTTCGTCTTCCAATTGCAAATGTTGTGCTATTACTTCAATTATGTCTGCTTTCTTAGATCCTGGTTTTAACTTTAACATTAACAGTTCTGCCAAATCCTTTAGTTTAACCTTGGTTAACTTTCTCAAATCACTCAGGGATACATCCTCCTTCCCCAGAAAGGCTGCAGCAACTTATAGAAACATTCTGGTAGAGTAAACTTTAATCTACTGCACAAGAGACCGGTTGTTTTTTTCTCTTTCCAATTATTATTACCCCAATTACAATTGCATGTCATCAGTGTTGGGTTATCCTGAATGAGCCCCCAATTATATGTTATGACAAAGGTAAGAGGATTGTACTGTTTATTCTAGTTCCACTTCTTCACAGGTGACAACATATATTTAAATTTTTTCCTACTTATCGTTACGGTCAAACATAGATTCTATTTTTATCCCAGAATAAAACACACAAACCAGGTTTCTTTAATAATCAAAAAAATTACCTGTTTATTATAAAACAAGTCTTAACCAGTAATGAAGCAAAGCATAAACACCCAGACTGAAATATAAACATTGCCCTTTTACCTTAGCCCCATTCACACACACATACACACACCCAGACATACACTGGTTAATTTAAAAAATAAAGAGATTTACTCTTCAGAGTTCTTATTACAACAAAAAACAGAAGAAAATACATTGGCCGCATACTTGCTAATTCTTGAAGCAAAAAAAGATATGAAAAAATGTCAGATGTTCTTTTTGGTTTGGTGTTCCAAATATGTGTAGATGGCTGTCACTGGGATCTTCCTAGAACAGTTCTTGTTAGGCAACGTTGAAGATCAGTTTGGTCAGGCTTTCCAGGGAAAGTGCAGAAACAGGGGTTTCTAGCAGTTTCTTATAATTGTTTCTCAAGAGATGCAAACTGGCAAGCTTTTTCAAAGAGCTAGAACAGACTGAGCTGTGGTTTTGTTCCCTTGGCAAGTTTTTGCCAACTGTCTTTTCAAACTATTGTGCAGATCCCAACTCACTGTCCAAAGCGAAACCATAAACAATGTCACAAAAGTCAAGCCTCCTGACCCCTATAAATCTTGACCTGTCACTTCTTTGTAAACATCTTTCTCCTGCTGGATAATCGTTTGAAGACAGGTGCCTTCCAGTAACTGCTTACAATATAGACCTCTCAGTGACCCTTAAAAAAAAATCCATGGACTCCTTTTCAGTGTTAAAACACAAATCCTCAAAATTTAACAAAAAAATGGAAGCACTTATAATACCTCCACCCTTGGAGGTATGAAACACTGTTTTTAAATGCATTTTATTACAAAGCGTACAAAAAAAAGATGAAAAAATTTTTAAACATGTTTTCACACTCATACGCATTCACTCTTTATTTGTAGCTAATACAATTCTGCTTTGTACCATCTTTGCTTTCGGATAACTCAAGGCAAAGTTAGATTCTGGATAAAGCATCTGCAATTCCATTATTTTTTCCTGCAATGTGGATAATCTTTAAGTAATAAGGTTGCAATAGTAAACTCCATCGGAATAGTCTGGCATTCTGGTTTTTGAATTTTTGGCAAAGTTTATTACCAAATCAGCCAACTGTAATTTTCTAAACAGAGCTTCCAGTTGTTTCAAGTGATCCTTCCAAGTGTCACTGTATATCAGAACATCATCAAGGTAAACTACACAGCTAGGAACACTGGCTACTACTTAGTTCATTAGTCTCTGAAAAGTTGCTGGGGCATTTTATGGCCCGAATGTCATCATTCAGCATTGGAAAAGACTGTCCGGTGTGACAAAAGCCAATATTTCTTTAGCTCGGGGTGTTCAAGGAACTTGGCACTGTCCCTTTACAAATCTATTATTATAAGAAACTTGGCACTGCCCATTCTGTCAATACAGCCTTCCAAGTGAGGAATTGGGTCGAAGACTGCCTTTGTTACTGCATTAACTTTTCTGTAGTCTATGCAATCTAGTTGAATCATCAGGTTTAGGCATTAATACCACTGGGGAACTCCAGCTGCTTTGACTGGATTCAATTAAGTGGTTTTCCAACAGGTATTGAATTTCTGCATTTACCTGGGCCTGTCTCTCTGGACTTAAGCGATAAGGATGCTGTTTTACAGGAAAGGATTCCCCTACATCCACATCATGTTTGGCTAAGGTTTTACATCCTGGTTTATCCCTACAGAATCTTTTGAAATGCTGTGAGTAGTCTTGTTAGGTCTTCTCGTTGTTCTGCATCTAAATATGAAAGCATAGTGTCCAATCTCCCTAACAATTCAGTATTAGCTAACCAGATAGTAGGAGGTTCAATTTGAGAATTGTCTAGGCCTCCCTCTGCCTCATCCTCGCTATCCCTTTCATCCTACTACCTGACATACCTGTCCTTGCTTATCCTCCTATCGACAATCATGTTGTTTTAACATATTGATATTACACAGCCAATTCTTTCTCCGGCGATCTGGGTGTCAATCAAATAATTTATTTTACCAATTCTCTTGACCATTTTATATGAACCACTGAACTATGCTTTCAGTGTTTCACCCTGCAACGGCAGTAATATTAACACCTCATTCCCTGGTTGAAATGTTCGGGTCTTGGCATGCTTGTCTCCCATTTCTTCATTGTTATTTGGGAAGCTTTAAGATGTTCCTGAGCCACTTTGCAAGCTCTCGTGAGCCATTCCCAGAACATGGATATATAATCTAGCACAGAAGATTCGTCCCTCTGTTACAAAAACCTTTCTTTAATTAGTTTCAGAGGACCTCTTATCTCATGTCGATAAACTAATTCAAAAGGACTAAAATTGGTAGACCCATTCGGTGAATCCCTAGTGGCAAACAAAAGAAATTCTAGCCCTTTATCCCAGTCATGGGGATATTCATGACAGTATGCCCTGATCATCGTTTTGAGGGTCTGATGGTACCTTTTTAAAGCTCCAGAGAGTACATTGAATGCCAGAGTGATAGTAAACAGTATCGGGGGGAGGTATGTGCCCATACCTTTATATCTGGTACACCTGGAGTGTGACCTTGTTTCAGGACCAGTAACCATGGGGATTGTCCCTAGTTTACCTGTGGACTAGGTTGACCTACTCTTGGGTAATAATATGGCAGGGGCGAAGGTAGTAGCTTCCCCAGAGGCTTCAGAAAGACTGAAAGAGGTCAGAGAGACAGAGCAGTCACATGTGAAGTTCCCTGGCATTTTCCCTGTGTGTGGACCCACAGTCCATAGCTAAACAAGCTCCTTCAGAGGAGGCTGAACTGGCACTTTAGAGTGATGACCCTACTATCTGGTTATCTGAAACCTCCTTTGGGACATTAGAGGACTTCTATGGTTGATGCTCAGCAAGCCAACCCAGGGTTAAAAAAGTTTGCACAGACTGCCCAAACTGAAAGCTGAAGCAGAGGGAGTTCCAGAGTGCTACTATTTAAAGAGTGAGGTGCTAATGAGGAAGTGGAGAGCTCCTCAGAACTGTAGACGAAGAGTGGACAGTGGTCCACCGAGGTACCATAGGGAAATATTGGGACTGGCCCAGGAAACTCCAATTGTTGGCATGTTGGTATCCAAAAAACCCAAGCATGTATAAGACAGCATTTTGAATGGCCACAACTCCACAGGGATGTGGTGGAGTTCTGTAAGACTTGCCACACGTGCCAGGTTTTGGGGAAGTTCCAACCTGCAATAAAACCTGTGCCCCTAATTCCCATACCGGCTTTTGGGGAACTATTCAACTGGTGGATTGTGTGGGACACCTGCTGAAAACAACAGGGGGCTACCAGTATCTTCTCATCATTATGGATGTGGCTACCCACTTCCCAGAGGCCATCTCCCTAAGAACTATCTCTGCCAAGGTAGTGGTGGAGGGGCTAACCCAATTCTTTACCTGATATAGGCTGCCTGCTGAGATCTAGTCAGATCAGGGCACGAATTTCATGTCTGGTATCTTTCAAACGGTCAAGAAAATCATGCAGGTGTAAAACAAGCTGTTCAGTCATATTGCATGGTTTGCTCCACTGGCAGACAAATTTCACCTCTATTGTTTCTTAAAAAGAGGGTGGGGTGGGGAGGGGGGTGGTGGTGTGGTGGGCAGACATTGGCTGTGAATCTCAGAAAAGAGGACTCAGGAAAAATAGTTCTGGTAATTTTTGATCTACAGTATGCTGCTGCTGTTTGCCTTTGTTCCTGGACTTCGAACACTTGGCTGAGAAATGCTGTTGTTCTCTACATATATGACACTTCTGATCCCCAGCAAGAACAGCTCCTTCTTTCAGATCTGTCAACTTTCATAGTAGGTTACAATTTATTTCAGCAGCTTTCAAATACAAATGGCTTCAGCTTTGGAGTCACTTTCTCATTTGCCGAACTAAACATTTTACTTCTTGGGAATTCATTACCGTTAATTACATTGTTGTTGATTTACTAGCTTTATACATGTCCAGGCAAATTTTCAATGTCACTCTTTGGCAATGTAAACGTTAACCACGCGGGTCATTCTTCTCTATACAAATAACTAGGACTGGATTTTAGCAGCCCTCTGGGAATAGGCTGGAAGGCGGGGAGGACCTTTAAAATGGCACAGGGAGGCGGGGGTGGTGTTCCGGTCATCTTCCCACTGCCATACTGTCTTGCCAGCGGCGGGGAAGATGGCAGGTGACCCTCCGGCCGAGATGCCAACTGAGCCACTTAAGTGACCAATTAAGGGCCTCTTCCCCCCTCCACTGGCACTTTGCCAGCAGGGGGAGGGGGAAGGGACCCACTACTGCAAGGAGAGACTGCCAAGTAAACACTGGCAGCCTCCCAGCAGGATCCTGTTGAGAGGGGCCCTCTTTTCCGGGCATTCTTTGCCCACGAGGGGCCCCCCAGTAGCAATGGCCGCCACTGCAGCAATGGCGCTGCCTGCCCTTGCCAACCCCACCACTTCACCTGTCACTGGGGCCTGCCTGACTGGCCCTGGCACCCCTAGACCCCACTTACCTGGTTGTAAGTCCATTGCTGAACCCTCCTCCTCCAGGTGCAGCCCCAATAGTGGTCTCATCGGAAGTTTGACAACTCTCCCAATCTGGTTGTAATCTGCCTGGTTGTAATCAGTAGTCTTCGTAGGAAGTCTGGGTTTCTGACTTGGTTTTTCGTTTCTACAGGTTGTAGTATTCTGTTCAGTTTGGGTTTTTTTCCTTTTCATCTTGATCTTGCAGATGGAGTACTGGCTGTTGCTTTTGCAGAATAGGAATGATATTCCTCCAAGTCCTTCGTATCTTCCCTTCATTCATTGGTATAACATGTGATCACTGATAGTCCTCATGTTTATGGATTACTGTACCTTCTCGTTCCAGGTCATGTATCCAAACTTTTTGACCATTGTTTAATGTGGGTAAGCTTCTCGCTTGAAATCTCCTATTGTAATTTTAGGTTTGTTTCATTCTGCAGGAGCTTTCTCTTTATTAAACAACGGGCGGCACAGTGATGCAGTGGTTAGCGCTGCAGCCTTACAGCTCCAGCGACCTGGGCTTGATTCTGGGTACTGCCTGTGCGGAGTTTGCAAGTTCTCCCCGTGGCCGCATGGGTTTTCGCTGGGTGCTCTGGTTTCCTCCCACAGCCAAAGACTTGCAGGTTGATAGGTAAATTGGCCATTGTAAATTGCCCCTAGTGGTGGTAGGGGCATTGAGGGAAGGTGGGGATGTGGTAGGAATATGGGATTAATATAGGATTAGTATAAATGGGTGGTTGATGGTTGGCACATGTAGTCTTGGATCTTCAATCCAGGCATTAATTGTTGAGGCAATACTGGAAGCTCTGTTCTTAACGTCCTTCCCATTAGTAATTCTGTTGGTGATAACCCGCACGATAGTGGCATTGAATGATAAACTAGGAGTGAGATAGGAAGATCTTCATCTTCCTTGAGTAAAGATTTTACGGTTCTCACACCTCACTCTGCCTCGGCGTTGGACTGTGGATACCTCAGTGAGCTCATAAGATGCTGAAAGCCCATTTTCATGGCAAACTGTGAAAAACATTCATTCATGAACTGTGGTCCGTTGTCTGATAATATTTCATCTGGAATCCCATGTGTCATGAAGATGTCTGTAAGGATCCTTTTTACTACCTCGATGGTTGTAGAATGTAATCATCGGACTTCTATCCACCTGGAGACTTGGTCAATAATGATGATATATGACTTCCCACCAAAAATGACTAAATTCATGCCTAGCCTTTGCCAAGGTCTAGTTGGAAATTGGATAGTCAACAGCAGTTTGTGCTGTTCTGGTGATGGATGATCTACGGTTCCCCTCGATAACTCATCAGCTGACGTTTGGAAAGGAATTGTTTACAATTGTTTGCTTGACTTCGGCTACCTTTTCAATAAACTGCAGTTCCAAGCATGCATTCCTGCTCAGTAAAGAAAATTATTGGTTGTGTAAGACATATAAGGTCTCTATCAGTTGTCTTCTTTTTTCCTTTATGCTGAAGAGTTGCTTGGAGTTTGCATTTTACTCGCAGTTGTGTCCTGCCTAGGCCATGTAACTGTATATCCGTTGATTGCGGGCGGCAGTGGGGGGGTGTGGGGGTGGTGCCGTTCCTGATGCCGTCCTGCCCTTGCTTCAATTTTACCAAGGGCAGCGGCAGTGAGAAACGGCCTGCCCACCCCAGACCAACCAAGGCCCTTAAGTCGCCAATTAACTGCCACTTAAGGGGCTCCTCCTGCCACCGCTGGTATTTTACCAGCTGCCAGCGGGCACCTCAGGCCCCCAATAGGCTGCCAAGTAAAACCTGGCAGCTTTCTTGTTGGCTAGAGGAGGGGACCTGCCTGATCGGGCACCCTGTGCCCCACAGAGGGCCCCCACTGAAATAAAGCTCTCCCCCCCCTCACATCTGACTCCCCCCCACCCTTGCCTTGCCAGGGCCTAGCCAGTTGTCCCCAGTAAGGCCCTACAAACGTATTTTTCTTCCAGGGCTGGCAGCCCTCTTGCTGCTGAAGCTGTGTACAGTCCCAGCAGTGGCCACAACTCTTGGTGGCACAGCTGGGACTGAGAGCTACCGGCTTGCTGATTGGCTGGCAGTTCTGGGAGGTGGGACTTCTGCCTCAGAGCGGTGGAAGTCCCACCCAAGTCCAATTAAGGGCCTGGGTCATGTAAAATACTGGCGTGGCTCCCAGGCCCAGTGGAGGTGGGCTAGCCCCTGACTTTTTGGCTGGAGGGTGGGGCCTCCCGCCCAATGCAAAATTCCGGCCAATGTCTCTTCACTCTTGGCTCTTGGTGAGACAATAATGTGACGCTAGCCCCAGTGTCAAGCTTAAAATTCATGAGATGTCCATTCACGTGGATGTCTGCTGTCCAGAAATCTTGGTCTGGATTACTGATTTCTCCCAAGAACTCTCTTGGTTCTTTCTCTTAGAATCATAGAATCATAGAAAGATTAAGGCACAGAAAGAGGCCACTTGGCCCATCGTGTCTGTGCTGGCCAAAAAACGATCCACCGATTCTAATCCCACCTTCCAGCATTTGGTCCTTAGCCCTGCAGATTACAGCACTTGAGGTGCATATCCAGACTCCTTTTGAATGAGTTGAGGGTTTCTGCCTCAACTACTCTTTCAAGCAGTAAGGTACTGTGGGTACTGCTGTACTTGATTCACTGCTGTCTGCTTTGTACCTTTAAGTGCAGAAATTTTGCTGTGGCACATCTTCCCATAGTATCCAGTTTTTCCACAATTAAAACACTCAGCTTTACTTGCTGGGCACTGCTCTCATCTATGGGTCTTCTTGGCTCCACAATGTTGGTAAGGTTTTCCTATATCATGCACCTTCTCACCTGTACATTTTTACTGTTTCTCAAAGTGTTTTCCTGGCTTTGGTTTAACCAGTTGGATGGGCATTAGACTCACAGGATGTCTCTATTCTGTTTACGAGCTTCAGACTGTCTTACCATTTGAATGGTCTTTTCCAGTGTAAGGTCTTCCTTGGATTGCAACAGGTCTGACAAGGATTCATCCACTATGCCGACGACTATCCTGTCTCTGATTAGTTCTGCCTTTAATTCGCCTATTTGCAACCCTCTGCCAATCTATAAGAGTCATTAATATAGGAGTCTACAGATTCGCTAATCATCTGAGCCCGCTTATTAAATTTGGCTCTTTTCAAGATTATATTGGTATGGAGATTAAAATATTTATCAAAGGCCTGGAGTACCGCTTCAAATTTATCGGTAGCCTCGTTGATCCATTGTCGGACAATTAAATCATCCACAATTGCACCCACTGAATACAGGAGGGTGTTCACTTGCTCCACTTCAAGTTTGTTATGAAGTTCAGAAGCAATTCTGAACCTTAAGAAACCTTTTCTCCATACTAGCCAATTGATTGGGATCTTCTTGATTCTGGAAACTCTCAGGCATTCCCAATTTTTGATCCATATTGCTTCCTTTTGTTTGCTAGACTTTGCTAAGGTGTTCCCCTTTAATTTTTAATTTTTCAGCCTTGGCTTGAGGTCTTTGTGTTCTGATCGGGCTTTCCTGCGCTCCCTGACCTTTCCTGCGCTTTCCGACAATTACTGCTCTTTTTTCTCCTCAGCGAGGCTGAGCAATGACTGCCAACTGTACTCGCCTCCCTCGTCACCGATTTGACCAAGATCGCGTTCCGTACTCGGTTCCTTTCCCCAGTGTGCCAGTTTCATTGTCTCACCAATCTTAGATGGTTGCCCGGCATGAAGACTCGGATCCGACTGTGGATGTGCTGAAAGTACTGACGCAGAGCCCCACACTGCTGTGATGTGGTCTGAGAGGCTGCAGAGCTCGTCACAGCCTCATCTACGGTAAGTTGTTTTTTTACTGTACCAGGCCTGTATTTATCTTTAAATGTCTCTGTTGTTCCCCTAGTGTTTCTTCCAAAGGTAAGGAGACCTTCAAATTTTCCTAGTTGCTTTCACCATTGTTTACCGTTGTTTTACCATTGCCACCATGTTGCGTTGTTGGGTTTGTATTAGTAGCGTTGTAGGGCACTCCAGAGAAAGCTCTAGACTCTGGTAAAGGTTAACTAACAACTCTTTATTATTTACAGTTACTATATACACTCTCAGCAAGCCACCTAAGCTAGCATCCTTCGTGCTGCTATACCTTCTTCTTCTCAAGCCTATCTCATGTGAATGTTATGTCATCATCCGTACAGTGGGAGGGGTCTCTCACTGTCTTCGGTATTAATCCTTTACATCCTTACACTACAGTCTCTTTCTTCTAAAACACTCTAGTTACATGTTTGAGCTAAGGTATGGAGATTCAATACATATGACTTTATTCCCACAAAGCTCAGCCTCTTCAAGATTCCAGATGAACTAGTGTCCATATTCAACTATAAGTCCTTAAACATATCTTAGAAAAGAGATAGAAGTAATCTCATAACAATGGTCATTGTCTGGTGATCATGTGGCACAAATCTCATTTGCCATTTACGTATCCAAGCCTGCATTTGGCGAGGTCTTGCTGCATGTTGCATGGACTCTTTGTTATCTGAGAAATTACAAACTGAGCTGAACACTGTGATTGAGGTTTTAAGGATTTTGAAAAGAACTAATAGGAAAGATAGAAACCTTTTCCACTGGTTGGGAAGTATAGAACAAAAGGACGTAACCTTAAAGTCAGAGCCAAGGCAGGTAAATGGAGTTGAGATATAGATCAGTCTTGAACTCGTTGAATGCTGGAGTATATGACTCCTGTTCCTATGTTCCTCAGTGAGCAGCCTGACTAATGATCTTATGGTAGAGAAAAGATCATTGATGAAATAACTGAAGGTAGTTGAGCCAGGATGCTGCCTAGAGGAACTTTTGCAATGATGATTTAGGGGTGTGATGAATGGTTTCGAACAAACTGCAACTGCAATATTTCTTTGTATCAAGTACGATTCCAACCACTGGAGAGTTTTCCCCCCGATCCCCATTGACTTCAGTTTGACTGGAGCTCCTTAGTGCCAAACTCTATTGATTCAAAGGCAGTTACTTACATCCCACCACTGGAATTCAGCTCTTGTGCTCATATTTAGACCAAGGCTGTAATGAGATCTGAAGCTGAGTCATCCTTGTGGAACCCAAACTGAGCATTAGTGAGCATAAGTCACACTTAATGGTAAATTATGACTCGACAATCACTTTGTTGGAAATTGAGAGTAGGCTGATAAAGTGATAATTGGTCAGTTGGATTTGCCCTGCTTTTTGTGTATAGGATATACTTGGGCAATTGTCCACATTGTCAGGTGCCCAACAGCTTAGCTGAAGACCAAGTATTTTTATAGAATATTTTGATTTTCTATCATTATTCATATTTAAATATCAAAAATTATGGCAATTTGGGAAGCAGAGAGTAGAGGTGGTTGGAGCAGAGGAGATTCTCCGCAGTGCTGGTTGAGGAAGATGGCATTACAGTGCCACCACTAGTGGGAAGGTACAATTGCAGTATGACAAATTTAATGAACTTAAATAGGTCACTTTAATTATAACTATAGGAATTTATAATGGGAAATGTTGACACAGAATTATGATAAATTGTGATAACAGAAAGTAACAGGTATTTATTATGTAGATATGCACAACTTTATAACACCTTAAGAAACACAATTGTTTTAAGGTCACAGTTTGGTGAATCAGTGATGAATAACAAACTTTAGCTCTCTCCAATGGCTCATTGTCTAATGCACCACATAGTGTGGTACCTAGATGCAAGAATCAGCAAACTCCCAGCTTTGATGTCTCATCTTTGTTGAGTTAGTTGCTATCAGGGGGCGACAGCGAAGATTCTTCAATGAACCTCAGCGCTCCTGTCAAAGGAATGGAAGGCGCAGCAGGGTTCTCGTTCGAGTGAATATGTGTGGATATCTACTAAGGACCGAATCAGACGTGGTTATAAAGGCCCATGGTTGAACAGCTCATGGACACTTGCAAATCAGGTTCACAGATGAAGAATGATGATATGAGTGAGATACAGGAGAGCAACTGGTACCTGGCATATGTGACTGCTGGGGAGAAGAACAAAAGGGAAAACTGTGAAGCAGTGGTGAAGGCGAGGTAACAAAAATTTAATAAAGCACTTGCATTCTTTTAAAAATATATAACAATGACAAAAAGGTATTTCACAACACTGACCAGGTGATTGCTGGGAACACAGGAAGACTAGGTTTTGCACCAATTGGTTATGAATAGGAAAGACTCTAACCTTAGAGGGAAAGTACTTAGATATCAGCAGGCAGCAGATCTCCCTAGGCCATGTACTTAAGCATATTTTGCACAACTTTCAATAAATAATTGCAGTACTTAAAATCGGGATAAATTTACAAATTTTTAAAACAATCTAAAGTCAGTTTGGATACAATGGTTGAATGCACAAGATTAAAGCAGGCTTAGATGAACTATTTGAGCACATATTTAGATCACATTTCACAACAATATCTGATATTAATCCTTACTTATAACTTGTTACATCTCTAACTTTTTCTAGTTCTGACAAAAGGTCTGAGACATTGGGCATGATTTTCACCTTCAAATGGGGGTGAGTCCAGAGGCGAGCAGGCGGGAAGTTCATGCCGCTGGCCGCAGCACCGGTTTGCCGGCACCTTCCCACCCCAGGCCATTTCCCCGGACACAGACTGGAGGGGTCAGTGCATCAGGCAGGCTTTGAGGTCCTTTCTGTCTGCCTGGCCAGTGTTGGGTTTCACCTCCACAGTGGTGGCTTGGTTGCTCAAGACATCTTTTAATTTAAAAGTTTGAAAAGTTGGAGAGCGAGTGCCTCAAGATGGAGGTGCCCTCTCTCCCCACCCCCACCCCCACCCCGTACCTGAACTGTAGGCTGCTGCTCCTTCTGAGCTGGCAGGTCTTCTATTGATCCTCCAGCTTCAAGAGCCAGGCCATCATCCTTAATTGGACAGTGAACCCACCCCTGGCCATTAACTGGCCAATTCAGGGAAAATCACTGCAGGTGACTGTTTCCTGCACAATGCTGGGTTGTGACCCCTATTTGGCCCCTACGTTGGGGTCCTGACCCAAAACCCAAAATTGCACCCATTAACTCTGTTTCTATCTCCACAGATGCTGTCAGACCTGCTGAGTATTTCCAGCATTTTCCTTTTTATTTCAGATGTCCAGGACCCGGAGTTGTCTTTTATTCTTTCATGGGATGTGGGCATCACTGGCAAGGGGCTAGCATTTGTTACCCATCCCTAATTGCCCTGCTAGGCTATTTCAGAGGGCAGTTAAGAGTCAACCACATTGCTGGGGTTCTGGAGTCACATGTAGGCCAGACCAGGTAAGCATAGCAGATTTCCTTCCCTAAAGGACATAAGTGAACCGGATGGGTTTTTTCAACAGTCGACAATAGTTTCATCGTCACCATTAGGCTAGCCTTTAATTCCAGTTTATTAATTGAATTCAAATTTCACCATCTGCTGTGGTGGGATTCGAACCCATGTCCCCAAAGCATTGGCCCGGGTCTCTGGATTACTAGTCCCATGACATTACCACTCACCACCACCTCCCCAGATTAATCTAACCAATTGTCTCCAAAATCATTTTAACACGGTTAACAAAACAAAAATAATTTAAGTATTAAAGATATCTTTTATTGAACAATTTCATTGGACAAAGTCAGTTTTAGAATTAGGTTTTAACTTGCTCTGTCCTGCCTATGCATTTTTAGCTGTAGATCAAGCAATGGCTTGTTTCTCTGTATGTTGCTGCTGATGTCAGTTGTTTAACCTATATGTGTCTATATATGAAAACTGTGGAGTGCCACATTTCACCTTTAATATGGGGTTTTAATAAATCTTATATAAAATGACGTAAGAAAAGTGCATGTTTATTTGTAAATTCAGAAATACATTTTTCAGCGTTACTCGCTCAGCTGGCTTTGGACACTTTCCAGAAATCAGTAAATGAGCTATTAGGTTCCACTTAAACTGGTCCAGTTAAAAAGATCAGGGATCTAATCTGATATGCCAGCTAGTTAGCCTTAGGGTCAGAAAAAATACACACTTTAGTTTCCTAATGTATCTGATTTGTAATGTACTTTTCCTGTATTGTAACATTTGTTGCTTACATCACATCAAGGTCTGGTGGAGACCATACGTGCTCTTCATATATTTGTGACACTAATGCTGCCTGCAGCCAAAATGAAAAAGTATCACATGTCGCAAACCGTATTATTAGTCGTTAGTTTGACAGCATGACTAGCCCTCAGTAATTGTGCAATTTCAAACATGCTCATTTTCTTTTCTTGGTATTCACATCTGCTCACATTGTCCTTTTTAAACTGTAGTTGCAGCCCAGACTAGTCATTTTCATTTTTGTTGTCTTAATCTGTTTGCTGATGTAATCCAACTGCATCACTGTTGTTATAACAACAATTGTAAAATGGAGCAGCTGGATAAAAATGGCAATGAATAGGGGCTGGAGTGAACCTTTTGATCAGCAGTTGAAAATCAAATAAAAACGGCTTCTACAGAGCCGTATTTTTGTTGTTATTTTTCTTAAAGAGAAATTGACTGATTTAAACCTTGTGTTAAAAGATTTGTTTTTTCCGAAGAAGGGTCACTGACCCGAAACGTTAACTCTGCTTCTCTTTCCACAGATGATGCCAGACCTGCTGAGTGGTTCCAGCATTTCTTGTTTTTATTTCAAATTTCCAGCATCCGCAGTATTTTGCTTTTATTTATTTGTTTTTTACTACTTTGTTTTTGAAAATGCTGCTTAAATCTTTTCTTGAGTGTCTGTGTACCGCATTTATTTTGATACTCAGTTTGATTTATTTCAGGGTCACGGTGTTGTTATACTAATTAGTCTCCGATGAAATTTTTCCTGGACAAAACAGAATTTCCACACACAAATTTAGTCAATCATTGGTTCTGTGTAAAAACCAAACATTAAGTTTTTTATACATATATATATATATATATATATATACACACACACTTACATAATAGTGATTTTTAAACATATATAATTCGCTATGAAAATAGTTTTGTAATGCCCAAGATCACACATCACAAAAGTAATATTTCCACAGACCCTACATTGTGCCACTTTTCAATAGCATTTGCACTCTCAAAATAAAACTTCCATTACATACATTTCTAACAGGAACGAAGCATACACAATACACATTAACAAAAACAGTAAGTAATCATATTTTATAAGAAAAATTATCTTAAGCAAACAGTTATATCGCTCAGAAAATTTAAGTCAACAATCCAATATCAGGGTTTATTATAACATGCATAAACCACCTAGCTCATTCTTTCAGTTTACATCATTATCAGAAATGCTAGACTGGATTAGAGTCAGGCAAGGTAAGCAAAATTGCATATTCCCTTATAAATGTTATTAAATATAATCCAAGATCATCATAGTTCAAAGTACTTGGTACAGTACAATTTGATTTAACTCTAGTGGTTTGATTGCAGAAGACTACCACTCAACATTGTTATAGAATCATAGAATGGTTACAGCACCGAAGGAGGCCATTTGGCCCATCAAGCCCATGCCAGCTCTCTGCAAGAGCAATTTAGCTAGTCCCACTCTCCTGCCTTTTCCTAATACTCATGCAAATTGTTTCCCTTCAGGTGCTTATCTAAGTCCCTTTTGAAAGCCATTGATTGAATCTACCTCCACCACACTTTCAGGCAGTTGTGACGGAAACCACACCTGCCAAATGAACATATATTAATTTCGTCAGATGGAACATTATTTGAAAGCTTCCTGGACATTGAACACTACTTGTTTTAAAAACACCATGGAACAGTGGCTGAAAACATGGCTGCATATTTGCATTCTGAAAGACAGTTGCATGGAGAGACAATGAGAGTACTCCCTGATCCAATTAGTCAGATCAGTTTTGTCGATAGTGATGATCAAAAGACATTGAGAGTCATTGAATGTGTATGAGCCAGCATTCCATCCCCCCACCCCTCCCACTGAGTGTGTCTGGTAAGCTTGGTGGAATCCACAAACCTCACGGGTGAGGCTGTTTCAAACAAGGAGCTCGTCACATGACTAACCTGCTGGCCAACCTGGGGGATTGATTGAATTGTGCTCACAGTAAGGTTTTGAAGCAGACTGTTTTTTGAAGACAAAAGGGAAGCAAGACCTCTCTCTCTCTCTCACGCAAAGTTCCAGGGACCCGCGGAGGTAACATAAGCCTCAAGACAGAAGACCCTGCAGCCTTCTGGTACCAGCAAAACAAGTTTGAAAGTGTGCACTGGGCCCCAATGAGAACTGCAAGACTTAACTTCAATCAAAGACTTTACATCCAACCCAAAACCAGTAACTGAATTCCATTTACTACTTCAAACCTTTCCCTTTTAATTCTTTCTCCTCCTCTGTCTCTATTTGTGTGTGTTTATGCGTATGCATGCTAGTGTGGTTGAGCCGCATATTCTTAGGAGTTTTAAGTGATTAGCATTTTAAGATTAATGAACTTACACCTTTCTTGTTTAAATCTGAGAAAACCTGTCTGGTTGATTTCTTTACAATTACAATTAGAGCATAGTGAGCAAGGACTCACTGAGGGAAAGCTAAAAACACTGTTTTAAAAGTTAAACCCTGTTTTGACCAAACCAGGAAAAGGCAGAGAGGGGAGCCCTAGACCCTTCCCTCACCTGGTTGTAACACAGTGCATTCCAGATTGCAAGTACTCACTGCATAAAAACGTTGTTCTTCATGTCGTCTGTCGCCTTTGGTTCTTTTTCCAATCACCTTAAATCTGTGTCATCTGGTTCTTGACCCTTCCACCAATGAGAACAATTTCTCTTCATCCACTCTGTCTAGACCCCTGATGATTTTGAACATAATAGCTGCAGTAATCTACTTCCCATTGAAATTTAGAAGTACTGAATGTTGGATAAGATAACAAACTCCATAGACTGAGCAGAACATATAGTTGGCAATGTAACTGGGGAGTTCTTGATGACCGTGAAGATTCAGATTGCCTCTATTTCTTAATTTAGATGAATACATGTACAATTTATATACTGAATTTACTTCTTGAGGAAACAAGCTGGTGTTTGGTTACCACAGGCCACTTATTTATTTAGCCAACAAATGAAAGTTTCTTTCAGACCCTCACATTTGCGTATCATATCCCCCACAAGCAAATAGAAAAAGTACCCAACATGTGATAACATCATCCCCACCAATTCCATCTAGATTTTAAATATTCGTCTGGTTTCAATTTTCCATCATCCTATTGTGAGGCTACTGACTTGCTGGGCTACTATTCCCTGAGCATCGGTTACTTTGCGGCATTTCATTGAAGTTTTTATTTGTCAGCTGAGATGGTGAGCATTGTCAGGCTATATCACATCCAAACATAATTCTCTAATCCCCTGGCATCCACAAATGCTGCGTTATATGTTTTATAAAGAATGGGATTAAATGGGATTAAATGTGTTTCAAAGATACAATCCATCTTTGATATGTCAAGATGTTAAGTTATTGTTATAGTTTCTATTATCTTTTATTTACTACTGCTTTATAATGCAGTATGGTCTATGTTATTCTGATAAATGGAATCCATTGCACACACATTTTGGGGCTGAAATTTTAAGAGCCTAGCTCTTCTGCTAGAAATATCAATGGAGTAGAACCTCTGGCTGTGAACCAGATCTTGTCTGTAGTCTCGGCCTGGGGTTATCTGCATGGATGAGGTCAGCTACAGGCACTTGCAATGGCCAGCTCTGATAGAGGCCCAGAAAACCAGAGCAGCACAATGCCCCATGAAGGCAGAACAAGTCTAAGAAGGATCCAGTGAAGATAGTAAAATTAATTCTGTTCCTTTTGAGGGCTTGGCGTCTTTCAAGAGATCTCAGTAGTCCTCACAGTAGCTCTTCATTTCTGCTGAGGACTTCTAAGTGTGAACTGGGTGAAATTCCAAGGGTAGCCTGGGAATTCTGCCAATCTTAATCCTTTGAAATGGGATGAGGAGGTGGGCCATGGGCCCTCAAAAGGAAAATGTCTGCACATAAGAAATACAGTGATATTTGGTGGAACTATGTTTTATCCAAATTCTGCCCACTCTTTGCCCTGGCTCTATGATAGAATTTTAAGGCCTTTATCATCTTCTTATGTGTAATTCACATTAAAGAAAATTAAATTAGGTAATTCATGTGTCCAGAATACTTTTGTTTCATTAATAAATTGGACTCTTGTTACCATGGGCTGGATTTTGTTCTCCCCCAGGAATCAAGGTCCGTGTCAGGTGGCGGGGGGGTGGGGGGATGCCTGAAGATGCCTCCAGTAGAGGGCTGCCACGCACCCCAAGGCCGGGAGGCCCGGCCTGATATTACTGGCAGTGGCGAGACCTCATGGCGGCCTCCATTTGAATATTTAAATAAATTAAATTTAATGAATTAATGATACTCACGTCGCTGCCTGATGTCCCACTGCAATCTTCGGCCTGGTGACCGGCGCTCCCACACCTTCGGATCCCCATCCAGGGAAAAAAGGCCCTACACTGATGGGGAGGGGGGTGAGGTATGTTTATCAGTGCAGGGGGGGTGGGGGGGTGGGGGGTGGTTTCAAAGTAACATCATGGGTGTAGGGGATGGTGGGAAGGGTTGGAGTTTAAAGTTTGTGCAGTTTTGGGGGGGAAGGTCAGATGGACAAAGTAAGTGTTTTGGGGGAGGGGAAGGGCAAATAATTTTATTGTCATCGGAGTGGGTGGGAGAGGGGCAGGAGAAATGTCTGTATTTCTTTTCATTTACTTTAACTTTAAATATTTAAATTTCCCAGTGGGGCTCAAAGCCCTTTAAAAATAGCATCAGTGCCTGTGCACAGGCAGCTGACGCCATTGCCGGGGATGGTCAACCAGCACCTCTCCATAAGATTGGGAGGTGGGGCAGCCCACCCCGGCTATTTAAATGAGCCACCGCACAGAAGATTGTGGTGGCTCTGCGACAGTGGCTCCGCAACATGTTCACCGCACAGAAGATTCAGCCCCATGTTTCCACATTAGTCTTATTTGACATTGTGCTGAGAATTTCATTTTTGTGGTGACACTGGAAATGGAAGCCTAGAGCTGTTTTGCTGAGGCATGTGGTACCCCAATCCACTTTCAGTGTGACTTGTGCGGTGTGCCTTCTTGAGAAGAACGCTTGCACAGGCGTCCCCCTACATGTACTGGAAGCAACTGTTTTGGTGTTATCTTGACATCACACAGTCGGACTGACTGATGTGAAGCAGGACTTCCTAATTTGGAGCGTGCAGATCCATTGAACGAATTTGTGTGTCACTCTGCAAAGATCATACACTGAGGTGCAAGATGGGCCCTGCATCAGTGCTATTTAAAGGGTCAGGCACCCAACATGCAAGTAAGCTCATTTTGGAGAAACCTCTGCTACTGCGAAGTGCCTGGAAGTACTCTGTACTGTTTTTGGAGGTGTTGTGGTGAACTCCTGGATTTGGCAGGCAGTATTTTTGCATCCTGTCAGCGAGGGATGGGATTAGACCTGTCCACACAAAGGCTGCAAAAAATATTGAGGTTGCAGTAACAGTGCCTCTAAGTCTGCGGGATGACAGGGAGAGGGAGCAGAGGCTGTGGCGAGGGGAATCTCTGCAACAATGCCCTCTGCCAAGTTAGATCTGTACTCCTCCATGCTCATAGACAGTGACAGGATGCTGTCTAGCAGACCAGCCAATTCACCTGGCATCTCGGTGTGCATCCTCATCAGTGTTCTCCTGTATGCCTCCCCATTGAGGTCCTCATCTGGGTCCTCTGCAGCAGAGCTCATCTGTGACCTCGCCTACCACTGAGCTGTCAAATGAACCATCCTTAATCCCTGGCATGGCTGCAGCCTGGTGACTCACCGTGTGCTGATCTCAACTCTATACTAGCCCTCTAAGGTTTGTGCAGTGCCAATACCTGAGCTGGTGGCTGTGAGTGTCAGATCGAGTGATGTACAATTGTTCTCTCTCTTCCTCCTTGGACTGCTGTGGTTGGGCAGGCAGCAGTTCTTGGATGTCTGAAAGCAAAATGTCAGAGGGGGACGGTTGGGCTGAGGGAAAGAGGCTGAAGTGGAAAGCAAGAGGTTCATGGTCACACCATCATCATGCCATATCTCAGACTGAAAGTGAGGTGGGAGTTGAGAAGGGACATAAGGCAGGAACATACTGTCATCTGCAATGTTCTCAGTGGCGCCAGATGACGCGGCCTCTGTCCCATAATACGGAGAATCATCTCCTCCGTACAGATGCAGATTCCTTGTCCCCCACCAGTTCTGCTCTACTCCTTTCTATTGCATGCCATCTTGTCCTGCAAGGGAGAGGGCAGAATGCCAGTGATTGTGTGGTGTGTCTACCACAGCTGAATAGCTGGAGGTATGTGGCGGCTGTGAGAAGTGGGTGTGAGGTTGGATCATTGGTTGGTAATTATGGGTGTGGTAGAATATCTGAATGTTAGGGGTGAGTCCTGAGAGCCAGGGAGTGCATGGTGATGTCATGTGATGATGCATTCACTGACCTTGAACACCCGTGTAAGATCATTAGAATTCTTGTGGCAGTGCTGCCAGGTATTTGGGGCCAGGAAATTGACCTCCCTGACCACCTGATCCCACTACCTTCTAAGAGTTATCCTTGAGGTCCTCCTGGCCCCCTGCAGAACCATGGCATCTCCCTTCCTACTCACCTTTATCAGTAATTGGTACAGCATTGCATTCATCAATCTGAAACCTTTTCTATGTCCTGGTGTTCCATTTTCTGAGATTCAAATTGCAGTGCAGCTTCCTTTTAAGAGGAACAGACTGCTTTGAGAACAGAAGGCTGGCTGCATCATCTGTTATTAGCACAATGCTGCTGAGCTCCCTGCAAAGGTTGGCCACAAGGCAGGCACTCAGCCCTATGCTACTATCATGGTAATGTGGTGGGAACACCAAATTTCTGTGCTGCACACCTCCTACAGTTATACAGGGCATTGGTGAGACCACATCTGGAGTACTGTGTACAGTATTGGTCTCCTTATTTAAGGAAGGATATATAAATGCATTGGAAGCAGTTCAGAGAAGGTTTACCAGACTAATACCTGAAATGGGCGGGTTGTCTTATGAAGAAAGATTGGACAGGCTAGGCTTGTATCCGCTGCAGTTTAGAAGAGTAAGAGGCGACTTGATTAAAACATATAAGATCCTGAGGGGTCTTGACAGGTTGGATGTGGAAAGGATGTTTCCTCTTGTGGGAGAATCTAGAATCTAGAACACTGTTTAAAAATAAGGGGCCGCCCATTTAAGACAGAGATGAGAAGAAACTTTTTCTCTGAGGATTGCGAGTCTTTGGAATTCTCTTCCTCAAAAGGCAGTGGAAGCAGAGTCTTTGAATATTTTTAAGGCAGAGGTAGATAGATTCTTGATAAGCAAGGGGGTGGAAGGTTATCAGGGTAGGCAGGAATGTGGAGTTGAGGTTACAATCAGATCAGCCATGATTTTATTGAATGGCAGAGCAGGCTTGAGGGGCTGAGTGGCCTACTCTTGCTCCTAATTCGTATGTTCATATGTTCATATGTAACCAGCATGGGCAGGTCACAAATCATGATCCTTGCAACCAAAAAATGGGGTAAGCCAATGTTTATCCCAATATTTTTCTGCTAATCTGAGCATGTCATATGTACAGGATAACTAAAGGAGACAGTGTGCAAAGTTCAGTCTAACATACATCTGAATGTAGGCCAAGCCATGGGAGAACTGTCTGTACCTTTACCTGACGTCCCTCAGTAAAGACTTTAACCAGATTACAGCAGCATTAGTAGATGCTTTTTAATACTCAGAATAATCCCAAATCCTGGTACCAAAACAGGATTTTGCCGTTGAAAGCAAGTATACACTTTGAGTGACTGTTTTCATCCATTGATAATGTGACAGGGTTTTAGAAAGTGAAACTCTGCAAATGTTTTAAGACAAGTATTTTAATCAACCCTGTGCTATTATTAGTATGTTAAAATTCATTTAACTATATGGTGTGATACTGAACTGTCCTAACCAACAAGGTCCTCAGGGTGATCTCTAGTCAGTGTTGTTAGTAGCAGAGTGGTAGTTGGAATGTGACAATTACATCTGTCTCTGAATTAGAGTCATAGAGAGATACAGCACTGAAACAGGCCCTTCGGCCCACCGAGTCTGTGCTGACCATCAACCACCCTCAACCACCCAATTCAAGGGATTGATTTTGGGATGGAAAGCTGGCAGAAGCCTCTGCTCCGTTTGGCTGAAAAATAAGGTGACATTCTGATTCTACCCGAAGAAACACTGAAAACAACATGGAAATTCAAGGCTTAGCTCGTGAGCATGTTTTCAGAAGAAGCTTTGGAGAGGTGTAGGGAGCATGTCAGTGGAAAACTGTGTGAAAGTCAAAAGTAAAGGGATGTGGACAATTAAAGGGGAGTATTACAATGGGAGGACAAAAACTCTGAAAGCACTTGGAGATCCTCAACCCATTAATTAGCAAACTATACCAAGACTAAAGGCGTGGTGTTCAAAGAGGATTAAGGCAAAAATGAAAGGAAAGAAAATCGAAGGTATGGCTGGAAATCTGCAAGCAAGTGGTAAAACAGTCCAATACTCAAGCTCCTCTTTAATAACTGCTAAAGTTGAGGTAGTGCTGCATAATATTGTCACTAGGATTGTTCACCTCTATCACTTCACAGCTCCATTCCCCTTAAGTCAACACTGCAGCACGCCTTGCAAGGAAGTAAGGGCAAAGTTTAAAGCCAAAGCTGACCATTATTGTCACTGCATGAGCCAGTCAGGCTTGGAGGAATGCGGGGGTGGGGAAACGGGAATGGAAGGTGGGGAAGCAATCCTAGTGAGAGCATTAACTGGGCCCACCAAAAAAAACTGAAAGCTTTTTGGACTGTTTTTAAAGTGGCCTCCAGTGGCCCTTTGGTTCTCAGCAAGTGTTCAAAACATGTGGACATTGACTTTCAGATACTTCAGCACTATTTCTGTACGGGGGCTTCAGTTCATCATTGGTCAAATATAGGTGTGTTGCCCCGTCTAATATTTTGGCTGCAGGCTGAAAGAGGAAGAGCACCTTAGAAGAGAACCGAACCTGCAGCTGGTGGGAGAAGAGGGAAATGAAGCGAAGGGTGCAGAAAGCATTACACCATACAGGTCTTTGGAATAGAACCTGCTACCTCAACTTCAGTGAGAAGCCCCTTAACTACTTCCAGTTGATGGTGATCCAAATATTAGGATTTAGGGCTACTTGGCAATAGATTGCATTAATCATGAGCTAGGCTGTTCTGGGGTGGTGTCAGGATACATCTCTTCAAACAAAGGGTAGTGGAAATCTGGAACTCTCTCCCGCAAAAACCTGCTGAAGCTAGATCAATTGAAAATTTTAAAACTGAGGTTGATAGATTTTTGATAAATAAGGGGATTAAAGACTATGGAACCAAGGCAGGTAAATGGAGTTAAGAGACAGATCAGCAATGATCTGACTGTATAATAGAACAGGCTTGAGCTGAATGGCTTCCTTCTATCCTTATGTTCCTTCCTACCCCTTCTCCCTTCAGGTGAAAACGGAAGCTCACTCCTCATACTCACCTCTTCCACCAACACTTCCACAGCAGCATCCAAAGATTGGCAGGCACTTTCTGCACTACCTCTGCCTATTATTTCAAATACTGAACTGCTAATACCGATGATAGCAGCCAAAGTGCACCTCCCTTTTAAGAGATACAGGCTACCTCTAACCAGCATCACTGCTGCCCAATTTTCTAATTCTTAAGGTTGAAATTGGAGAATTTGTTGCATTCATTAATGCAATTGATTGCCAAGTGGCCTTAAATCTTACAATTTGTAGACCACAATCAACCCAAAGTGAAAGAGGAGCTGCAAAAGGTTTGTAGGTATTTGATTATTGTTTTGCCTTGTTAGGGACATTATTATTTTCAGCTCCTGTCCACCAGTCATACTGGACGTTTTTTTAGTTCGGTGTTGTCCCCTCAACTCCTGAAGCTGTGGCTCATTCTGCAGGTCTTGAAGGAACATATTCAGCAAGCTAGTCTTCATGTATACACAGTGATAATAATAGTTTGAAGGCTATTTAATCATTGAGAGCATCACAGCTGACTCCATGGCTAAAAAGTCGGGGGCGAGCCTGCCTCTACCAGGCCTGGGAGCTGTGCTCTGATTTTACACGGCCCAGGCCCTTAATTGGCCACGGACGGGATTTACGCCCCTCTGAGCCTGGAAATCCTGCCTCCAAGAGCTGCCGTCCAATCAGCGGGCCAGCCCTCTCTCAGTCCCAGCAACGCCACTGGCAGTGGTGGCCAGTGCTGGGACTGAACTCAGCCCGAAGAGCAAGAGGGACGCCGGCTCCGGAAAAAAGGTGTGTGTGGGGCCTCACTGGATACAATCGACAGGGTCCCAGTGAGGCAAGGTGGCGGGGGGCGGTTGTCGGCTAGGAGGGGGAGGGTAATGTAGTGCAGTGGGGACAGTTGGGCCGTGGGGGCCCCTCCGTGTGGCACAGGGTTCCCAATCAGGAGGACCCCCCCCCCCCAATCCGCAAAGAGGCTGCCAGGTTTTACTGAGCGACTTCCTGGGGTTACTAAGCTACCCACCCCCACACTGCTGCTAGTAATATACTAGCGGTGGCAGAAGGAGGCCCTTAAGTGGCAGTTAATTGGCCACTTAAGGGCCTGAATTGGCCTGGAGCAGGCAGGCCGTTTCTTGCCACCGCCGCCCATTGTAAAATTGCAGGGTGGGGTGGGAAGGCGATGGGAATGGCAGTCCCCACCTCCCACTCAATTTTAAGCACCTGCCCCACCCCGCCTCCAGCCTGCTCCTCCAGGGAAGGGTAAAATTCCAGCCCATTTCTGTCCTTACCTAATAACCGTGTGATGAGGAGTGAGAACTTCATTTGATTCTTTCACCCTCTGCCTGGAGGACAATGAGGCCAATTGTCACCCTCACCACTGCCTTAGCTGAGATCAGCTAACTCAGCATAGACCAGGGATTGAACTTATTTATTTCCTGGTCTTTCATGACTTAGCACCATTTAATGTTGTGCTGTGACTAACCAAGCCATTAGGCCAGCCAGTGCTTTTGGTTGTCCTGGCAGCACACACTACCTACACTTGGGACTGCCTTAAAAGCCTAGCAATTTCTTGCCATACATTCCAATATGATTATCCACACTTTCCCTCCTGAAATAGAACAAGTGACCTCTTAGCATCTTGTTCGATGCAATCAATAATTCTAACTCTTTTAGCAAACAGTTAGAATTGGTTCCTTGAAGATAAAATACCCCTAGTGCCTCACTAATACTTTAGCAGGAAATTGCAGTGCAGTTCTGCAAGACAACATAATCACCTGTGCCATGAAAAAAATGCAGTACTTGCTTGTTAAGCAAGTCTAGAGGGTAAAATTGTAGTCTCGGAGCAGTGATGTAAAAGGTCAGGCTTAGATGAAAACTCTAGCAGCTTATGTATTTAAGGAGAACATATGGCTGTGATCCCCAGCTAGGCAAAAGATCAATTTTGTTATATTAAATGAGAAGGAGGAAGTTTTGGAAGTACACTGTATAGAAATTACTTCTCCTGGCATTTCCTTAGTAAGATAGCAAGGTACAGACTCCGAGAGACCATTGTGGTCCATCTGGCCAATCCAGAAGTTTGAGAAATCCCGTTGACTACTTTTGTGTATCATAAGCCTCAATTGCTTTCTCTGATCAATATGCTCGGTTAATTTTAACCAAACCTGCCTGTCGGGAAATTGACAGGATCAGATAGGCTGCCTGTTTTACACCATGGGCAATTTTACTTTCCCCGTCCATCCCTTTGAACAGTGAATCCATGGGCTGGATTTTCATTATGGAGGTGGGAAACAGGAATGGGGTCTATTTCTGAGTCAGATACCAGCTTCTGGTGGGAAACAGATTCAGATTCAGGTTTTCAACTGGGCAAGCCCTTAATTGGTATGGAAACGGGTTTTCCTGTCCATTTCGAATCAGTGGGGCCGGGAATGGAGGTGGGTCAGATCAAGTGTGGGGCTCATGTAGACACCCCACGGCAGCCATAACTGAAGCTGATGGTCCTGAGGAAGAGATCTGTGGTTTGTGCCACATCCTTCCACTGCACCTGATGGAAGTGCGATGTCACAGACGAAGGGCAGTCCCTTACTTCAACAATGCCAACATGGATCTGATGCTGGAGGCCATGCGGGAGAGGAGAGAAGTCTTCTTCCTGGAGGGTGGTAGGAGGAGGCCACCTCGTCATGCAGCAGGGGCACCTCTCTGTTCAGTGTTATCCCCCTCCATCCTCTCTTTCTCCTCCTCTCTTACCTCCTGCTCCTTCCATGATGAGCTGCCTCTATCCAGGGGCTCACTGTCTTCAAGGTCCACACCGCTCTGGATGTTATGGAGAGCACAGCAGATCACCACAATGACAGAGACCCTTGCAAGAAGGTATTGGAGGGTGCAACCCGACTGGTGCAGGCACCAGAATTGCTTCTTCAGAAGCCCGATGGCCTGCTCAATGGTTGGCCTGATGAGCAGGTGGCATTGGTTGTATCACCTCTGTGCCTCTGTTTGGGGCTCCCATAGAGGGATCTGTAGCCATATCTTCAAGGGATTTCCCTTGTCCCCTTGGATACATCCAGGCATTTTGGCAGATGGAGTGAAGTTCTTAGGCAGGCTGAACTGGTGGAGGATGAATGAGTCATGGCAGCTATAAGGAAAGCGAGCGCACACATGGAGGAAGCTCTTGTTGTGGTCGCAGATCAGTTAGATGTTGAGGGAGTGGAAGTGCTTCCTGTTGATGGATCTCACTGGCTGGTCGCTGGGTGCCTTGATGGACACATGGATGCAATCGATGCCTGCCTGGGGGAGTCCAGCAATGGAGGCGAAGCCCTCTGTGCCTGCACAGGCCCATCTGTGTCAATGTGGATGCAGTCCCCAGCCCTCCTGAATATGGCATCCCTGACCTGCCTGATGGCGTGATGAGTTGCCGACTGTGAGATGCCACTGACAGCCACAGCTGAACCCTGGAATGGTTGCATAGAAATTCAGGATGACAGTGACCTTGACTGCTGTAGGTAAGGGACTGCCATGGAGGACGTGAGGCCCCAAGTCATTATGGATCAGAGCATATAGATCCGAGACCATCTGTCCGGATAGGCGTAGCCTCCTACGGCATGAGCGCTCTGTCATTTGCAGGTAGCTGACTCTTCGGCGGTAAACCTGATGTCTAGGGTAGTGCCTTCTTTCCCTTGCGACCACACCCCCAAACCCCTGCCCCCTCTGGATTCCTGCTGTCCAGGAGGTTGCATCTGCAGAAGCTCATCCTGGTTCCTCTGTCAGAGTAGCCTGTCCCCATCTCAGCTCCCTCAGTTGGACTTTGCGCATTCACCAGGCCTTCCCCTGCCAACCCCAGCCGCCTAAGTGATGCCTGCGGCCTCACGTCCCTCTCCGGATTCCCACCACTTACCACTGAGAAAAATAAGTCTTACAGCTCCAGCAATGGATACTCTGTGTCACTGTGTGAGCAGCTGAGTTTTTTTCTGAGCTTCTACAATATGTTAAACAGCCTTTCCAAGAGCTCTCATGGCCCCCCGCAGTATTCATGATTTGTACACCCTGTCATGTTCCAGACATAGTGTTCTCCTCATTCCATTCCTTTGAATATTGTAAACAGATGCCGATAATGAGCTCAACAGACACTTAATTGGAGGTATGTGAGGTTCCGGTCCCTCCCTGCCAGCATCCCTATAAAAATGGCTTCATTTTCCAGAGATGGCAGCCCCTGAGAACACGATCTTTAAATCACATGCACACCTACTCTAACCCCCAGCAGGCTTTAAAAATCTGGCCCGTGACTCATATCATAGAATAGTTCTCTGTGGGTTGGTTGTTATTTTACCTTGTCCCCTTTCAACCCCTGAAACGTTCCTGATGCATCAAAGTTTTATGTGATTTGTCATTTTCACAGGCAGGTCTGCAGTGTAGCTCCAGGCTTTCTCTTCTTGGGTCAAAAATTTATCTGACCACATCCCTGGAAAACATCATTCTCCAGATACACCATTTCTCTGATCAGATAGATTCAGTTAAGTCTGCCATGACCTTTGGATAAGGTTAAAGAAATATGGCCAATCATGGTATCTCCTTCTCTGAGACATCCAACATCTCTTCCTGTTCATCATCTTTCTCCTCCTCCAGGTGGCATATCTAAAGAGGGCTTATGAAAAATATGCTCACTGGGACCAGTATATTGGTTAGATTTGAATACAGAAAGGTCACTCGGCATAAACAGTCTTCACACCATTTCTAAGGGGTTTCTGTGGCTCTTCTGCCGAAATTACAGCAGACGAGTGAAAGAAGCCCCACAGAAATTAAACCCCAACCCAACCTTGTGTATAAAATTGTGTTTAATTAATGATTTAAATTAGAGTTAGACCGTTCAGGGGTTATGTCAGGAAGCACTCCTTTGCACAAAGGGTAGTGAAAATCTAGAACTCTCTCCCTTAAAAATCTGTTGGGACAAAGTCAATTGAAAATTTCAAATCTAAGATTGATAGATTTTTGTGAGGCAAGAGTATTATGAGATATAGAACCAATGCAGTTAAATGGAGCCAAGCTATAGATCAGCCATGATCTAAATGAACGGCAGAACAGGTTCAAGGAACTGAATGACCTACTCAACTTCCTATATTCCTATGAGGGAGTGTTTACTGAGAGGCCTACCAAGAGCTTATAATTCCAATATAACCCTTTAACTTGTACCACGGATAATGGGTAGCCCCACTTTCATAGCATCCGTTGCTGCAACAAGATTCAGAGAAAACACAAACCCTGAGATAGGAGGGTGCATGGTTGTGGTTTCATGTGTTCGACTCCCATCAAATGTCATAATGTTGATAGTACTGATTGTTGTAAGAGAGGGAGCTTGACTCTGCATCTAATCTCTGCAATGCAATACTTGGGAAGGCTTGTGAAAGTGACTATGTGTCAAAAGTGAAATGATTTTGCATCCGCCATCACTGTTGTCCTTTGCTTAGCTGAAAGGAATAAAGTAATTTAGTAAAATAATTTACTCCCCCAAGAAAATTTTTTTTATATATGAATGTTATGTTGAGGTTTGTTGCAAAAGTCCTTAGAACTGTTTCAGATGAAATTGGCAGTACTCAGTAATGTTGTTAAAACCATCTATTTTTACAGCTGTCTGCAATGACAAGAGAAAGATTGCATTCGAGCCAAAAGTTGAACATCATCGATAAGCAACCATTATTGGTAAGTTAAATGAGTTAGCATAATTGGTCACAATTGTATTCTAATTACATTTTAATCAAATCTTCTTTATTACATTCACTACAGGTGACTTTAATTTTCTCTGATAATTCTTTGGCAAGAAAGTTGTGTGCAGTTTCAACATATTTAGAACCCTTTTATTTTAAACAGGTTAACTACTAAGTTAAGATAGCACACAGAGGAATTTCAGGCAATCATGTTAACCGTTGCATCACCAGGGGAAATTAAGCTCCATATATTATCTATCCTTTAGTCATAGAGAGATACAGCCCTGAAACAGGCCCTTCGGCCCACTGAGTCTGTGTTGAACATCAACCACCCATTTATATTAATCCTACATTAATCCCATATTCCGTACCACATCCTCACCTTCCCTCAATTCTCCTACATACACTATGGGCAATTTACAATGGTCAATTTACCTATCAACCTGCAAGTCTTTGGCTGTGGGAGGAAACTGGAGCACCCGGCTGAAACCCACACGGGCACAGGTGCTAACCGTTGCACCACTGTGCCACCCTAAAGCTCACCTATCAAAGCAGAATTCTGTTGCCAGATTTTAAAAAGTAGTTAACCACTTGGCTTTGTTGAAGAATTAAAGATTGGAAGGTATAAAAGCCTTATATTGATTTCCAACCAGCCAGGAAGCAACAAGACTGAACACTGTGAATTGCCCTTTTATTCATAGGCATTCAACTATAACTGGAAACCTTCCTATTACAATTAAGGTTTACTTTTGAAGTAGTTTGAATCTTTAATTCTGACCTTTAAACTGTGTGATTTTCAGAGTAGACAGAGTTGGAATTTCACTCCTAGCCTCAAATCTCCACTAAGGTTCATAGAAATATATTAACTAAAGGAAACCTATTGATGTGAGACTGCCGGTTTTAAGCTATCATTTATCTGTACGAGTACAAATTAATGCAATATTTTCACAGGTCTACAGAGGGTATCTTTCAGCATTTTTGCAGCATACATTTTTTGAATCTGTGGGTTCAATATGACACTCGCTTTCTTCACTTAAAACTATTAATTGCCAGTTCTTAATTACTTCCCAGTCTTTATTTTGGTGCTTGTTTCTCTTGAAAATATATTGCATGTGTCATGGCCCTCTGAGTGTAGGAGGAAATTGGAATGCCCAGTATGTGTGAGACCAACTCCGGGTGGGGACATTAACAACCAGGTAAACCGGTTTGTGATATGGTGATGCACATAATTTTCTAATTTTCCTACTTGGGGCTTGCTGAAACTGGATTAGATGCATCAATGTTGTGTTCTGTGTCATTACACCATTGGCTGATTTCGAGTATGGATCTTTGAGCTTGTCCCCACCCCACCCCATCCCATAGAAATTCACCCCCTTCCCAGATGTGGTACTTCAGTCCACCCCTGTGAAAACCACCTCCTTCCTCTGTCATGGAAATTCAACCCCCGATAGATTATCAAACTGAGAATTGCAAGTGATTTCCTGTAAGTGTGTGAGGTTATCAGATTTTGGTCTATTTAGGACATGCTGCAAGTATGATACCCAGAGAGTTCTCTGTTCTATAATTTTTATGCATTTGTTGTGCCTAGCTCATTATTTATGGTGTTTATATTAATGAAAGGTTTTCTATCATGAATACACCCTTTCATTTGGGGACATAATGCCATGTTTTGGAAGTTAGGACATGGAATCCCTGGGAATGAAAGATTGTTCTATGTGTGTGTAAACATTTACAGGAGGTTCCACTTACGGAAAATTGTGGGAACTACATAGGCTCAAATTCACATCCTAACCAGCCAGAACTCCATGCCATTTTTTTTTAACTGCGCAACAAAATGTGCTCCACCATTTAAACAACAGTCTTCTATTCAACAGTCACAGTGAAAGGTCTCATTAATTTGCTGATCAAAACTTTCATGCTGAATAGAGGCTAGAGGGGTGGGAGCAAATTTTATAAGTTGCAGGTATCATTATATTGACATTTTCATCACCTACAGTGGGGATTGTTAGAGGTTGATTCCCTACTGCTTTTGGATCCAATGTAGAATCCAAACATCTTAACTTATAGATATTAATGAACGCGTGAGTTTTCCAACAGATTCAAAGTAGTGTCAAAATTTACCTGGGAAAACTTGAAGGAGATTTATTTGCTCTGAGCATTAGAACTAGTGTACCTGCTGATTGTGTATTAAATAGTAATTTTTAGGAAAAAATGTCTGGCTTCTGTGTTGTAAGTTGCCTGGAAGTGCAGCAGAGAGGGTGAAAAATTGGCCAGTATACATTAGAGGAAAAGTAGCAGGAACAACAAGGAATGACAACTTGAAGATGCTGCCAGACCTGCTGAGTATTTCCAGCATTTCTTGTTTTTATTTCAGATTTCCAGCATCCACAGTATTTTGCTTTTATGACAACTTGAAGGTTTGAGGTTCAAGAATTGCCACTATTCAATGTGGTGTGAGTACTGCCAATGTGCCACATAATTAAAACACAGTGAGGAACAGAGTATATAGAGGCTGCACGTGACAGGGATGTGATGGCTGACCTGTGTCAGCTCCTGCAACCAGACATGCAGCCAACGAGAAAAATCCAGATGGCACTCAGTGGAAGTGAAAGTAACTATTGGATTAAAGCTCTAACCTTCTGGGTCTTATCAGACAACAACAGGCACATCCACCAGTATCTATTTCATTGTTGCTTTGCAGAAGTAAAGAGCTGCCCTTTTTCACCATGGGCCTGCATACAGTAAATTCAATACAAGCTTTGGCTCAGGGTCAGAAGGATGTGGGTTCAGACTCCATTGAGATACTTGAGCACATAATCAAAGGTGACACTTCAGTGCAGTACTGAAGGAGGTGCCATCTTTCAGATGAGCTGTTAAACTGAGGCCTTGTTTTCCCTCCCAAGCAAAAGATCCCTTGGCACAATTTAATGGAGAATAGGGAAGGTCTCCTAATGTCCTGGCCAATATTTATCCCTTAATCAACATCACTAAAAAACAGATTTACCTGACAATTTATCTCATTGCTCTATGTGGGACCTTGCTGTACTTCAAAAGTTCTTCGCTGTGAAGAACTTTAGCACTTCCTTCCCCTCCCTCCCTCCCCTCCCCTCCCCTCCCCTCCCTCCCCTCCCCTCCCCTCCCCTCCCTCCATCCCTCCCTTCCCTCCCCTTCTCTCCCCTCCCCTCCTCTCCCCTCCCCTCCGCTCCCCTCCCTTCCCTCCCCCTCCTCCTCCTCCCTTCCCTCCTTCCCCTCCTCCTCCCTTCCCTCCTTCCCCTCCTCCTCCCTTCCCTCCCTCCCCCTCCTTCTCCTCCCTTCCCTCCTTCCTCCTCCTCCTCCCTTCCCTCCCCCAATTCCTCTCTTCCCTCCCCTCCTCCCTTCTCCTCCTCCTCCCTTCCCTCTCCTCCTGATCCCTTCCCCCTCCTTCTCCTCCCTTCCCTCCTTCCTCCTCCTCCTCCCTTCCCTCCCTCCATCCCTCCCCCTTCCCTCTTCCCTCCCCTTCCCTCTTCCCTGCCTCATCCCTCCCCCCTCCCCTCCCTTCCCCCCCTCCCTTTCCCCCTCCCCTTCCTCCCTTTCCCTTTCCCCCTCCCCTTCCTCCCTTTCCCGCTCCCCTTCCTCCCTTTCCCCCCTCCCCATTTCTTTCTTTTTCCCTTCCTCTCTATGCCTGGAGAATTTATTTGTTGGAGAAGCAGATTCAATTTCTTGCAGTCTTACAATGTTCCCAAATATTGTGCACCACTGATTACATTCATATCATTGGAGGTACCTTGCAGTTTGATCTAGAATTAGTTAACTGAATGTAGCATGCTGCATAACATTCCCATTGACAGATGCATATGCATGTTGCTGAAGAGTAGCTGCAGCAAGTCTGATACAGGAAAAGGATGGATGGAGGATTCACACACACTGCAGCATACCAGCTGCCTAAAACCCTTGAAGTCTGAAAATGACTCACCTTACCAACAGATGGAGAAATTGGAAAACTGCACAAATGCATTTTTATTAAAGTTGCCCACTGATCATTTTAATGGTATAAGAACAAATTAATTTGTAAAAAATTCAGGGGTATTTTAAAATACAAAATGATTTCAATCTTTCCATGTGTAGAGACTTTGCTTTTGTTAATGTAAGAGTGTATGTTTAATGCTATTACACTGTTGTGCTCTTGCAAATGTGTATCATCTCATTTTCTTATGGGCAACTGTAAAGCCAAGGCACATTGATAGGAATGAGTGCAGAGATTTTCTGAGGGCTGCTGAGGATCTGCTTGTGATTTCTTTAGTGCTCTTCCTCAGTATGTTTCAGACCCAAGTGGCTTGTGTGCCAGAAAGATATTCCAGCTGATGGAACCTGAACACTTTGGGGAGGGATGGGAGGATTCTCTTGTCACTTGGTCAAAGACATATACTGAAGCACTATCCACCTGTTCCAATGTATTCTTGCTGCTACTGAAAGCAGAGTCCTAATGGCAGCCATTGATCTTTGTGAGCAAAGGCTGTTGCAGTGCTAAAAGGTCTCTGAATCATTTTTTTGGTTGTGCTTCTAAAATAGAGTCTTGAACTGTGAACCTTACAGCTTAAATGTTGTTGCAAGGAACATTCCTGAGAAATGCTCTAACTGTGCTTGCCTTCTATACCATGGTCTCCCAAACCTCCACCCCCACCCCAACACCTTGCTATCACATTTTTATGTCTCTTGCTTCTCAATGACCAGCCAACTCTTGCTGGATACCATTGCTGAACTGAGTAAAGGAAGAAGGAACTTGTATTTACATAGCCATTATCAATCCTCAGATCATCTGAAAGTGTTTCAAAGCCAATGAACTATGTTCGAAGTTGTTATGTAGACAAATCCAGCAGGCAATTTATGTACAGCATGGTCCAATAAAAAGGTACATAAATGATCTTTTCTTTTTCTTGTATTACAAAGCACAGCAGCTAACCATTGTGCCAAAGAGCTTAATCCCCTATCCCTGCCCTTTCATCATATTCTTTTTTAAATTTTCTTTTTAAAAAACTTCTCTTTTAAAAGCCTCTAATTAGAATCTAATCAAACTAATTGCTTTTGCTTATAAATGTTCTTTGTGAAGTAACTTTGGGTAATCTGAACAGTTTCTAGCACATATCGGCCCACAGCATGAAACCATAAATAATCTGGTACTAAATGGCCAATCTCACTCATAAAGCCTATTGCATGTGCAGGTGCATTAGAGAGTCCTCTTCTGAGGTTGATGCTGAGGAATATTGTTGGTATTTTCTGTGAACAGACACATTATGAAATTGTCAACAATATTAGCTGAGGATGTAAACTGGACCATGTAATTATATTCAGTAATACAGTGCATATATATCTGATGTTATTTCTCATCAAATAGTCACAAAATAAATCACTGTCCAGTAATGGTTCTGATTCTTTTGCTTATCATGAAACGATACAATGCATTATTTTACATTGAAGGATCTAAATCATAATCTCCACAGGTGATACACGGAGGTCACAATCACTTGCTCATACATTTAGCTTTTATGGACTGGTTGGGCTGTATATTCTACGTTCATTCATGTAACTAAATTATCTGTCACTAAGATCTTTTTGGGGGAGCCAACCAAACCATCATCTTCATGTTGGATAAGAACAAGGGGCTCAAAGATAAAAGTGTAAGTTACTAGGAAACTCTTTTCCTCATGCCACCCAACAAAAGAAACAGTTATCTATGGAAGCATCTGCAAAACATAAAAGGACAACATGCGTATTATTCCAAATAATTATTATTATGTGTAGTGTTCTGATGAAAGGTCACAGACATGAAACGTTAACTGTGCTTCTCTCTCCACAGATGCTGCCAGACCTGCTGAGTATTTCCAGCACTTTCTGTTTTTATTTCAGATTTCCAGCATCGGCAGTATTTTGCCTTTATTATATTATTCCGTAAGTCAGAATTGCCTTAACACCTCCAATAATTAGTTCTTCAATTAGCGTTATAAAATATTAACTGGAAAAGTTAAGGTACTTTACACTTAATTATTGGTGTAATAGCTTCTTAAGTATTAATGCTTTGAATACAGATTTTATTATCAGTCAAGCTTTGCTACTGTAAATCTATTCAAATCTGAATTCTTGCTGGTGGTAATTTGGATCACCTCTGATTTTCTATCAAAAAGGCACCAGTTTCCCGAAAAAGTTCTTGGCAAACTTTTTATTTCATTTTATTTATAAATAATGTAGTGGTGACATGGATCATGCTGTAACATCAATATGAGGAAAATGGCACTTCACTTTTGTGGCTCTTCTCCGGCTCCAGATAAGAAAAATATTTTTTAATATATTGGATAAAGATACTATCCCTTTAACAGTTTACTGCTACCATGGATACTTGATTTTAGGAATTCTCTACTGCCATCTGGTGCTCAATTGAAGATTTATAATTAAAGAAGGAACTTTGGGTTGAATTCTCAGGCCCTCGTGAAGTCGGGAACGGGGTGCGGGGGGAGGGGGAGGCGAAAATACAGGGTATTGGCAGCATTTCAATTTCAAGACCCCCGATCCCCTGGCAATAATCACCAGGGCAGGGTGGGAGGGACAGGATTCCTGCTCTCCTCCCAATTGAGGCCAATTAAAGATGTTTAAAAGCTCATTAAGAGCTTGTAAAGGTTTTAGATTGAAATATTTAAAGGGAAGAACAGGTTAACTGTGCCTTCAGAAACTGACCAGCTGAAGGGAGGCGGGTAAAGAATGGGGAGTCATCATGCTGGCTGCATAAGAGGGTCAACAGAGCAAAGGGGGACTGGGCACTAGGTAAGGGGTGCCCTTGACACTGTACAGGTGGCGGGGAGAGTGGGCACTCAGCACCTGGGCTTTGAATGGGGTCAGCATCCCTCTGGCATCATGAGGGCAGAAGAGCAGGGAGCAAAGCTGCCAAAGACAATTGGGCGGCCACCTGCCCAGAAGGAAGGCTCCAGCTGGCATGACTGGCAGATTTTGTGCCCAGTGGCAATGAGTGGTAACACCTTCTGGCAGAACCTTGAATAGCAGGAGGGCATGGGAGAGGGCAACAGAGGACAACGCTACTGGAGATGACTGAAAACCTATGCAACTCTGCAGGAGGATGGTCACAGACATCTGTGCCCTCGTAGTCGAAGACCTTTCAGCTCTGGTTGCCATGCCCTGCCCATGGCTGTCAAAGTCAATGCTGCCTTGGACTTCTTTGCTTCTGGCTCCTTCCAAGGATCAGCTGTGGACCCTAGTGGCATCTGAAAAATGACTGCACACCACTGCATCTCTCTATTCATTGATGCCCTCGTTGCTTGAGCTGGACAGCACATTCATCTAATGACAGTCACGGCCTTGGAAAGACAGAGGGCATTAAGTTTTGCCTCCATTGCTGGATTCTCCCAGGCCAGGTACGGGGCCTCATTGATTGCGCCTATGTGAACATCGAGGCACCTAGTGACTGGCCAGTGAGATCTATCAACAGGAAGGGCTTCTACTCCCTCAATGTCCAACTGGTCTGTGACCACAAGAGCTTCCTCCATGTGTGCGCTCACTTTCCTGGCAGTTACCATGACTCCTTCATCCCTCACCCCAGTCCAGACTGCCTCGGTCCTTCACTCCATCCCCCAAAGTGTGTGGATGGATCCAAGGGGACAGGGAAATCCCTTGAAAAGATGGCTACTGACCCATCTGTGGGAGCCCCAGACAGAGGCACAGAGCTGATACAATGCCACTTTCTCATTAGGACAATCATTTAGCTGGCTATCTGGCTTCTGAAGAAGTGATTCCAGTGCCTGGATTGTTTGGGTGGGTCCCTCTTATACCCTCCTGGAAGGGTCTCGGTCATTATGGTGGTCTGCTGCGCTCTCCATAATATGTCTCTCCAGAGAGGTGTGGACCTTTTAGGACAGTAAGGCTCTGGAAGGAGACAGCTCATCGCAGGAGAAACAACAGCAGGAGGTAAGAGCGGAGGAGGAAGGGGAGGCAAAGGGAGATGACACTGAACAGAGAGGTTCCCCTGCTGCATGATGAGGTGGCCTCCTCCTGCCCCCTCCCCCTCGCCCTCACAGCCTCCAGAATTAGATTCAGGTTGGCACCAATGAAGCGGATGTCTGCCCTGCCCCCGGATACCAGGCCTCTGGCTCCCCTGTCACATTTCGCTGCCTTCTGGTACAATGGGAGGTGTTGGCACAAGCTGTAGATCTCTCCCTCAGGACAACCAGCGGCCTCAGTGATGGCTGCCGTGGGGTTTCTAAATGAGACCCACACTTCATCTGACCTGTCTCCGCTCCCGCTTCCACTGGCTCTAAGTGGGTGAGAAAACCGTCTCCATACCAATTAAGGTCTTCCTCATGCGAAAATCTTAACTTTAATCCGTTTCCCACCAGAGTCTGGTTTCTGACCCGAAAACAAACCTGGCTCCTGTTTCCCACCTCTGTGGTGCAAATTCAGCCCTTTAACCAGAACATTATTATAAGAGGAAGTCCCGACAAAGTAAAAAAAATCTTCTCCATTATCTTGCAATTTTGCTTTTTATTTGTCTCAAAATTAGGAAGGACTGTTCAAGTTTATTTAGCTTTCAGTTTCTGGAGATTAATAATCAGATACAGAGTTCTAGATAAGCATAATTTTATGGAGGGTGCAAGGTGGGTGCCAGGCCAGGAGAATATTGGGATAGTCGAGTTTGAGGTAACTAAGACACAGATGAGGTTTTCAGCAGCAGATTTGCCATGGCAGGGGCCAAAACAGGCAATGTTACTGCCCTTAAAATCTCCAGTTCCATGAGGAATTACAAATGCATATCACAAAGATATAGGATTCTTATTTTCTCCATGTAACAACAGGGATCTTGGAGATTCCTTTTGTTCCCCTCACTTTCCAGATGCTTCCTATTAAACAGGCAGGAGTCAGATACTCTCTCATAAACTACACCTGGAGTTACATTGAAAGGAGTTTCTTTTTTGAAAGCTGCACACCTACAATGGTAGAACTCCAGCCACCGTGACTGAACAGAAAAAATGGGGTTTGTGTACAAATGATGATTGCATTATCAATTTTTTTTTAAAGGGTAGGCATATAACATTCCAAAGGGGACAGTACAACAATGGTCCTCACAATTCTGACGCCTGAATAAACACTCACATTGCAGTGTGATAACTAGCTGCTTTTATTTTCAGACCTTGTAGAATATTCTGTCAGGGAAAAATAGAAGAGATACAAGAAAGACATTGGTGTGTAGTTGCTTAAACATGCATCCTTCAGTTAGGAGGCTATCTGACCAGGATTCTGAGTCCTGCAGTGTTCCTGACGGTGGAACCGGAAGTTGGCATAACTTCCACTCCCGCCATTTCTTTTGTTTCCCATGCTATTTAATATGTAAATTAAACGTGTGGCGACGGGCACAGGGAGACATGTGGGATTATAGGGCAAGGATGGCCTTTTATTGGTGGAACCTGCCATCACTGGGGCAAGCACCATGATCGCCACGGCTATAAAGCATTCTGTGCCTGCAGGCTGAAGGATCAGAAGCCTTCCTGTCATGTAAGTCTGTGCATAGGAGTCTGAAGTGAAGCTTGAAATCAATTCAAAATGCTTTTGCCTCCCTTAATTTTTGTAATCCAGCACCAGCTTCATATCATTTATTTTATTTCTGCAGCAACACAAAAGAAAATGTCAGGCAGCATCCCGTACCACGGTTCAATGATGCCTTCCTGCAGGTTCTCCTCCAGGCCATCAGGGAAAGGTGGGAAGTCCTTTTCCCTGTAGATGGAGTGCAAAGACCCTCTTGCCTGACTAAGGCGGCCTGGATGGATGTAGCAGAGGAGGTCTCGAACTGTGGGGTCACTCATAGAATCTAGGTACAGTGTTGCAAGCGCATCAACGACTTGCTCAGATCGGCGAGTATAAGTAGTCTTTGCACAGCTGCTCCATTTGGGATGGGCAAATAAAGCGATGGGAATATACAATAAATGGGAGAATATTGAGAGGGGTAGAAGAAGTGACAGACCTTGGAGTGCATGTCCACAGGTCCCTGAAGCTGGCAGGACAGATAAATAGAGTAGTGAAGAAGGCATATGGAATGCTTTCCTTTATTGGCCGAGGTATAGAATTCAAAAGCAGGGATTCAAAAGTAATGCTGGAACTGTATAAAACGCTGGTTAGGGCACAGTTGGAGTATTGCACACAGTTTTGGTCACCACATTATAGAAAGGATGTAATTGCTCTGGAGAGAGTACAGAGGAGATTTATAAGAATGTTGCCAGGGCTCGAAAGTTGTAGCTATGAGGAAAGATTGGAGAGGCTAGGATTGTTTTTCTTAGAACAGAGAAGGCTGAAGGGTGACTTAATAGAGATGTACAACCTTATGAGGAGCCTAGATAGAGTAGACAGGAAGGACCTGTTTCCCCCATTGGAGAGGTCAATTACCAGGGGGAACAGATTTAAGGCGATTGTTAGAAGGATTAGAGGGGACATGAGGAAAAACTTTTTCACCCAGAAGGTGGTGGATGTCTGGAATTCACTGCCAGGAATGGTGGTGGAGGCAGAAACCCTCAATTCTTTTAAAAGGTACCTGGACGTGCACCTGAAGTGCTGTAATGGGCAAGGCTATGGACCAGGTGCTGGAAGGTGGGATTAGATTGGTCAGCTAGTTTTTTTTTCCGTCTGGCACGATGGGCTGAATGGCCTCCTTCTGTGCCGTAATTTTTCTATGGTTCTATTGTTTTTCTCCTGGCACTGTCTCAAAACAGATGGAGAACAAGGCATGCATTGGATTAGGTGAGCAGCCTTGGTGCCATACGTTAAATGATTGTGTGCAAAGTTAACAATTGGCATTGTTGATATGCTTGGACGTGTCATGCGAAAGCCAATGCACAATGATTGTAATGCATCTTTAAAAAGTCTCATTCAATTGGTACTGCAGGATAAACGCACCCATAACCAACACAAGCATGCAAAGACAGGTGGAGGTGTACACAAACCCCATTTTGCAAGAGAAGAGAGAGGCAGGGAAATATCAGATGGTGAGGCAGGATTCTCAAGGTGTAAAGATGAAGTGTCATCGTTAGTCTTACAGCCATGTATGCACACCCAATAAAAGTGTACAAACCCATGGGCAGCTGATACTTAATATGCCTCTGTTTGTGTCTCCACTGCAGGTGCCCGCATTCAAATGTCTGAAAGCCACAAGGCCCAAGACTCCTCTTCAGGGAGGAAGAGGAAGACAATGCTCCAGTGGATGCACCGTCACCTGCTTCTTCTTCCACCTCCGCAACCGCAGATCCGTCCACACGGTTTGCAGAGGTTTAAGATTAGAATGTGGGTCACAAACTGGTGTGCACAACACAGACATGTCCCACCAGCTGAGCAAGTGTGTCCCAGCCGGGTCCCAGACAATCAGACGACTGCTGGAGACAAGGCAGGCCCCTGCTCAGCCCCACACTCACGATGATCTTCTTTGTCACTACAAGAAGTCTGCTGGATGTCCAGCAAAGCCATGTGGAAAATGTATCAGAGATGCCTGAGGTCATGCCTGGCTTTGTACGTGTCATGGAGGAGTCCATGCAGGCCATGACATCTGCCATGTACCAGGCATTTGAACATATGGCTTCCTCAGGCGAGAATTTAGCGAGCTCCATGGTGAGTCTGGTTGAGCACTTGAGCCATATGTGATCTGATCTGCACTCCATCGCTGTTGCCATGGGCTCCATGCAGCAGAGTCTAAGCGAGAGGGGGACATAGAACCTGGACCTCCAACAGGTGCCCCTTCCCCTCAGGAGATAGGCAAGTGCCATCATTCACACAGATGGAGGAGGAGCACGTGCCAGCTGCCCCGGGGCCTTCCTCTCAGGACATCCCTAGGGTAAGTGGCGTCTCGTCCTCTCTTCCCACCCCCGACATTGACCCCTTACCTCCAGCAGACAAGCACATGGGAGATACTCAAGCACCATTGCTGCACACCCCAGTAAGATGGAGCCATCAAGGCCTTGTTCCTCCAGAGGGTGCCCACCAGGGTCATCCACGGCAACAGGCAGCGCACTGAGCAGACTGCCTCCATCTCAGCTGCTAATTTTGGGGTTGCACCTAGACGTAGTGGGAGAAAACATGGCAGGCTGATGGAGAAAGTGAAGGCGCTTGGGGTCCAAGGTGTAATAGCTAGATGGATAAAGAACTGGCTGGGCAACAGGAGACAGAGAGTAGCAGTGGAAGGGAGTTTCTCAAAATGGAGACGTGTGACCAGTGGTGTTCCACAGGGATCCGTGCTGGGACCACTGTTGTTTGTGATATACATTAATGATTTGGAGGAAAGTATAGGTGGACTGATTAGCAAGTTTGCAGACGACACTAAGATTGGTGGAGTAGCAGATAGTGAAGGGGACTGTCAGAGAATACAGCAGAATATAGATAGATTAGAGAGTTGGGCAGAGAAATGGCAGATGGAGTTCAATCAGGGCAAATGCGAGGTGATGCATTTTGGAAGATCCAATTCAAGAGTGAACTATACAGTAAATGGAAAAGTCCTGGGGAAAATTGATGTCCAGAGAGATTTGGGTGTTCAGGTCCACTGTTCCCTGAAGGTGGCAACGCAGGTAAATAGAGTGGTCAAGAAGGCATACGGCATGCTTTCCTTCATCGGACGGGGCATTGAGTACAAGAGTTGGCAGGTCATGTTACAGTTGTATAGGACTTTGGTTCGGCCACATTTGGAATACTGCGTACAGTTCTGGTCGCCACATTATCAAAAGGATGTGGATGCTTTGGAGAGGGTGCAGAGGAGGTTCACCAGGATGTTGCCTGGTATGGAGGGCGCTAGCTATGAAGAGAGGTTGAGTAGATTAGGATTATTTTCATTAGAAAGACGGAGGTTGAGGGGGGACCTGATTGAGGTGTACAAAATCATGAGAGGTATAGACAGGGTGGACAGCAAGAGGCTTTTTCCCAGAGTGGGGGTTTCAATTACTAGAGGACACGAGTTCAAAGTGAAAGGGGAAATGTTTAGGGGGGATATGCGTGGAAAGTTCTTTACGCAGAGGGTGGTGGGCACCTGGAACGCGTTGCCAGCGGAGGTGGTAGACGCGGGCACGATAGAGTCTTTTAAGATGTATCTAGACAGATACATGAATGGGCAGGAAGAAAAGAGATACAGAACCTTAGAAAATAGGCGGCATGTTTAGAGAGAGAATCTGGATCGGCGCAGGCTTGGAGGGCCGAAGGGCCTGTTCCTGTGCTGTAATTATCTTTGTCTTTGTTCTAAGAAACAGTTTTGAGCATGAAGGTGGCACAGGTGCTGTAAATATTGTGCAACTCTTCAATAAGGTTAAAAACATCTTTATTTACTTTAACATTTAATGTACTCTTGTAAATCATTTGCTTGGTTTCAGGTGAAAACGAAAATGTTCATTGGCGGCCTAAGGCAGGAACGCATTGATACTTGCAAAGCATCTCAGGAAAAGTCCAGTGTCCATTTCTCATTGCCATTTGAGTCTTCAGTCTTCAATGATGGCTATTTGTCAATTGATGACTTTTTTCACTTTTTTAACTCCTGACATGCCTTAAATTTGTTGTTCTGCGGTCACAACTTAACTTTGCTTGCAGTGTTGTGTATTCGGTTCCATCGTAGCCCACAGAAGATTTCATTTGCTGGTCACAGTGGCGCAGTGGTTAGCACCGCAGCCTCACAGCTCCAGCGACCCGGGTTCAATTCTGGGGACCGCCTGTGTGGAGTTTGCAAGTTCTCCCTGTGTCTGTGTGGGTTTTCTCCGGGTGCTCCGGTTTCCTCCCACAGCCAAAAGACTTGCAGGTTGGTAGGTAAATTGGCCATTATAAATTGCCCCTAGTATAGGTAGGTGGTAGGGAAATATAGGGACAGGTGGGGATGTGGTAGGAATATGGGATTAGTGTAGGCTTAGTATAAATGGGTGGTTGATGGTCGGCACAGACTCGGTGGGCTGAAGGGCCTGTTTCAGTGCTGTATAACTAAACTAAAACTAAACACCTAGGTGCAGCACAGCTTCTTTTAGATTACAGCAATGAATAAGACCTCAGGTACATGTGATTACATGTGGGGAATTTTTATGTTTCTTCTATCAACGTTCCTTGATGAAGTGGCTTATTATTGGCTGAAATGTGCAAATATGAGGTTCTCCCTGATGTTCTCTTGCATGTCTCTCCATGGCCCTCATATCTATAACAGCATCGTTGGCATTGTTGTCCTCCTACTCATCCTCTTCATAGTCTTTCTTATTTGAGGAGACTGCTGTTCCTCCGCCTGCAAAATGTTGCCGCATCTAATTCCAAGGTTGTGCAAGGCACAGCAGACAACGATTATTTGTAACACCCTCTGTGGTGCATACTGAAGAGCCCCTCCAGAGGGGTAGCAGAATCACATTTTCAACATGCCAATGGTGTGTTCAATGATGGTTTTGGTGGATCTGTGAGCAGCATTGTACCTCTCTTCAACAGCACTCTGGTAATGGCGCACTAGTGTCATCACCCGGATCCAGCTGCCTATTTCGGCTGGTTTCTCAAAAACTCCTGGCAGCAATGAGTTCCTCAAAATGAGTCGTGACAGCTCCCTGGGAAACGTGCGCAAACATGCATCATGATTTTTCTGTGGTTGTAAACCAGTTGTACGTTTAAAGAGTGGAAGCATTTGCAATTCACAAATACAGCAGGTTCGTCCCAGGGAGCTCGAATGGCCACATGAGTACAGTCGATCACCCCTTATACTCTAGGGAAACCAGCAATGGCACCAAAGGCCACAGACCTTGCTGCCTGGCTGTCCTCGTCTACAGGTAAGTAGGTGAAATCATTGGCAAATCGAAAAAGGGCATTGGTCACCTCTTTGATGCTCCTATGGGTCGCAGACTGTGATATGCACATCCCTGGGAGGACAACTAGCAAAAAAATTGAGTGCAGCAATCACCTTGAAGGCAACTAGCATGGGATTCCCACCAAAGCCAAGCAGTTGCAGGTCATGCCGCAGGATCCCTCAAATTTCTGTGACCATTTCACGTGACATCCTTAGGCGTCTCTGGCATTGCCTCTCTGACATTTGAAGGTAATTTGTCCTTGTCCTGATGTGATGATGTGCCAGTGCCCAACATCGATAATACTGTTCTTGGATGTTATCATCTGGAGCATCCTCACCTTCTTGTTTTGCCTATTGCTGGCATTCAGGCATCATGAGCCCTCCTTAGTCGCTCCCTTTGTTCTTCCCATGGTACTAGATAAATTGGGTGTACGAGATCCGTCGCTGCAGTTTTTCTGAACAAGAAAGAAGCAGAGTGTGCGAGTCAGCCCTCTGTTGCCAGTGAGCTAAAACATTGAGGCAATCAGCTGTTCCTTTATATCTACCTTAAAATTGCAGCCAGGTGTCCCTGCATGGCTCCCTGGCATTCTAACACTCCCGCCTCTTAGTCCACTACCCGGGGGCCGGAAAAATTCTGCCCAATGCCTTCAGAAGGGGAAAGTATAGGACCAAACAATCAGAGAAAAAAAGGACATACATAATATTTCTTTGGGGGTCATATTAAGCTAACCCGCCTGGCGGGATACTGACAGAATCGGATCGACTCCGATGGAAAGTAAGATTGGGCAGGTGTAAAACAGCTGGCTGAACTGATCCTGTCAGTTACAAGTGGGACAGGTTAGGTTAAAATTACTCTACCTTCCATTACTTTAAAAACTTAAGATAGCGAGCCTTAAAAAATGACAGTTATACTATTAAATAAAACTTCATGGCTTGGGTCAGGTCCTCAACCTTGTTGAATAACTGTTGGATATGATTTTTTCCCTCGGCATTATCATAACCTTTTATATGAGGATTTTTGACATGAAATGTAAATTAAATAATTTGATCAATAAATGAACGGTGCCAGTGACTCTTTCTAGTGATGCATGCCATTGAGGTCATTTGCTTTTCCTGTTACCATGCCAACTGAATTCAGTTAACCCGTCGCAGTTCTGGTGGTGGACCCAGAAGTGGGCGCTGTTGCCACTCGTCACAGGTGCAGCCGGCCCACCGCTATCATGTGGTGGGTGGCCAATTATCATAATGAAGCTGCGGGGCCCAACCAATCACGCGACAGGGGCGGGCTCCGAGGCATGTTTGCAGCGTCAGATGACTCCAGAGCAGGTGCTGCCGCTATATTTAAAGCCCTGCCAGTCCTGCTTTCATTGCTGCCTTTGAGTCATTTACTCCTTGCTGATCGCTGCTGAACCCAGTGTGGTGGTAACTCCTGGGCCACCCACCCACCCCCACAGAAGGATGCTCTACTATTGCAGAGGCAAGACACAGAGTGGCCCCTTGGTTTAGTGATACCTCCCTGGAGATTCTTCTCCAAGCTGCAGGGGAAAGGTGGAGGGTCCTTCCCCAAGAGTGGAAAGAAAAGGTTCTCCCACCTCACCAAGCAAGTCTGGATGGAGATCACCGAGAAGGTAAGTAACATGGTGTATGAGACCCATGCCAGGTTATCAGTAAGCCACCAGAGCACTGTTGTTGCAGAGATCAAGTTGCTTTGGCTCCTTTTGTCTTTGCTACTCCTCTTGGGTTATGTGCCCACCCTTGCTCTGAACCAACAGTATGGCCACCTGGTACTGCCACCCAAGACCAAGCCCACCTGTGCAGAGTTCACAGCACTTCAGGCTAACAATGGCCTCCACTCCCCCGACCCCTATCCATTGCTTGTCATGGCACTGTCTTCCTGTCATGGCACTGAGACCTCGCCTCGGTGCTGCAACTTTTCAACAGGGGATCCGAAGGCACCTGAGCGCTGCCTGTCTTCCATTTAATGCCAAGCCCTCCATTGAATCACGTTCAATTGTATGCAAATGTATTATAACTATCTATTCAGCAATTTAAATTGCACTCACGTCACGTCGGGTCGGCAGCACCGCCTTGGTGCTTTCCTGCCCCTGACTAAATCCAGAACTGATGTCACAATGTCAGATTTCTGGGCAGACGTGTCCGATGCTATTCTCTAGATCCCCCCACCCCCCCAGCAACCCATGCCTCCGTTCCCGCTCCAAACTGCCTCACTAAATTCAGCCCAGTATCCCTCATGCATAGAGCAGTACACATTTGAATCACCAAAACATCAAAAAATGTATTTAATCCTTTGCCATATGTAATTCTGAAAACATAATATCATCAGTCCATCATTAATTAAATAACTTACATAATAAGTAGGGGGCGGCGCTGTGGTTAGCACTGCAGCCTCACAGCTCCAGCGACCCGGGTTCAATTCTGGGTACTGCCTGTGTGGAGTTTGCAAGTTCTCCCTGTGTCTGCGTGGGTTTCCTCCGGGTGCTCCAGTTTCCACCCACATGCCAAAAGACTTGCAGGTTGATAGGTAAATTGGCCATTATAAATTGCCCCTAGTATAGGTAGGTGGTAGGGAAATATAGGGACAGGTGGGGATGTGGTAGGAATATGGAATTAGTGTAATAAATGGGTGGTTGATGGTCGGCACAGACTCGGTGGGCCGAAGGGCCTGTTTCAGTGCTGTATCTCTAAACTAAACTAAAATAATTATGAGCCTCAATCTAAACAGAAATCAAATCAGGTGCTCTTTAAAAATTATGCTTTTCAATTGAGTGGACCCTAGCACTGCTGGGATCAATATTAAAAAGGACTTCAATGTACAACTTCTATTTCTGTACCACCATTCACATGTAGCAATATGTCTTAATGTGCTTTTTCCAGTGACAGATAATGAATCAATATTGAACAGGAGGGGAAAAGACAAAAATGAGTTTTAGGGGGGTGTGAAAGTATAGTTAACGAGAAGATCTGCAGGAAGTTCTAGATGGCAGGAGGGGAACTGACATGGAAGAGGGGCCTGAGGGAAGAATTGAAAAGGGTATGGGTCGCAGGCTGAAGGAGTGGCCCCTTGCACGAGTGTGTGAGCGGGGGCCCAGAATACGGGAAAGGATCCCTTTCGCTGGATTGTCATTCAATGAACACATCATGCAATCTTCTGGGGATACTCTAAGACTTTCCTGAAGAGTTTTAGCAGAAAATGTCTTCTGAGCCTTATCATGTTCCATGACCTAGTATGAAGTCACAACATACTCCATGCATTCCTGATGTGAATTACACAACGGGCCTCCATATGAGATACATGCTGTGATAACCTAAACAAACCCCTTTTAGAAGCACTGATATTACCAAGGTTCCTGGGTGGTTTTCAGTCTCACCAGGCGTTTGCTTATTATTAGATAAATATCACAGTTGCTGTTTGGAACACCGAGGATGTGGAAACCTCTTACAGAATCCTAATTTTCAGACTCAGGAGGGCAGCTTGTAAGTGAATCAGCAATTCCTAGTACCAATGTTCTAGACCATTACCAGTCCTCCACCCAGAGCAACTTTCAGCAATTTAACATGGCTAAAGTCCATGGGCTGGATTTTACCTTAGGCGGACCGGAATTTGCCACCGACGTAAATGTCGGTGGTGAACCCACTTCCGTCTAGCCCGGGGATCCGTCCCGCATTTTACGGGTCCCCGGGCTTTAATTGTCCCGAGGCGGGACTTCCACCTGCTTGAGGGAGGAGGTCCCGCCTCAGTGAGCTGCCGGCGAATCAGCGGGCCGGCAGCTCTTAGTCCCAGCAGTGCCACTGGGATTGGTGGCCACTGCTGGGACTGCAGCCCAGCCGACACCATGGAGCGTGGACATGAGGTAAAGCTGGACTTGCCTCACCAGGGGGATCGGTCCTTCCCTGCTGAGGCTGGAGTGGTCATTTAGGGGAAGGGGGGGGTCTTGGGTCCCGTGGGTGGGCTGGGATGTGGGGGCATCTCTCAACGGGCACCCTGTGCCCAACTTTCATGGCCCCCCCGGGGTGCGGAAAGGCCAGCAGCTATCGCTGGGCGTCCTTTCACATCCCCAGCATACCTGTTTGCCATGGGTAAAATACCCGTGGAGGTGGGCGTGGGCCCTTAAGTGGCCTCTTAAAGGCCTTGATTGGCCTTGGGCGGGCGGGCCATTCCCCACCCGACTGCCGTAAAGTTCACCGGAGGCAGGAGCGGGGCGGGTTGGCCTCCTGGAGCCTCCTGCTCAATTGTACACTGCTCCCACGCCACCAACTGACCCACTGGGGCGGCATAAAATTCAGCCCCACGTTTAGCACCTACTGTCAGCATGGCAATGCAGTGTTAGTGTGTACTTCCTCTCAGAGAACTGGGGCAATTAAGTTTTCCATTTTCAGAACAGACTATGTTCTCTTTTTCAATCTCCGTGCAGCTGGGTCCCTACGATATACATTAGATTGAAACCCAATACAATAAAGTACTTTCTTCAGACCTTGAGGATACTCTCATATTTGATGAAGAGAATTGGACTTGTCAACCATTGGCACTAGGCCAGAGGAATATCTTTGATCAGGATTGATAGTGGACTTTCAGATGACCAGATTGTAATATAGGTGTAGTGGTGACCTCACCTTTAAGGAACTTCACCTTTAAGAGACCAGACTACTGATGCAACTTATGACATCATCTCACATTGAAGAGTGTCTGCAGAGACTCATTGACAGGTTTGCGGCTGCCTGCAATGAATTTGGCCTAACCATCAGCCTCAAGAAAACGAACATCATGGGACAGGACGTCAGAAATGCCCTATCCATCAATATCGGCGACCACACTCTGGAAGTGGTTCAAGAGTTCACCTACCTAGGCTCAGCTATCACCAGTAACTTGTCTCTCGATGCAGAATTAAACAAACGCATGGGAAAGGCTTCCTCTGCTATGTCCAGACTGGCCAAGAGAGTGTGGGAAAATGGCGCACTGACACGGAACACAAAAGTCCAAGTGTATCAAGCCTGTGTCCTCAGTACCTTGCTCTATGGCAGCGAGGCCTGGACAACGTATGTCAGCCAAGAGCGACGTCTCAATTCATTCCATCTTTGCTGCCTCCGGAGAATCCTTGGCATCAGGTGGCAGGACCGTATCTCCAACACAGAAGTCCTCGAGGCGGCCAACATCCCCAGCATATACACCCTACTAAGCCAGCGGCGCTTGAGATGGCTTGGCCATATGAGCCGCATGGAAGATGGCAGGATCCCCAAGGACACATTGTACAGTGAGCTCGTCACTGGTACCAGACCCACCGGCTGTCCATGTCTCCGCTTTAAAGACGTCTGCAAATGCGACATGAAGTCCTGTGACATTGATCACAAGTCGTGGGAGTCAGTTGCCAGTGATCGCCAGAGCTGGCGGGCAACCATAAAGGCGGGGCTAAAGAGTGGCGAGTCGAAGAGACTTAGCAGTTGGCACGAAAAAAGACAGAAGTGCAAGGGGAGAGCCAACGGTGTAACAGCCCCGACAACCAATTTTATCTGCAGCACCTGTGGAAGAGTCTGTCACTCTTGAATTGGCCTTTATAGCCACTCCAGGCGCTGCTTCACAAACCACTGACCACCTCCAGGCGCTTACCCATTGTCTCTCGAGACAAGGAGGCCAAAGAGAGAGAAGAGAAAGAGACATATATAAGGAGATACCATTTTGAGAGACACATTCAGCACATGGATTACAGAAAGCATATACATGCCAGTAAGGAAAAGACCTGGACCTGAAATCTTGCAAGTAAGAAGACAATAAAGAGTGTTTGTGTTGAATCTGAATCTAAAGCCTGCAGTTATCATTTAATGAAGTCTTAAGAACACAACACAACACAGATGTTGGATAATTCTTAGTGTTAGTGCGAGCCTGCTTTGTTCAATACAACCCACTCTATCCTCCCACATTTCTCCAGTGACTGTCTTAGCCTCATGAAACCTTACATCATAATTTATGTACCTTTGCAGCAGCTCTCAGTTACTTTGAAGAAGTTTCCTGTAACTGTTATTAAGAGAATTGACTAGCTGAAAGAAGACAGAGGGTGGTTGTTGATGGCAAATGTTCATCCTGGAGTTTAGTTACTAGTGGTGTATCGCAAGGAACTGTTTTGGGGCCACTGCTGTTTGTCATTTTTATAAATGACCTGGAAGAGGGTGTAGAAGGGTGGGTTAGTAAATTTGCGGATGACACGAAGGTCGGTGGAGTTGTGGATAGTGCCGAAGGATGTTGTAGGGTACAGAGGGACATAGATAGGCTGCAGAGCTGGGCTGAGAGATGGCAAATGGAGTTTAATGCGGAAAAGTGTGAGGTGATTCACTTTGGAAGGAGTAACAGGAATGCAGAGTACTGGGCTAATGGGAAGATTCTTGGTAGTGTAGATGAACAGAGAGATCTTGGTGTCCAGGTACATAAATCCCTGAAAGTTGCTACCCAGGTTAATAGGGCTGTTAAGAAGGCATATGGTGTGTTAGCTTTTATTAGTAGGGGGATCGAGTTTCGGAGCCACGAGGTCATGCTGCAGCTGTACAAAGCTCTGGTGAGACCGCACCTGGAGTATTGCGTGCAGTTCTGGTCACCGCATTATCGGAAGGATGTGGAAGCTTTGGAAAGGGTGCAGAGGAGATTTACTAGGATGTTGCCTGGTATGGAGGGAAGGTCTTACGAGGAAAGGCTGAGGGACTTGAGGTTGTTTTCGTTGGAGAGAAGGAGGAGGAGAGGTGACTTAATAGAGACATATAAGATAATCAGAGGGTTAGATAGGGTGGATAGTGAGAGTCTTTTTCCTCGGAGGGTGATGGCAAACACGAGGGGACATAGCTTTAAGTTGAGGGGTGATAGATATAGGACAGATGTTAGAGGTAGTTTCTTTACTCAGAGAGTAGTAGGGGTGTGGAACGCCCTGCCTGCAACAGTAGTAGACTCGCCAACTTTAAGGGCATTTAAGTGGTCATTGGATAGACCTATGGATGAAAATGGAATAGTGTAGGTCAGATGGTTTCACAGGTCGGCGCAACATCGAGGGCCAAAGGGCCTGTACTGCGCTGTAATGTTCTAATTCTAAAAGAACTAAGTCTACTTTGAGGTTTTTTAAGACTTTGGACATAGAGGCAAGAAAATCAATGATCTCATCATCCGCTGTCAAGTTTGCCCAATTGGCCATCACATAGACCTGATCCCAGACTTCATGATCAGCAGAAACCATCAAGTCGCACTATCATGTAAATACAGCCACCACAAAAGGGAACTACAAAGATCAATCTGCTCATTTCCCCTCATATATAGAATGCACCTAACTTCAATTATTTACCTCCCCAGTGATCTAGTTGATGCCAGATAGGAAACTGCAAGGTCACTTTGTATCCCACCACTGCAGTGGATTGCCATGTTCTCTTCTTCTCTCTCCCATTATGAGTTGTTGCTACAACACTTCTTCCTGTGAGAGTACGATCCCATGCTTTCCAAATGTCGGTAGGCTGCAGGATGGGAAAATTATATTCCTGTTTTCTTCCACAGAGTGGTGCCCTTGTTCTGTGAAATGCCTTGCCCAGCAATTTGTCTGAAAATAATCAAAATTCATTGCACAAATGCTTTCATGCATCAGCCAGCACTGGGATTCAAGCCACAATAATGGGAAGAGACAGAAAATATGTCTTTGGAGACATTGTGCACAGTGAGTTAAAGCAGTTCTTTCAGAGTGTGAGATACTCATAATTCATCAGCAACATAGACACGAGTGAGTTATGATGGTCTCTAACAAGAGTGACAGAACACTCGAAACCCATTGTCATCAGCAAAATTGTCTATTCAGAGTCTTTCTCCTTGTCAAATCCTAAAACCTCTTTAAATTAATTCTAGAGTGCTGTCTGCTGTAAATTAAAATGTTCTATCAAAAATATGAATGCACCTGTTAAAGTAAGGATGATTGACCACAAAATTTCCACATCATTAAGCCACAATGAATAAAGGGAATGTACTGGAATTTTCCTTTGTATGGATATTGTTACAGCCAGGTGTGGAGGGGGTTACAGGCTCCCCTCTTGCCCTTCCTCTTATTTGACCACAATAGGGTTTATTCCTTTTTAAACAGTGGTTGTGCTTACCACCTCAGTGAGTATTTTACTTTTTACCTTTAATGTGATCATGAAAAAATCAATTGCACAGATTTTCTTGAGCTTAAACAAGAAAGAGGTGAGTTTATTATACTTAACAGTCTAAATCCAACCTAAAAAAAGATATGATACACACTCACGCACACATTTACACGAGAATCACACATACACAAATAGATTACAGAGTGAAAAGTAGATTTTGTAGTTGGATTAGAGTCCAGAATAAATGGAAATTAAATATACAGTCTGTGAATTTGGATGATTCAGTGGCCTTCTAGCTGAAGTTGTATTCTTGAAGTCTTTGGCTTGTCAAAGTGCACTTTGTGGCTGACCCGCTTAGCTCAGGGCTTTCTTGGAGGCAGACTTGTAGGTGGCTCTCCTCCTCTAGTCTCTGTCTTTAGCAATCTGTCGGCTTGGAGGGTCTACAGTCGCTGATGGTTTTCAAACTTGTGGTGTTATCTGGGGGGGTGGGGGGGAGAGAGAGAGAGAGAGAGGGAGGCACACAGCCTTTCTGCTGCTGCACAGTCTGAGTTACTAGCTTAACTATTTGTTCAAGGAAACTCCCAGCTTTCACAGAGATGGACAGATGGACACATGACCACCTCAGTATCGTCTCTGGAACCTTCTAATGAGTTTCAAGGTTCAGAATTGGCTCCCCAGGCCCTTGGATGCCAATATTTACACTTTGAGGGGTTTGCTCTTTCAAAGTCAAGGTGTTGAGATTGCCTTGAATGCCTTGCTAATGAAGCAATCTTAGGGAATTCAATCATTTTCCTGTACTCTCTCCAATGCCATCACTTCTTTTCCAAAGTGCAGCGCCCAGAACTGGATGCAATACTCCAGCTGAGGCCGAACTGGTGTCTTATACAAATTCAACATAACCTCCTTGCTCTTGTACTCTATACCCCTATTAATAAAGCCCAGGATACTGTATGCTTTATTAACCGCGCTCTCAACTTGTCCTGCCACCTTCAATGACTTATGCACATATGCACCAAGGTCCCTCTGCTCCTGCAATCACTTTAGAATTGTACCCTTTATTGTATATTGTCTCTCCATCTTCTTCCTACCAAAATAAATCACTTCACATTTCTCTGCATTGAACTTCATCTGCCCCCTATCTGCCCATTTCACCAACTTGTCTATGTCCTTTTGCAGTTTTACACCATCCTCCTCACAGTTCACAATGCTTCCAAGTTTCATATCATCTGCAAACTTTGAAATTGTGCCCTGTACACCAAGGTCTAGGTCATTAATATATATCAGGAAAATCAAAGGTCCCAACACTGACCCCTGGGGAACTCCACTACAAACCTTCTTCCAGCCCAAAAAACATCCATTAACCACTACTCTTTGTTTCCTATCACTCGGCCAATTCCCTATCCATGTTGCTACCGTCCCTTTTACTCCATATGCTCCTAGGTCGGCGGTGGCATAGTGGTATTATCACTGGACTAAGTAACCCAGAGACCCAGGGTATTTCTCTGGGGACATGGGTTTGAATTGCACCACAGCAGAAGGTGGAATTTGAATTGAATTAATAAATCTGGAATTAAAAGCTAGTCCAATGATGGCCATGAAACCATTGTCGATTGTTGTAAAAACCCATCTGGTTCACTAATGTCCTTTAGGGAAGGAAATCTGCTGTCCTTACCTGGTCTGGCCTACATGTGACTCTAGACCCACAGCAATGTGGTTGACTTTTACATGCCCTCTGAACTGGCCTAGCAAGCCACTCAGTACAAGGGCAATTGGGGATGGGCAATAAATGCTGGCCTAGCCAGCGACGCACACATCCCATGAATGAATAAAAACAAAAGCTATAACTTTGCTCACAAGTCTGTTATGTGGCATTGTATCAAATGCCTTTTGAAAGTCCACGCACACCACATTAACTACATTGCCCTTGTCAACCCTCTCTGCTATCTCCTCAAAAAACTCCAGCAAGTTAATCAAACATGATTTTCCCTTAAAATCTCCATGCTGACTTTCTATAATTAACCCGCATTTGTCCATGTGACTATGAATTTTGTCCAAAATTATTCCTTCTAGAAATTTAGAAAAGTTAGACTGACTGGCCTGTAGTTGCTGGGCTTTTCTTAACACCCTTTTTGGAACTAGTGTGTAACGTTTGCAATTCTCCAGTCCTCTGTTACCGCCCCTGAGTCTAAGAAAGACAGAAAAATTATGGCCAGTGCCTCTATGATTTTAACACTCACTTCCCTCAGCATCTCATCTGGTGCTGATTCTTTATCCACTTTAAGTACAGACAGCCTATCTAATATGTCCTCCTTATCAATTTTAAACCTTTCTAGTGTCTGAATTACCTCCACTTTCACCATTGCCTGGGTTGCATCTTCTTCCTTGGTAAAGACAGATGCAAAGTATTCATTTAATACCTCAGCTATGCCCTCTGCCTCCATGCGTAAATCGTCTTTATGGTCCATAATCGGCCCAACTCCTCCTTTTACCACCGTTTTACTATTTGTATGTCTGTAGAGAACTTTGGGATTCCCTTTAATGGTAGCTGCCAGTCTCTTTTCATGCTCTCTCTTTGCTTCTCTTATTCTGTCAACAGCCTGAGTAAAGTGCAGTATTGATTAAAACCTATTTAACTCTTAACTAGTCAGAGATCAAGGCTGATCTACAATACAAAGCTGTATGTCTAATACTGCTCTATTTTCTTGACTGGTCACATGCAACAATAACCTGGTTATTGGAGTAATCAATGCAAATAGTGCGATAACTTATAATTATTATTGGTTTTGATAGTGTGACTGGGAAAGTCTATTTCCTCTGTTTGGGGAGTTAGTGATAACGGGGTCATAAGTTTACCATTGTTGTCACGAGAGTCAAGAGACTGGTTATGAGAAATATCTTTATGTAGGATTGTTGGAGCATGCAATACTTTACCACAGGGAATAGTTGAACAGATTACTTCATTTTTAAGGGGAAAATGGATAAGCTTTTTAAGTGGGGAAGATGCAGGGCTATGGAGAAAGATCAAGGCTTTAGTTTTGGATGGCTCAAGTGAAGAGTTGGCACCGACATGATAGGTCAAATGGTCTCCTGTCCTGTAAACATCTATGGTTCTTTTGGAACTGCAACATAACAATTAGGTGAACTCAATTCTTTCAGTTAAAATTTCTGGTTACCAGGCAGGTGGTTCCAGAGTGGAATGGATATTGTGGGCTATATTGTGGGGCAATATAGTTCTTTTCCAAACTGTACAAAAGCTGCATGGGAAGGAGACGGAAATTAGGTCAGGCAAAAGTCTCCAAGTACAATTACAGAGCCCAGTAGCCAGGCGCACACATGCGCACTGAGAGCATATGCACTGCTTTGGCTGACTGTGGAATCAGCTCTTATAACGTATCAATAACAGAGAATAATATGAGCCAATAGAAAGAAGTACTTAGAGAATGTCAAAGGAAGTTAACATGGTTGAACAAACAAATGAATTGACAAATGGTAAGAGCATCTTCAACCAAAATATCTACAGTAGTATAAGGCTGCTGGCTTTTGAAGAGGGTATTACAATTGCAAAAATATAGACGTAACAGAAAAATGTTGAATTCCATATTTAAAAGAGAACAGGATAGTCCAGGAATGTTCTAAGATAGTCAGAAAGAGGGGTATAATTGAATAAGCATTACTACAGTGTTGGTGGCTGTTTACTTGTACACAATCTTTGAGATTAAAGCACGTGGGTTGGCTAGGGATCTTGGGGAACTCAAGGATGTGCTGCAGTATCGTTGGCACAAATTTTTTTGGATTCCTTAGATAAGGCGGTGCCCCCAGAAGACTGGACATTGGCAAATGTAGTGTTCTTAATTTTAAAAATGTTCTGGAGAAACAGAGTAATAAGAACATAACAAATAGGAGCAGGAGTAAACCATATGACCCCTTGAGCCTGCTCTGCCATTCAATATGATCATGGCTGATCTTCTGCCTCAACTCCATATTCCCACCTGCTCCTCATATCCATTGATTCCCTGAGAGACTAAAAATCTGTCTAACTCAGCCGTAAATGTGCAGCATCGACAACCTCCTGAGGTAGACAATTCCAAAGATTCACAACTCTCAGTGAAGAAATTTCTCCTCATCTCAGTCCTAAATGAACGACTCCTGATCCTGAGAATGTGCTCCCATATTCAGAGTTCCTAGCCAAGGGAAACAATCTCTCATTGTCTACCCTGTCAAGCCTTTTCAGAATCTTGCATGTTTCAATGAGATCACCTCTCACTCTTCTATACTCCAGAGAGTATCGACCTAATTTACTCAGCCTTTTATCATAGGACAACCCCTTTATCTTAGGATCCAATCTAGTGAACCTTCACTGTACTGCCTCCAATGCAAGTATATCCTTCCTTATATATGGAGACCAAAACTGCACACAGTATTCTAGGTGTGGTCTCACCAATTGTAACAAGACTTCCTTATTCTTGTACTCCAATCGCCTTGTAATAAAGGCCAACATGCCATTTGCCTTCCTAATTGATTGCTGTACCTGCATGCTAACTTTCGATATTCCTTCTATGAGTATTAGTACTCTCTAAACATCAGTATTTAGAAGTTTCACACCTTTTAAACATATTATGCTTTTCTATTCTTACTACCAAAGTGAATAACCTCACACCCCACATTATACTCCATCTGCCACCTTGTTGCCCCTCACTTAACCTGCCTGTATCTCTTGACAGCCTCTATGTGTTCTCTTCACAGCTTGCATTTCCACCGAGCTTTGTATCATCAGCAAACGTTGATACATTACTCTCAGTCTCTTCATTTAAGTCATTAATATAGATTGTAAATAGCTGAAACCCCAGCACTGATCCTTGCGGCACTCTGCTAGTTACAGCCTGCCAACATGAAAATGCACTGTTTATCCCTACTCTCTGCTTCCTGTCAGTTAACCAATCCTCCATTCATGCTAATATATTATCCACATCTCCATGAACCCTTATCTTTCATATTAACCTTTTGTGCGGCACCTTATTGAATGCATTTTGGAATTATACTACAACTATTGGCTCCCCTTTATCTACCTTACTGGTTACCTCTTCAGCAAAAGTTCATAAATTTGTCAAACACAATTTCCGTTTTGCAAAAACCATGTTTAACTCTGTCTGATCTTACCATGATTTTTAAAGTGCATTGTTAAGACTTCCTTAATAATAGATTCCAGCATTTTCCCGCTGGTTGATGTCAGGCTAACTGGCCTGCAGTACCATTTTCTCTCTCCCTCCTTTCTTGAATAGTGGTGTTACATTTACTAACTTCCAATCCTGCAGGGACTATTCTAGAATCTAGGGAATTTTGGAAAATCATAACGAGTGCATCCACTATCTGTCCACCAACCTTTTTTAAAACCCTAGGATGTAGGCCATCAGGTACTGGGGATTTGTCAGCTTTTATTACCTTAAGTTTCTTCAATACTCTTTCTCTGCTGATATTAATTACTTTAAGTTTCTTACTCTTATTAGCCTCTCGGTTACCCTCTATTTTTGGTATGTAAATTGTGTCTTCAACTGAGAAGACAGACACAAAATATATATTCAATGTTCCTGCCATTTCTTCATTCCTCATGATAATTTTGTGGTGGCGCAGTGGTATTATCACTGGACTAGTAACCCAGAGACCCAAGGTATTGATCTGGAGACATGGGTTCGAATCCCATCACAGCAGAAGGGGGAATTTGAATTTAATTAATAAATCTGGAATTAAAAGCTAGTCTAATGATGGCCATGAAACCATTGTCGATTGTTGTAAAAACCCATCTGGTTCACTAATGTCCTTGAGGGAAGGAAATCTGCTGTCCTTACCTGGTCTGGCCTACATGTGACTCCAGACCCACAGCAATGTGGTTAACTCTTACATGCTCTCTGAAATGGCCTAGCAAGCCATTCAGTTGTACCTAACCGCTATGACGTCAGTAAAAAGGAATGAAACCGGACGGACCACCCGGCATCGATCTAGGCACCAGAGATGACAACGGCAAACCCAGCCCTGTCGACCCTGCAAGGTCCTCCTTACTAACATCTGGGGGCTTGTGCCAAAGTTGGGAGAGCTGTCCCACAGACTAGTCAAGCAACAGCCTGACATAGTCATAATCATACAAGTCAGGAGTGTGATGAAATACTCGCCACTTGCCTGGATGGATGCAGCTCCAACAATACTCAAGAAGCTCAACACCATCCAGAACAAAGCAGCCCGCTTGATTGGCACATCATCCACAAACATTCACTCCCTCTATCACCGACGCACAGTGGCAACAGTGTGTACCATCTACAAGATGCACTGCAACAACGCACCAAGGCTCCTTAGACAGCACCTTCCAAACCCACGACCTCTACCACCTTGAAGGACAAGAACAGCAGATGCATGGGAACATCACCACCTTCAAGTTCCTGTCCAAGTCACACACCATCTTGACTTGGAACTATATCACCGTTCCTTCACTGTCGCTGGGTCAAAATCCTGGAACTCCCTTCCTAACAGCACTGTGGGTGTACCTACCTCACATGGACTGCAGCAGTTCAAGAAGGCAGTTCACCACCACCTTCTCAAGGACAATTAGGGATGGGTAATAAATGCTGGCATAGCCAGTGACGCCCACATCCCATGAATGAATTTTTTAAAAACTCTGCCTCTAAGGGACCAATGTTTACTTAGCTGCTCTCACCCTTTTTATATACTTGTAAAAGCTCTTACAATCTGTTTTTAAGTTCCTGGCTGGTTTACTCTCATTCTATTTTTCCCTTTTGTTGGTGCCCTTTGCTGCTTTCTAAAACTTTCCTAAGCCTCATGCTTATTACTATTCTTCACAACATTATAAGCCTCTTCATTTAAACTAATACTATCTTTAACTTTCCTAGTAAGCCATGCATGGATCTTTCTCACTGTGGTTTTGTTTTTAATGGAATGTATTTTTATTGCTCATTTTAAATAATTTCTTTAAATATTTCCCACTGTCTATTTACCACCATACCTTTTAGTCTATTTATCCAATCAACCTTAGCCAGCTCTCCCTTCATACCTACGCAATTGGCTTTGTTTAAGTTTAAGATTCTTGTTTTGGACTGGAGTATGTCACTCTAAAACTTAACATGGCATTCAATTGTATTGTGATCACATTTTCCCAGAGAATCTTTTACTATGAAGCTACAACAAAGGACTACTTGCATGCCAAACAGTGGAAGCTGCATGCACAGATTTAAGCAATCCAAAAACCAACAATCAGATCAAAGCTCTGCAGTCCTGCCACATCCAGTCGTGAATGGTGGTGGACAATTAAACAGCTAACAGGAGGAGGAGCTTGCACAAATATCCACATCCTCAATGATGGATTGCCCAGCACATCAGTTGTAAAAAAAAAGGCTGAAGCATTTGCAACCATCTTCAGCCAGAAGTGCCAAGTGGATGATTCATCTCGGCCTCTTCCTGAGGTCCCCAGCATCGCAGATGCCAGCTAAAATGATTCACTCTACATGATATCAAGAAATGGCTGAAGGCACTGGATACTGCAAAGGCTATGGGGCCCGACACATCCCGACTGTAGTACTGAAGACTTGTGCTGCAGAACTAGCCGCACCCAATCGACAAGATGTTCCAGTACAGATACAAAACTGGCATCTACCCAACAATGTGGAAAATTGCCCAGGTATGTCCTATACACAAAAAGCAGGACAATCCAATCCAGCCAATTACTGCATCATCAGTCTACTCTTGATCATCAGCAAAGTGATGGAAGATGTTGTCCACAGTGCTGTCAAGGGCCACTTAAACAGCAATAACCTGCTCACTGATGCTCAGTTTGGGTTCCTCCAGGGCCACTCAGCTCCTAACCTCATTGCAGCCTTGGTACAAACATGGACAAAAGAGCTGAACTCAAAAGGTGAGGTGAAAGTGATTGCCGTTGATATCAAGGCAGCATTTGACCAAGTGTGGCATCAAGGAGCCCTAGCCAAACTGAAATCAATGGGAATCAAGGGGAAAACTCTCCACTGGTTGGAGTCAAACATAGCACAAAAAAAGATGGTTGTGGCTTTTGGAGGCCAATCATCTCAGCCCAGGACATTACTGCAGGAGTTCCTCCGGGTAGTGTCCTGGGCCCACCATCTTCAGCTACTTCATCAATGACCCTCCCTCCATCATAAGGTCAGAAGAGGGGATGTTCGCTGATGATTGTACAATGTTCAGTACCATTCACAGCTTCTCAAATACTGAAGCAGTCCGTGACGATATTCAGCAAGACCTGAACAACATTCAGGCTTGGGCTGATAAGTGGCAAGTAACATTCACGCCACACAAGTGCCAGGCAATGATGATCTTCACTAAGAGAGCATCTAACCAACTCCCCGTGACATTCAACGGCATTACCATCGCTGAATCCCCCGCTATCAACATCCTGGGGTTTACCATTGACCAGAAACTGAACTGGAGCAGCCACATAAATACTGTGGCTACAAGAGCAGGTCAGAGGCTGGGAATTCTGCAGTGAGTAACTCACCTCCTGACTCGCCAAAGCCTGTTCACTATCTACAAGGCACAAGTCAGGAGTGTGGTGCAATACCCTCCACTTGCCTGGACGAGTGCAACTCCAACAACACCCAGTTTGACACCATCCAGGACAAGCAGCCCGCTTGATCGGAACCCTATTCACCACCTTAAACAGTCACTCACTCCACCACTGAAAGACAGTGGCAACAGTGTGTACCTTCTACAAGATGCACTGCAGCACTCACTACCTTTGACAGCACCTTCCAAACCCTCAACCTCTTCCTTCTAGAAGAACGAGGACATCAGTGGTTGGGAAACTATTGGAAAAAATTCTGAGAGACAGGATTAATCTCCACTTGGTGAGGCTGGGATTAATCAGGGATAGTCAGCATGGTTTTGTCAGGGGGCGATCGTGTCTGACTAACTTGATCGAATTTTTTGAGGTGGTGATGAAATGTGTAGATGCGGGTAAAGCAGTTGATGTAGTCTATATGGACTTCAGTAAGTCTTTTGATAAGGTCCCTCATGGGAGATTGGTTAAGAAGGTAAGAGCCCATGGGATCCAAGGCAATTTGGCAAATTGGATCCAAAATTGGCTTAGTGGCAGGAGGCCGAGGGTAATGGTCGAGGGTTGTTTCTGCGAGTGGAAGCCTGTGACTAGTGATGTACAGCAGGGATCGTTGCTGAGACCCTTGCTGTTTGTAGTGTACATTCATGATTTAGACATGAATAAAGGAGGTATGATCAGTAAGTTCGCAGATGACACGAAAATTGGTTGTGTCATAAATAGTGAGGAGGAAAGCCTTAGATTACAGGACGACATAGATGGGCTGGTAAGATGGGCGGAGCTGTGGCAAATGGAATTTAATCCTGAGAAGTGTGAGGTGATGCATTTTGGGAGGACCAACAAGGCAATGGAATATACAATGGATGGTAGGACCCTAGGAAGTACAGAGGGTCAGAGGGACCTTGGTGTACTTGTCCATAGATCACTGAAGGCGAGCAGCACAGATAGATAAGGTGGTTAGGAAAGCATATGGGATACTTGCTTTTATTAGCTGAGGCAGAATACAAAAGCAGGGAGGTTATGATGGAGCTGTATAAAACGCTAGTTAGGCCACAGCTGGAGTACTGTGTACAGTTCTGGGCACCACACTATAGGAAGGATGTGATTGCACTGGAGAGGGTGCAGAGGAGATTCACCAGGATGTTGCCTGGGCTAGAGCATTTCAGCTATGAAGAGAGACTGAAAAGGCTGGGGTTGTTTTCCTTAGAGCAGAGAAGGCTGAGGGGAGATACGATTGAGGTATACAAAATTATGAGGGGCACTGATAGATTAGATAGGAAGAAACTTTTTCCCTTAGCGAAGGGGTCAATAACAAGGGGGCATAGATTTAAGGTAAGGGGCAGGAGGCTTAGAGTGGATTTGAGGAAAAATGTTTTCACCCAGAGGGTGGTTGGAATCTGGAATGCACTGCCTGAAGAGGTGGTAGAGACAGGAAGCATCACAACATTTAAGAAGTATTTAGATGAGCACTTGAAACACCATTGCATACAAGGCTATGGGCCAAGTGCTGGAAAATGGGATTAGAATAGTTAGGTGCTTGATGGCCGGCACAGATACGATGGGCCGAAGGGCCTGTTTCTGTGCTATATAACTCTATGACTCCATGACAGCAGACACGTGGGAGCACCACCACCAGCAATTTCCCCTCCAAGCACACACCATCCTGATTTGGAAATATTTTGCTGTTCCTTCACTGTCTCTTGATCAAAACCCTGGAACTCCCTTCCTAACAGCACTGTGGGTGTACTCACACCAGATGGACTGCAGTGATTCAAGAAGTCAGCTCACCAACACCTTCTCGAGGGCAATTAGGAATGGGCAACAAATGCTGGCCTTGCCAGCGCCGCTCACATCCCATGAACGAATAAAAAAAGTGAGATTTTTCATTAAACTTACCTCATTACATAATACTAGATCTAAAATAGCTTTATCCCTACTTGGTTCCACAATGTATTGTTCCAGGAAACTGTCGCGAAAGCATTTGACAATCTCATCGTCTGGACTACCTTTTCCAATTTGATTTGTGCAATCTATATGAAGATTAAAGGTCCTCCACAGTTATTACATTTCCTTTGTTACAAGCTCCAGTTATTTCTTGCTTAATACTCTGTCCAGCAGTATAACTACTGTTAGGAGGCCGGTAAACAACTACCACCAGTGTTTTCTGACCCTTGGTATTCCTAATCTCCACCCATATTGACTCTACTTCCTGATCTTCTGAGACAAGATCCTTTCTTACTGGCCTTATGTCATCCTTTACTATTAGGGATGCTCCTCCTCCTTTTCAATTCTGCCTGTCTTTTCAAAATGGACCAGTTAGTCTCACATCAGTACCAGAAAAAATTTGGAATTGATTGTCAAGGTCAAGCTGATTGAAGTTTTAAAGAGATATAAATTGGTTGGTAAGAGTCAATATTGATTTACAAAAATCAAATCATGACTAACTCATTTAATAGAATTTTGTAATAAAGTAAATAAGGGTTTGGGAGTGGGAACTGACTTTCAACAGCTGGTCACCTGGTGGGAAACATGGACACCCTTTTGCCCTTGCAGGCCTTTAAATGGACACCCAGTACTCCCATTCAAAACTAGTGAAAAACTGACACACTACATCAGTTGCAGGATCCCGAGTGCAATTTTCATGGACAATAAGCAGGGCATGTGAAGTGCTGCACCAATTTTTCCACATATTGAGAGGTTAAACCAATGGTTCTTCAAGGGACTGCTAGAGGCCACGCTGGAAGAATTTTACAGCCCATTTTCCACTCAACCTAAGATCCACACCTCTTCAACTAGACCGGACAGCCAGACAACTCCATGCAGAAGCCAGATGATTTTTTGAGGCACCAAATTGGTGAGCTGCAGTAGAGCACCCATTCAACACCAAGTTTACAGTGACTGACAGTTAACTGCCAAGCTTTATTTAAAATTTAAACCAGGCAACTTGACTCTAATTAATCAAGGCATTGCCCTGAGGAATGAACCAGTGAATGGCTGTCACTTATTTTGTTTAGCTGAAACAGGTGCAATGTTTGTATATAGTCTTTCTGTCTGCAAAGAACAGGGCCCTGTGTATGAATATATGTAGCTTCTAGTATGCGCAAATGCGCCACACTGCGAGCCCTACTAACAATCCTAAATTGGTTGTCAGCATAATTCTTAGCACACTGTGGATCATTTAGCAAATGTTGTCCAATTGCGGAATCACATCTAATGTTGGACACTGTTTTAAGTTTTGCAAGGACGGGCTGCTGGGTAAGGCCTGTACTTGTCCGTTGCAAACAGCAGAAGGGACATATTGTTTTTGATATCATCTACCAGTCTTTGGGACGTACGGCCTATATACCTAGCATCACACTGCCATTGAAATCCATATATCACATGACTCATTTGTGTGATAGGCAGAACGTCATTTTGGCTTGACGGCAGCATCCTGTTAGTGGCAAACACCACACAAATACTACTGCATAGTAGCAGCATGAAACAGCTAGCTTTACCTGTTGCTCAAATTTTTGGGATGCATTACCCGTCCTGGGTAACTTGAAGTTGACTGGGCACTTTTCAGGGCCGAAAAAGACAGCCTTAGGCCCATTCATAAGTTTGCGCGATATGCAGCGAGAAATGATCTGATCAGGGTAGCCATTGTCATGCAGGATGTGTTTGATTTGCCCTATTTCAGCATCATGCTTGCATGGTGAGCAAATGGCTCGGGCCCTATTTATGAAGTTGCCGATAAGGCCAATCTTATAGTGCGTGGAACTGTAAGAATCCCAACGTGTGTATTGACCAGTGAAAACTAGTTGAGTAAATGAGCGTGCACAGTATTAGTGACAGCATGCTAAGATGGATCAAAAGATAGCAGGACAAGCTGAAAAGGGCTCATTTCATTCACTAGGAGGGCTGTCGATGTTTGAAAAATATTGCAATGCAAGTTGAAAGAGCAAGTAGCTTAAATCTCTTCGCGGTCATACCGGACAAGTATCTTGACGACAAATATACCATTAGTTACAACTGCGAGGGAAGCAAGAAAACACACTGGATGGACTGATGAACCTAGATTTTCTGCTGAAGTTATGCTAGCTCCCCAATGTAACTCTTGCAGAATGCCATTTAACTCTTCAGGAGATATTGCACTGACTCCTCACTGAGCCCACCACTGCCATGTATTTTCTAGGGAAGTGACAGGGACATAGAATACAGCCACCCAAATAAAGGAGGTGGGGCATGTTCAAATGCCATGCAAGTTATTGAAATGAGTCACATGGCATAATTTCTGGATCTGTGCTCATAAAACATTGCTCAGAGACTTTAAAGCCAAAGAAACTAAAGCAATGAATTGAACTGCCTTAGATGCTTTTTTCAAAACAAAACAAAAAAGAATCAATTGAGTCCACTCCAGGAGGCTGCTGGTCAGGCTGCTGTGCAGGCCTCCAAATTAAACGCCATTCAATCTAGGCCGAGACTGAGGAATCCACCAAAAAATGCAATTGACCATGATCCTGGAAAATCAGCCAGCGTCAGGGGCACATCCTTTTGGTGAGTGGAACTCCACATCACCACATCATCTGCTGAACTAGGCCATGGTCTTTTCCAGCCTTGAGTGTTTTTATGGTTCCAATCACAACTGAACAGGCAACAGGAAGCTGACTCTTTGCTTTTGATCAACAAGAAAATCAATCAAGATAATATGGTTTAGATCGGGTATGAATGGAATAAGGCTAATATTTGTTGTGGGTTGAAATGTAGTCAATTTGCCTTAATCCACATGATGTGTATTTATGGTCCTCATAAACATCCCCTGTGGTCATCATTATATCTTTGTGTTTATAGACTGTAAATATTGTTGGTATTGTCCAGCCAATCTCCTTTATCCAACAGATTGGCTTTCAAAGCAAGTGTCTACTCTTTAAAGGAATTATGGATATCGATATCTATCTATTATATATTACAGTCAGTATGTGGGGCATACCTTTCATGGCAAACACATCACAAATACCTACAGTACCCGTTTCTCCTGCAAGTAGCACTGTGATAGATATTTTCAATGTTAACATGCCATACTATGTGACATACAATAACTGTTATTTTATAATTACAGTATATTATCCTGAGATTGAGTAATCTGGTCACTAGTTTCACATACATTGTTCCAAATGCTTTCTGAAAATCTTTCTCAGCTGCCATTTCGTCAGTAACTAAAAGTAACTAAATATTTGAAACAAGGGTTTAAACAAAATAAAAATAGCCAGAAAATTGGATATTTTACAATAACATGAATAAATTCATCAATTGATTTGTTTTTTGTGTCTTTTAATGCTTTGATTTTTTTATTTGAATCGTTGGCCTCTCCCAAAAGCCTAGGCTTGGACTTTATGCCATTACCCAGCTCGAATTGCTCAAATTGGATTGGGCAATCTGAGTATGTGCCATGAAGCTAATGTCCCAGGATGCATCAATAAACCTTGCTGATGGGATATTTTCCTTCAACCTTTAGCACTTTTTGTTCAGTAGCTTCAAATAATTCTGACAAGCAACAGGAGAAATTTCAAAAGCTTCACTGTGATGAAATTTATATTGAATGTTTAAAAAAAGCAAAAAAATGTTCTGTGTGTGTATGAAGAGAAAGTGAGTGTGAGGGAGAGAGAGAAAGGCCAGGTCCTGCTCTGCTCATCACACTCCAATTTCACAAGGAAGTCTAAAATAAGGGGTGGCTGCTAGGAATGCCTTAAAACTACCCAATTCATATCAAGTTGACTGTCCTTCAGGCAACCTTTAGCTCCTTTGGGATTGTTGCAACTTCAGTGAAATGATTAATGTGAAAAATATTCGATATGAACCGCCAGATCAATTTCAAGAATTACACGACAAGATTTCACGTTTTAAGACTTTTATGATAACAACTAAACAAAAACAAATCGCCAATTAACTGAGTGGTACTCAGAGAGGAAGTGGCGAAGATGATTGATGAAGGAAGGGCAGTGGATGTTATCTATATGGACTTCAGTAAAGCCTTTGACAAGGTCCCTCATGGCAGACTGGTAAAAAGGTGAAGTCACATGGGATCAGAGGGGAGCTGGCAAGATGGATACAGAACTGGCTCGGTCATTGAAGACAAAGGGTAGCAGTGGAAGGGTGCTTTTCTGAATGGAGGGATGTGACTAGTGGTGTTCCGCAGGGATCAGTGCTGGAACCTTTGCTGTTTGTAGTATATATAAATGATTTGGAGGAAAATGTAGCTGGTCTGATTAGTAAGTTTGCAGACGACACAAAGGTTGGTGGCGTTGCGGATAATGATGAGGATTGTCAGAGGATACAGCAGGATATAGATCGGTTGGAGACTTGAGCGGAGAAATGGCAGATGGAGTTTAATCCGGACAAATGTGAGGTAATGCATTTTGGAAAGTCTAATGCAGGTGGGAAGTATACAGTAAATGGCAGAACCCTTAGGAGTATTGACAGGCAGAGATATCTGGGCGTACAGGTCCACAGGTCACTGAAAGTGGCAACGCAGGTGGATAAGGTAGTCAAGAAGGCATACGGCATGCTTGCCTTCATCGGTCGGGGCATAGAGTATAAAAATTGGCAAGTTATGCTGCAGCTGTACAGAACTTTAGTTAGGCCACACTTCGAATATTGCGTGCAATTCTGGTCAGCACACTACCAGAAGGACGTGGAGGCTTTGGAGAGGGTACAGAAGAGGTTTACCGATATTGCCTGGTCTGGAGGGCATTAGCTATGAGGAGAGGTTGGATAAACTCGGATTGTTTTCACTGGAACTACGGATGTGGAAGGGCGACACGATAGAGGTTTACAAAGTTATAAGCGGCATGGACAGAATGGATAGTCAATAGCTTTTTCTCAGGGTGGAAGAGTCAGTTACTAGGGGACATAGGTTTAAGGTGAGAGGGGCAAAGTTTAGAGGGGATGTGCGAGGCAAGTTCTTTACACAGAGGGTGGTGAGTGCCTGGAACTTGTTGCCAGGGGAGGTGGTGGAAGCAGGTACCATAGAGACGTTTAAGAGGCATCTTGACAAATACATGAATAGGATGGGAATAGAGGGATACGGACCCCGGAAGTGCAGAAGGTTTTAGTTTAGGCAGGCATCAAGATTGGCCCAGACTTGGAGGGCCGAATGGCCTGTTCCTGTGCTGTACTGTTCTTTGTTCTTTGTACTTTGTGAGCAGCTGATACCCCAAATTACAAAGAAAGGTATTCTCCTTTCTTTTTAAAATCCTTGAAAACATTACACTACACTTATACGTTGCACAGTACTTTTTGATGACGAAATCCTTTGCAGTTAAAAGTCCCAAACTCCTCCCAGTTGCAATGGATCTCTCAGACCTTTTCAGAAATCAATGTTCTTTTCACTAATGTCTCTGAGCACTTCTGACCTGGACGTCAGTGAATAAGACGTTTCTTCATGTTCCTGCTGGTCTTCTACTTCTCCGTAAGCTTCAACTTTCAAAACAGGTTCAAGTCTTCGCAGCTTTTTGCTATATCCATCTTCTGAGAGCAAGTGGTTCCCTCTCTGTCTCTCGAGCTACCACCGCTGGTTATCTTCCTTTCTTACAGCCTGCTGTGAGGCTGCAACCACTGAATCCCCTTCTTACTGCCTGCCTTGAGGCTGCAACTGCTGGTTTCCTCTCATAGCCTGTCTGCCTTCAAAAAGTCTGTTAAATTTATTTGGACACAGAAGTCAATAGCATATTAACCTGTTCCAATATGTAGAGTCCAGAAGTCTGGTTTCACAGAGCCACTTGGGCCTTCCATCGCTCCCAGGTATTAACAGCTTGCCTGGTACATTTGCATCTTCTGAATTACTGGCTCCTTGGGTAGAATTTTATGCTCTCCCCTGCAGCAGTTTTGGAGGTGGGGAGAGCATAAAATTGGGTGGGATGGTGGCAGAGGGGGGACCCCGCCATCATCCCGCCTCTGCGCAAATTTAGTTCGGGGCAGGAAGGCCTGTAATGGGCCTTCTAGCCCCGGTGACAATTGAGGCCCTTAACTGGGTAATTAATCTCTTATTAAGGGCCTGTTCCCACCACAGCCATAATAACCCGTACTGCGAGTGGCCCTGTTGCTGCACAGGAATCACGGCACAAGAAAGCGTGCGGGCAGCTTTCCCGGTTATGAGGCGGGGGGTGGGGGGATGTGGGGTGTTCCTCATTCAAAGGCATAGCGCCTGAACGAGGGATCTGGCATCGGGAAGGGGGGGGGGGGCTCTCTGACGGCCACCCGCATGCCCTTGCTGCCAAACCCCTCCCCCATGACCCACACCCACGAGACCCTTCCCGCCCTGACCTACCTTGAGCCTGGTTCCAGTGCTGCTCCTCGGTGTCTGCAGCTACAGCATCAGCCACCACCTCCGTGGTGGCGCTGCAGCTGTCAGCCTCTGATTGGCCAGCAGCTCTGCAAGCCTGGGATTTCCTGAAATCATCATATGTAAGGCCCACCGCTGTCCAGTTGAGGCACTAAATTCAGCGGGCCTTCCATACAGGAGCCAATGCGGGGATCTCAGCATCAGTTTCCCCAACGTTGAGATCCCCACCACCAGTACAAAATTCCACCCTTTGTTTTGCGATCCGAATGTCTGCGAGGGTGAAACACATTGTTCTTTAGGTGTTAGCCCTGCAGTCTCTGTTTTTCAAAAGAAAGTATTTGATCTGTGTTCTCTGTTGCCCTGGTAACAGTCTTGTCCTTTCGCAGAGTGGATGAGTGGTCACCTGATCTTCCGGATGCCATCTTGAACTTTTAAAAATCACAATTTTTAAAACATAATCATGTTACAAGGTCCAGCTTTCATAACAGGGACGTCAGTTCACAAAATTGGCCCTTGTTGTGCCCATTTTACATCCATAGAGAGGCACAATGAGGTCCGATTTTTACCCCATATATTCAGATCTAAATAATTATATATATGACAATGCTGCAATGAGTAACAGGATAGGGCAGAGTCAGGCAAAAATTTGCATACAAATCTTAGGTTTCAAATCTTTTTAAGAATTACTGAAAAGTTTTTTTAAAAGGTTACTTTACTTGATTTGGTGTTGGTTATGGTAGAACCGCTTACATTTGGTCAGTACTGTGCATTTGGGTAACTGAATTACTAACTAGCTTGATTCTCTATAAGTGCTGGAAAATGGGATTAGAATAGGTAGGTGCTCGATGGCTGGCACAGACACGATGGGCCGAAGGGCCTGTTTCTGTGCTGTATGACTCTATCATACAATACCTCGACGAGAACTAGATTGTAACTTAGCATTTAAGACTGCTGTTTTGAGAAACTACCAGCCATATCCACCTATAATAAATTGGCTGGATAGTATTACTTTTTCAATTACCCTGTAATGAGAAATCATCTGCTGAATGCACCGCGGCTTTACATCACTAAGTCCAATTGCTTGACTTGTAATTAATGATAGCACCAGTAAGACTAGTTTGAAATCTAAGTGATAAAAAGTGAAAGTTTTTCATCACTTACTTGCTAGTGGTGGTTCTGTGTTTCTGATTTGAAGTGTATTGCGGTATAATCTACATTAAACTTGTTTTGTTGTGTACTCATTTTTAAATTAGTTTCGATATTTTGTTGTGTGATCTATTTTTACACCGGTTTTGTTGTGATGACTCACAGAAAAAGAGATAACTGTTCTTTCCCACATAAGTCCTTTGCAGTGTTCTTGATTACTGCTGCTCTGAGATAATGAATGAGTAGTGGTGTCATAAACTGTAATTGGCTACATATTCTGTTACACGCCATGACATATATTACCTGATCATAGTTAATCACAGTGACATATATGAGCAGAGCAGCAAAGCACAGTGGGAGAGAAGAACATTTCAGAGTGTTGTACTAGACGGAGTGGAGTGGATCAGGCTGTGAGCTGTGCGTCTGATCCAAACAGGAAGAAAAAAAACCATGAAGTGACATCACCAGTCAAGGAGTCACGTGGGGTGAGTTTTCTGGTAAGCTTTTAATTTAATCTAAATTAATCATCTATAAACTAAAAACTAAAGCCAATTTTATAATTTATCATATAATTAGTATCAGTTGTCAATTAATTAATCAGATTTAGGGGGTAAAGTTAAAATTAAATAATAGTAACATTAAAGAGTTCTGAATTTTTCAGTAAATTAAAATTTATGGTTTTTAGATAGTAAGAATGAAGCAAAATGTTTCAGTTAACCTCCCTATAAAATAAAGTGACGTCAGCACAAGCAAAGCAGCTGATTGGTGAGTGGCTAGTGAATCTTAATTTATTTAAGTCATAAGTTTAATAGTCTAATAAATAGAGGCATAGCAGGGCAGCTCAGTCTCGTGGAGTCCAAATCTTGTTCCATGTGGGAACTCCAGGACGCTTCTCATGTCCTGGACAACCACATGTGCAGGAAGTGTTGTTGGCTGCAGCAGGTGGAACTCAGAGTTTCAGAAATTGAGCACCATTTGGCGTCACTGCAGTGCCTCCATGAGCCTGAGACTTTTGTGGATAGCACATTTATAGATGTGGTCACCCCGCAGCATAAGGGTATGCAGGCAGGGAGGGAATAGGTGACCGCCAGGCAGTCAAGAAGGTAGTGCAGGAGTCCTCTGAGTGCATCTCACTCACCAACCAGTATTCCATTATGAGTATTGGTGACAGTAATGGTTCCTCTTGGGGTGTGCAGCCAGAGCCTAGTTCATGGCATCACAGCTGGTTTAGCTGCACAGTGGGGGCAGGAGAAAGATTGGAAAAGCAATAGTGATAGGGGATTCAATAGTTAGAGGTACAGACAGGCATTTCTGTGGCTGCATACATGATTCCAAGATGGTGTGTTGCCTTTCTGGTGCCAGGGTCAAGAATGTCACTGAGCAGCTGCAGAGCACTCTGCGGTGACAGGGTGAACAGCCAGCAGACGTGGTCCATATCAGTATCAATGACATGGGTAGAAAGAGGGATGAGATCCTTCAAGCAGAGTTTAGGGAGCTAGGAAATAAACTAGCAAGCAGGACCTCAAAGGTAGTAATCTCTGGGTTACTTCCAGTGCCATGAGCAAATGAATATAGAAATACGAGGCTGGAGCAGATTAATGTGTGGCTGGAGAGATGGTTCAAGAAAGAGTGTTTTAGATTCCTGGGACATGGGGCTGGTTCTGGGTGAGATGGGACCTCTATAGGTTGGATGGATTGCACCTGAACAGAGCCGGGACCAATGTCCTTATGGGGTGATTTGCTGGTGCTATCGAGAAGGGTTTAAACTAACTTGGCAGGGGTGTGGGAACCAGGAGGTCATATTAGGGAGGAAAATAAGGTTTACAGAGAATTGGGAGAGACAGATAGCACTAGAGTAGCAAATAGAAAGGTATTAGATAGGTTCAGAGTAAGAGGAAATGTAATAAGGTCTAAATTAGGTTTACTGTGCACGTATATGAATGCGCAGAGTTGTGTAAATAAGGTTGGTGAGCCGCAGGCACAAATAGCCATGTGGAAATATGTTGTGGCAATAAGGGAGACCTGGCTCAGAAAAGGGCAGGACTGAGTGCTAAATCTTCCTGGGTACAAGGTGTTAATGAAAGATAGGAAGGAAGGAAAGAAGGAGAGGTAGCTGTATTGATTAAGGAAAACATTACAGTGCTGGAGAGGATGTCCTATGGGGGTCAAGGACAGAATCTATTTGGTTAGAGCTAAGAAACAATAGAGGTACCATTACATTGCTGGGTGAATTCTATAGGTCACCAACTAGTGGGAAAGATATATAGGAATACATTTGCAAGGAAATTGCAGAGATGTGCAGAAACTATAGAGTAGTTATGATGGGAGGTGGTGGGGGGGGGGGGGGGGGGGTGTTGGCGGGAGTTAATTATCTTGATATAGACTGGAATAGTAATAGCTTGAAGTGTGTTCAGGAGAATTTTCTACATCAGCATGTTTCCATTCCAATGAGGAAGGAGACATTGCTGGATCTGGTTCTGGGGAATGAGGTGCATCAAATAGATCAAGGCTCAATAGGGGGACATCGAAGTAATAGTGATCAGAGTATCACAAGGTTTAAGTCGGCTATGGAAAACGACAAGGAGCAATCCATAGTAAAAATAATTAATGGGGGAGGGGGAAGCCATCTTCAATGGGGTGAGAACAGAATTGGCCCAGGTAAACTGGAATCAAAGATTGGTAGGCAAAACTGTCACGGAACAAGGGCTGCTTTTAAAAATGAGATAGTTTGGGTTCAGTCGATGTACATTCCCACAACGGGGAAAGATAGGGCAAACAAATCAGAGCTCCCTGGATGACGACAGAGATAGTAAGATGAAGCTGAAAAAGAGTGAATATGACAGATGTCAAGTGGATAATACAATTGAGAACCATGGTACATATAGAAGATTCAGAGGGGATGTGAAAAAACAAATGAAAGAAGCAGAGAGTATGAGAAGAGACTCGCAGCTAACGTAAAAGGAAATCCAAAATTCTTCTATAGGCATGTAAATAGTAAAGTGTGTAAAAGGAGGAGTGGGGCCGCCTATGGACCTAATAGGGATTTATGCATGGAGGGAGGGGGCATAGCTAAGTGTTACGAACAGGTGAGAAAGGGGTCTCGGGTTCCCTCTCAGCCTTCACCTGGTCTACCGTAACAAGATTTAATTCTAAACACACCATTTTTTTAGTTCCCCCCTTAGTGAATCCTTAGAGTCATAGAGTTATACAGCACAGAAACAGGCCCTTCAGCCCATCGTGTCTGTGCCAGCCATCAAACACCTACCTATTCTAATCCCATTTTCCAGCAGTTGGCCTGTAACCTTATATGCTATGGCATTTCAAGTGCTCATCTAAATACTTCTTAAATGTTATGATGATTCTTGCCTCTACCACCTCTTCAGGCAGTGTGTTCCAGATTCCAACCACCCTCTGGGTGAAAAAAATTTTCCTCAAATCCACTCTAAACTTCCTGCCCCTTACCTTAAATCTATGCCCCCTGGTCATTGACCCCTTCGCTAAGGGATAAAGTTTCTTCCTATCTAATCTATCAATGCCCCTCATAATTTTGTATACCTCAATCATGTCCCCCCTCAGCCTTCTCTGCTCTAAGGAAAACAATCCTAGCCTATCCAGTCTCTCTTCATAGCTGAAACGCTCCAGCCCAGGCAACATCCTGGTGAATCTCCTCTGCACCCTCTCCAGTGCAATCACATCCTTCCTATAGTGTGGTGCCCAGAACTGTACACAGTACTCCAGCTGTGGCCTAACTAGCATTTTATACAGCTCCATCATAACCTCTCTGCTTTTATATTCTATGCCTCAGCTAATAAAGGCAAGTATCCCATATGCCTTCCTAACCACCTTATCTATTTGTGCTGCTGCCTTCAGTGATCTATGGACAAGTACACCAAGGTCCCTCTGACCTTCTGTACTTCCTAGGGTCCTTCCATCCATTGGATTCCCTGGCCTTCCATTCCCTGGCCGTGTTGGTCCTCCCAAAATGCATCACCTCACACTTCTCAGGATTAAATTCCATTTGCCACTGCTCCGCCCATCTCACCAGCCTATCTATATCGTCCCATAATCTAAGGCTTTCCTCCTCACTATTTACGACACCACCAATTTTCATGTCATCTGCGAACTTACTGATCATACCTCCTATATTCATGTCTAAATCATTAATGTACACTACTAACAGCAAGGGTCCCAGCGCCAATCCCTGAGGTACATCACTGGTCACAGGCTTCCACTCGCAGAAACAACCCTTCACCATTACCCTCGGCCTCCTGCCACTAAGCCAATTTTGGCTCCAATTTGCCAAATTGCCCTGGATCCCATGGGCTCTTACCTCCTTAACCAATCTCCCAGGCGGGACCTTATCAAAAGCCTTACTGAAGTCCATGTAGACTACATCAACTGCTTTACCCTCATCTACACATCTAGTCACCTCCTCGAAAAATTCATTGAAGTTAGTCAGACACGATCGCCCCCTGACAAAGCCATGCTGACTATCCCTGATTAATCCCTGCTTCTCCAAGTGAAGATCAATCCTGTCCCTCAGAATTTTTTCCGATAGTTTCCCAACCACTGATGTTAGACTCACCAGCCTGTAATTACCTGGTTTATCCCTGATACCCTTCTTTAATAATGGTGCCACATTCACTGTCCTCCAGTCCTCTGGTACCTCTCCTGTGGCCAGAGAGGATTTGAAAATATGTTCCTTGTTCACTACCTTCCAATTATAAGGCAAAGAAACTAGACAAACAGGTTTTCTTAGGTTTGAAGAAAAAAGGTTGTACTTTATTAAACTTAAACTGTAATTTGGTTAACGCCTACAGATACACCACGCGCCCACGCTAGCATGCATACGCGATACACACATGCAGATAGAGACAGAAAAGAGCAGAAGAAATAAAGTGGAAAAGTTTGAGACAATATCTGAAGATGGTTTTGGTTACTGTTCTGCGAGCTCCCTGTAAAGTCCTTGATTGTAGGTAGGGCTTGCTTTTCATTGGGGCCTAGTATTCTTCTTAAACCTTGTTCGATGTAGGAGTCTTTTCTCTCTTGAAGTTCACGTGTCGTCAGTGGGTGCAGAGGCTTGTGAGAAAGAGATGGGAGCAGACAGGAGGGGTCTTCTCATGCCAGGAGAAAACGGTCTTTCTCAGTTCAAATTCTTTGTACAGAAAAACCCAGGTTGCCAAGCAGGTTAGTCATGTGACTAGCTGGTCTGACCACGTCTGTTTCTGGATTCCCTTGTCTTAGCCGTCCCTGGAATGTCTCTTCTTACACACAATGCCTGGTGCTCAAAGTCCATCGTGGGTTAAATTAGAGAAGGGAATAGCCCCTTTGTCCCTCCAAACACTGTATGGTAATATGCAAATGGTTTTTCCAGCCACGGCTGATCTGTTTAACAAGTCATTTCCTTGCTCCTTACAGTTTAAAATCAATGTTCATATGCCAAAATTAATATGCCTCATTCCTGGCGGGTGGGGGACCTGCATGACACTGAGTTACTAAATGAGTACTTTGCATCTCTCAGGGAAGAGGATGCTGTCCAAGTCATAATGAAAAAGGAGGTAGCTGAGATACTGGATTGGCTAAAAACCGATAAAGAAGAGGTATTAGATAGACTGGCTGTATTTGAAGTTGATACATCATCAAGACCAGATGAGATACATCCAAGGGAAGAGTGGAAATTGCAGAGGCACTGGTCAGAATCTTCCAGTCCTCCTTAGATACGGTGGTGGTGCCAGAAGACTACAGAATTGCAAATGATACATCCTTGTTCAAAAAAGGGCATAAGGATAAGCCTAGCAACTACAGACCAGTCAGTTAAACCTTGGTGGTGGGAGTGCTTTTAGAAACGATAATTCGGGACAAAATTAACAGTCATTTTGGCAAACGTGGATTAATTAAAGAAAGAAAACATGGATTTGTTAAAGACAAATCATGTTTAACTAACTTGCTTAAGTTTTTTGATGTGGTAACAGAGAGGGGGTTGATAAGGGCATTTGATAAATTGCCACATAACAGGCTTGTCAGAAAAGTTAGAGCTCACAGAATAAAAGGGAAGAAGCAGCATGGACACAACATTGGCTGAGTGACAGGAAACAGAGAGTAGTGGTGCACTGTTGTTTATCAGACTGGAGGAAGATATATAGTGGGATTCCCCAGGGGTCAGTATTAGGACCCCTGATTTTTTTGATATGTATTAGTGACCTAGACTTTGTACAGGGCACAATTTCAAAATTTGTAGATGATACAAAACTTGGAAGTATTGTGAACTGTGAGGAGGATAATGATAAACTTCAAGAGGGCATAGACAGGCTGATGGAATAGGAAGACAACTGGCAGATGAAATTTAATGCAGAGAAGTGTGAAGTGATTCATTTTGGCAAGTGTGATGGAATCCACGGCTTGCGGGACCAGTGGGGGGAGCATGTGTAAGCTGTTGTCTGAATAGATGACTTGTTGAATGTTCTGCTAGGTGCACTGACCCTGGTTTCAAAGCCTGGTTTGTTTGAGACAAACCCTAACTGAAAAGGAAACAAAAACTGAAACAGAAACTGAAACTAAAATTTCAGGCTTGTGGGGAAACTGAAACTAACTGGAATCAGATAAAAGACACAGATCCATCTGAGATCAGATTATGCAAGCTTGCAGTGCAGGCAGGCTGAAGAAAGTGAAAGCGGGATCCAGGAGCTGGCAATAGGCAAATACGAGCTGCTGCAGCTGTTTCTGTTACTTAAAATAACTGATTAACCATAACCGGCCATACAGTGCATAGGGCTGTCACTGAAGGGCTCGGATAAAGGTAATACTGATGGATCCATGCCATCAAGACTGCTGTGAACAGAGCTGAGGAGGTTCTGGTGAAGACCGTACCCATGGAGTTCAGGTTGAATGGGAACTGCTGTCAGATGAGAATCAGTGGCTGCATCTTTGAAGAAAGGAGCTGATGATCTACCTGAGGAAGTTCAGAACTTTGAAGAACTTTGCGGCGGTAATTGGAGGCATAAATGCTGATTGGACTGCCCAGTAAATCCGTAAGATCTATCTTTGTTGTATCTGATAGTTAATGTGTAATTTGTAAAAAATATATTGACTGTAATTTGTCTGTTAATTCATGTTTAATGTATGTCAATTTTGGTTTGATTGTTAAAGTAAAAATTATGAAAGTGAAATCTTGTCCCTTTGTTTTTTGTTATTGAGATCGTTCAGTAAATTCAGTTTTTTTGCTTTGCTGATCTTCATGGGGATCATAACAAAATTGGAGGCACGTCCAGGATTGATACAAATTAGGTTGTAAAACGGGTTCACTGGAATTTGCCAGAATTTAAACAAACAAGATTTCAGATTTACTTTTGCTGTTTTGTGGGAAATCAACATGAGTACCTTTGAGGCTCAGGCCTTTGTGGAGAGGGAGGATTTGTCTCTTAGTGCCTTGGAACAGTTGACAAAAAATAATCTGAAAGCTATAGCAGGAAAAATGGGGGTCAGCTTATAATTAGGGTCTTGGAAGGCAGAGGTCATTGAAGAATCAGCTCGTCACTTGAAGCTTGAGAAAGAAAAGGATGTTTCTGCTAGTGCTCAAGTAGAACTAACCAAAATTGAATTAGCAAAAGACAGGAAAATGAGACAATTCGAAATAGGATGAAACTGGAAAGAGAAGAAAAAGAAAGAGAAAGAAATGCGAAAACTTGAATTAGAATGAGAAAGAGAAAGGAAAAAGGAAAATTTAGGAAGGGAGAAGTTAAAAAGAAAAAGAGAAATGAACAAACTTGAATTCGAAAGAGAAAGGGAGAATTTAGAAAAGGAGAGATTAGAATTGGAAAGGGAAAGCTCAAAATCCGTGAATGTGAATTGGAGGTGAAAGGTGCAGATGACCCAGGGTAAACTCCTCGTAGTTTTTATTTGGCAAAGAATATTCGCTGGTACATAAAGTTAGTTAGGAAGGAGTAGAAATGTACTTTGTGTCATTTGAGAATATTGCCACAAATCTGAATTGGCCTAAGTCATCTTGGACAATACTCCTACAGAGTGTTTTCGTAGGGAATGGTTCCAGGGATGAGGAACTTTAGTTACGTGGATAGATTAGAGAAGCTGGGGCTGTTCTGCTTGGAGAAGAGAAGATTAAGTGGAGATTTGATAGAGGTGCTCAAAATCATGAGAAGTCTGGACAGTGTAGATAGTGAGAACCCTTTCCCATCGGTGGAAGAATTGAGAACCAGAGGACACTAATTTAAGGTGATTGGCAAAAGAAGTAACAGAGACATGAGGATCTGGAATACACTGCCTGAGACCGTGAAGAAGTCTGATTCAATCATGGCTTTCAAAAGGAAATTGGATAACAATCTGAAAATAAAAAATTTACAGGGCTACGGGGAAAAGGGGAGAGAAAGAGTCTAGGTGAGTTGCTCTTGCAGAGAGCTGGCATGGTCATGATAGGCCGAATGGCCTCCTTCTGTGCTGTATCCATTCTATGGGCTGAATTTTATTCTCCGAATGGCGGCGGGTGAAAGAAATGATGTGCCGCCATGCCGCTGCAATCTATCGTGCGGCAGCTCAAGATAATACGTCAGTTGGGATGTCCACCGCCCCAATCATGTGGTGGAGGCAGGCTCTGCGAAGCCAACAATGGCATCAGCTGCCTGTGCGCAGGCACTGGAGCCTTTTTTAAAGGGCAGCCAGACCTGCCGCAAAATTTAAATATTTAAAACTGTATCCCCCCAGTACGCCCCAATAACACTCACAGATAATAGTTGCCCTCTCTCCCCCTCTCAAAAGACTTACATGCAAGACTTAACCTGTCCTCCCCTCAAAACTGTTCAAATTGCAGGTTACCCCTTTGCCCCCTCCCTATTAATGCACATTTGACCCCATACCCCAGCCCCCCCATTACACTGAAAATCCTAAGTACCCCCCTTCCCCACCTTGGTGGCGCCAGGTTTCCCTGGGCGGGAAAGTGAAGGCGCATGAGTCCCGTCGCCCAATGGCAGGGGGCCGCCACGGAGCCTTGCCATTGCCGGAAGATTGGGCCCGGCACTCGGTGCAGTCTCCATGGCAGGCCACTGACGGTATAATCTTCCAGCCCTCACCCCCCACCACGGATCCCAACGTGGGACCTCAACAAAATCCAGCCCTATTATTCTATATTCCCCGTTGCCACCTGTAATTTTTCGAGCTAAGAGAATAGGTAAATGACTTGTTTCCAAGTGTTTGTTGCTGTACTTCCTGCTTTAGGATGTAGTGTGGGAACCAGGTCCAAAGTGCCCCACGATCTGAATTACTTTGGGCACTTCTCCGTAATAGAACAATCATCTCTGCTCTAATTAATCCATCTGATAGCTTATTTGAGGTCAGGCAGTTTCAAAGTGAAGAACTTCCAGAATCACTTCATGCCATTGATGTAGCACCACTTTTGACAGACACCTTTCTCAGTAGAATATCTGATTTTAAATGCCAGGTCCCATTGTATATCTTTAAGAAATGCGGTTTTCTGACTATTAATTTGTCAACTGTTGCTCCACAATGTGAGTACATACATTGTGCTGATTTGACTTAGCTACAGTGTAACTGTATGGAGACACTTTGGGCAACTGTTAACATGCCTATGGATCAAATTTAGTGGTTGGTTGGCTGGATTGTATTTCAGCCCAGTTTTATACATCAGGTTTCTTTTACAATAGCAGCAGGATTAACAACTAATAGTGTTGTAGGACATAAATTAAAATCATTAGATGCTTTTAAGGTGCTGTGGAGTTTAAAAGGTCAATTTGTGGAGACTAAAGAGAGGTTAGAGTGATGTTTTTAAAGTATAAGGCTTCTTTTGGTCTCAGCTAATCCCAAAAATGGGCACAGATGGGGTGTAAAGGAGCATGAAATTGAATGGAGATCAGACTCAAGCAAAATATTTTTAGGCCATTTCTGGACTTTTTTTTCTGTTGGCAATTAGGTTTTCATGAGCCTCTGTGTCCATTGCTCTTTAATTTTTCCCCTTGGTACCAATTGACTTCTCACTGGGGATGCCCCTGTCTGAGGTGATTGAAAAAAGAGGACCTATGGAAGGATGCCAAGCAGACAGGCTCCATGACAAGTGCCCTGTGTCCACTTGCCGTAACCTGCACACCAGCATCTACAGGCAGAGATGAACATATCTCACATTGACAGACGATTGGGGCAGATGGAGATTCTTTTTCTCAAAGGATGCTGAGACAACTGAAAAAAAGCACCACTAGACTAGGTGAATGCCTGACTCACCACAATATTGTATGCTTCCTTAGAAGTACTACAATTACAGAATGTGCTGCTTTCTATGGGATTGCATGTCAGAATATCTGTCAGGGTAATGAGCAGCCAGCAGAGTTGCCTGATTGTCTACTCCTATCAAGATGCTACCAACCATATCTGCAGGCCCTGGCATACTACCTGGTGCCGTGCCGAGAGAACTGAGCAGGGTTTGGATCATCAGTGAACCACGTGCAAAGCAGTGCCATCTGCTGCAAGAACACCTGCAGCACAGAGTTGGCATATCTAGTGGCAGTCATGGTCTGCAAAACCTCACCTTTTCTAAGAGGCCTCTAGAAGTCCTTTTAAGGAGCACTGACTCGGCTGCTCAGCACCTGGAAAAACTAAGACTGGCATGCACTTTGCATGCTTGGTCTGTTTCTCCATAAAATCTATAACTGGGGTTCTTCAATTGGCGTGGGACCCTAATTAGCCTATTTAAACTGCCTCCAGCCTGCTTTGGTCAGGAGTACTGGCTGCTTACTTAAAGGCCTGTCTGAAAATTGCAGCCAGCAGGGAAAATGGGTGTCCAAGGTCCCCATCAGATTTCCTTTGCCGGCTGTCCATTTTTCAGTTGATACATACACATATGTTAGAAACATATATTCTTCAAGATTTATAGGACTCCAGCTTTAAGCAGTGACTGAAGGACTTGCGCTCTAATTTTCACCATGATGAGAAATTTATTCCAACAGTCTTCCAAGAGATAACTTTCAGAAGCTGAGAAGTGGATATCAGAATCCTTTTTTCATTTAATATATCCCTCTATGCATGGCATTGAATGAATACTTTTTCAACCAATAAATTTGCTGGTGTATAGCTACAGTACCAATACTGTACTGTGTTTACGTTCTCCATTTATAACATCAAAGCAGTTCCCACAAAATCCCTTATGGGATACTGAATATTGTGTTGCATCACTAACAGAATCCAATAATCTGTCATGGTATTCAGGCATCCCGCAGGCTTCTGCACATAATCCTGTTATTGGGAAGATCAAAAAGCTTTCTGTCTCTAGAAAATGTAGGAGTGTAAGGTCACTATGCCATAAATAAATACAAACATGTTAGGTACATTCTTCCACTAATGAGCTATCAGTTGTATTCTCCATTTAATGCCTGCAACAGAACACATATGCTCATCATTAGAGCCAGAAAGAGGCTGAGGAGAGATATTATATTCAGAATGGAACATTTTGTTCTGGTATAACTTGTGCAGGAATCATTTTGTAAAGAGTATTAAAGCCGATAAATTGCTGAGGTGGGGCAGGGATTGTGTGATGTGTTATGACAGATAATCGCTCATCAGTCTCCTGCCCAAACCCGGCAGGAAATGGTAGCTGGCTGGCGAGTGGGCGGGAGTGATATATTGGGCAGCAGAAGACTGCCACCAGCAACTAGATGGAATGGTCCTTGGAATGCAAGTAGATGGTTGGGAGAGTGGTCAGAAATTTGGGAGAAATGACTTAAACATAAAATTGGGAGAACCTCCTTAGAAATTCAACACCACAGTCACCGTGTTGGCTCCTCACTCTTTAAGTGAACTGACAAGATTGTAATTGTCGCCACAAGCTGCTTTGTTTGTTTCAGAGAAAATAGTGCTGCTCGAATCAGAGAACAATTGGATGTGGTGCTCTCCAAGCCAATACTGGGTCCCCTTTTATTCTTGGTATATTTAGATGATTTGGTCTTGAACGTAGGGATATATTCTTGAAATTTGCTGATGGCTCAAAGGTACAGGGATTTTGAAACAGGTGGCAGATTAATAAAAGACATTAGGAAGAAATAGACAAGTTAATGGTATAAGTATCAGGTGGCAGATGTATATTTTGGGAGAAAAACAACAAATGGGAAAATGTTGAAAGATGTGGACAAACAGAGTCCTGGGGAAAACCGACACCTGGAAATTTAAATACATGCCCTGAATTTCCATGGACTTCCTGCTAAAGCCTGGCTACCTGACATGTGTCGGGTTCAGGTCGGGTCGAAATTCCGAGTCCAGCATTCGAGCTCAGGTCAGGTCGGGCTGGAAACTGCTTCCGGGAAGTCACAGGATCAGGCTTACCCATGATTCCCCACAACTCCAGTTGCAGGAATAGCCTGCTGATGGAACAGATGAAGGAGATTAAGGTCGGGTCGGGTTGGGTGCGAAAAAAATTAAAGGGCTCGGGCTCGGGTTGGCTTCGGGTTGGCTGTGGTCAGGTCGGACCCGGGTCGGATTTTAATTTTATACCCGAGCCAGGCTTTACTTCCTGCCACTGTGTTGCTGTAACTTTGTCAGAGGTGCAGCAGAAATTCCATTTACATACAAAAGCAACGTTTATGCCACACTTCCACTGAAGTTATAGCTCGGCAGTGGCACAAGGTTTGAGGAAATTCAGGGCCATAACTCACTGAAAATATGAGTGGAGGTAGATAAACGTATAAAAAGGGCTATCACAACTTTGAGTTTTGTACTTGGGAATAAAAGAATAAAGAAATAATTATAAATTTATGCAAAGCATTGGTTAGACCACAGACAAGTTCCAATTTGAATTCCCAACCAGGAGTCAAGGAAGCTGCTAACGCTCCGTCCCTCCACCGCATGTGGTCTGTGAGATTTTAACTCCTGGGTCTCATCCACTTAGAGTGTGTCAGTCTTCTACCCAAGCCTAGCGGGAAGCAATAGCTGGCTAGATGGCAGGAGTGGGATGTTGGCCAGCAGGAGACTGCCACCAGGAACCCAATGGATGGTTCAGAGGGTGGTTGGGAGGGGCTCATGATCGAAGAAGGGGGTGGGAAATCCAGTCCACTGAAGTCTAAGGTTTCCTTGTGGATCCTGGAGGAGCACTCCTGCTCCTCCTGTCCCATAAGGAAACCAGAAAGAATAAATACAAATATTTACCTTTCTGGGAAAATTGCAGTCAGGGCCCAATGGCCTTATCAGAGCATGATATGTATATTCAAAGGGGAACCTCCCCCACCTTCTGGTGGGCATTCCTCTCAGAACAACAGGATAAGATAGCAATTCACAAGAAGGCAGCGGGATCGGTAAAGGTAAGATGTATAGCCCATTTTACGGTCCTCCTGCCTGTCCCAATGGGTGGCTGGGTTAAAATTGTAGTTTTAGAAGCCCCATTAAAGAACATTAAGCCATAGAAAACACACAACAAAGATTTAGCATTGTTATGAGTAGAGATTTGAGATACTGGGACTATTTCCATTCAGCTAAAAAAAGGCTTAGAGGAGTTTTGATAGAGCTTTCTTTTAAATTCTGAGGAGTTTCATTACACTGATTAGAGAACATTGGGTAGGAAGTCAATGATGAGAGATTAACAATTTAAAGTTGTCAGAAAGAGAATGAGGTTAGGAGAGGTTTCTTTACGGTGAGAGTTGTTGGAGCATGGAATGCTTTGCCAGAGGGAGTGATTGATGCAGAGGCCATTGCATCTTTTAAATATTTGAAGCAGAGGAAGATTACAAGGCTATGGGCAGAGTGAGTTCATCTTGGATTCCTCAGGCAAAGAACTGGCATAGAGATGATGAGCTGAATGGCCTCCATCTGTGCTGTAAGTTTCCATCGTTCTATGGTTTAATTCGATTGAGACTATTCATAGTTATTCATTTAGAGCGTAAAGAAGCCTTGTTTTGTCAGCTGAGCTCAATTTGAATGTAAATTACAGAGGTAAAGAGATAGCATTCTAACCCAGCACACCACTCAGTCCAACATACTGAGTTCATAATTATGCAGAAAATGTTAACTAGTACATAAGGCTAGTGAAGAACCACAAAAGACTGGAATTTTTCCCCTTATTCATTGTCAATAAGGGAAAATTCTGCTCATAGTCTGCATATTTTGCAGCAAAAAATAGCATGAGTTACATTCTTTGTCGATTAATGCACCATAAAATTTATGCCCCAATTAAATCAACACTTATAATTGGAAGGATTACTGCAGCACAGTTTAAATGTTGGTGGAGGTTATCTTATTAAAATGCATGCCATTTTGAGGATCCCCACCCTCGTACTTGTCATTGAATACTATTAATTCAAGCCTGACTGTCAAGTGCAGATGAGACATAAAAGAAAACTTATTACAGTCTTAACATTCTAGATAAGGCATAAAATTGCCCCTTCAAATCTTTTTCAATTCAATGGATTGATCCTGTCAATCAGATAGATTATTATTTAAAGTAGTGAGTCAGGCTGGTGGCAGATTTTTGTAAAAGCTTTCTTAACCCTTACATGGACACTGACTAATATTTCTGTTTTAAACAAATGGAAGTTTGAAAGGCTAAATCTAGAATTTTGTTTATTAAGGTCTGATCACTTTTGGCTAAAACGTACAATTTGATAATTATGTTGAAAAAAATTGAGCATAGTTTTAAGTAGTATCAGAGTCAGTGCTGGATTCCATTGATGTTCCAACGTACCATGCCTTGGAAGAGTAAGGTATAATTTTAACGCTATGATTCACCACATTGGTTTAGTGCATTGATTGCATGTTAAATGAGAGTTAATTTTCTCCCATTCTTGTTAGCACAATCACAAGAACATATAGGTTTACTCAGAGCACATTCTTGGAGCATAGATGTGTTGAAATACATTAGATAAATGCATAACTAAACCACTGATATGAGAAAAATTGCAAGATTGCCACTGACTTGGTGCCTAAATATTTTTTAAAGTTCATATTTATGTGGCTTGATAGCGTATATATGGAGAAACTGGTCACTAGCAAGAGGATCAGTATTCAGAGGACATAGATTTAGAACAAGAGGTCATCGATCTGAAATGTTAACTCTGGGCAGAATTTTGAGTTCAGGGTTGGGAACCCAACATTGGGAGATTTCTGGATCCCGACCTGCAGCTGTGAGGGTGTGGGGGGTGATGTTGGGTGAGTAGTCACAGCCCGCGATTTTCCCCAATGTCGACTGCTAATTGGCGGGAGGGCGGCACTGGTACATGCAGCTTCTTATTTAAATGAGCTGCTGGCACTGGTGGCCAATTAGTGGTGACAGGTGTGGGATGGAGGCAGGACTTGTAAAGAGTAGGCCCGATTTAAAGGCATGACAGCCACCATTACTGTGGCAGCCATTTTGATTTGCCATGGAAGCCCAAGCTCAGCATGAGAAGAGGCAGAGGATGGGCACCTGGGGCAGGGCTGCCCTTGGGCTCACAGTTGCAGCCCTTAAGGTTCTATTGCAGACAGTGAGAGATAGGTGAGAGGTCTTGTTTCTGGAGGGTGGCAGGAGAAAGCCATCCAGCCAAACAAAGCAGGCTGGCTGGAGGTTGCAGAAATTGTCAGTAGCCAAAGTGTTGCCCAGAAAAACAGCAGTGCTGCAAGAGACTTAATGGCCTTCTTTGCTCTGGTAAGGTGAGTGCAACATGAGACTCAGGTCTGCAACCACCATTAGACCCACCAGCTGAGCAGCCTTATTTCTCTCCAATTTGTCCTTGCAGGAGAAGAGGGTTCAGAACTCAAAGAAGAGGGTGTGCACAGGAGGAGGAGTGCCCCAACTCACCATACTCACAGCAATGGAGAAGGCAGCAGTGGAAATTGCCAGGGTGGCCCCAGATGAGCAATTGGATGATAGAGAGATGGGAATAACTGGAGGAGAGGGTGAAAATATATCAATGATTTGGACTTGAATGTAGAGGGTATGATTAAGATGTTTGCAGATGATACAAAAATTGGCTGTGTGGTTGATAATGAAGAAGAATCCTGTAGACTACAGGAAGATATCAATGGACTAGCCAGGTGGGCAGAACCGTGGCATATAGAGTTCAATCTGGAGAAATCTGAGGTAATGCATTTGGGGAAGGCTAACAAGGCAAGTGAATACACAATAAATGGTAAGATACCAAGAAGTATAAAGGAACAGAGGGAACTTGGAGTGCATGTCCGCAGATCCCTGAAGGTGGCTGGACAGGTAGATAAGGTGGTCAAGAAGGTATATGAGATACTTGCCTTTATTAGCCGAGGCATATAATATATGAGCTGGGAGGTTATGCTGAACTGTATAAAACACTAATTAGATCACAACTGGAGTACTGCGTGCAGTTCTGGTCACTGCATTATAGGAAAGATGTGATTGCACTAGACAGGTTACAAAGGAGATTTACAAGGATGCTGCCTTGACTGGAGAATTTTAGTTATGAGGGAAGATTGAGTAGGGTTGTTTTCTTTGGAACAGGCTGAGGAAAGACCTAATTGAAGTGTCTAAAATTATGAGGGCTCTAGATAGAATGGATAGGAAGACCCTATTTGCCTTGGTTGAGGGGTCCATAACCACAGAGTATAGATTTAGGGCAAGAAGTAGGAGTTTTAGCAGGGATTTGAGGGAAAATGTTTTCACCCAGAGGGTGGTGAGGATCTGGAACTCACTGCCTGAAAGGGTGGTAGAGGCAGAAACCCTCATTACATTTAAAAAGCACTTGAATATGCACTTGAAGTGCCGCAACCTACAAGGCTACAGACCAAGAGCTGGAAAATGGGATAAGGCTGGATGGCTACTTGTCAGCTGGTGTGGTCACAATGGGCTGAATGGCCTCCTTCTGTACTGTAAATTTCTATGATTCTATGAAACGATATTGAATTCTGTAGATGAAGCAGATGGAGTGCTCTCCTGCCCATCCGACTACATGCCAAAACCTCAGCTGCACTGGGAAGCCTCAGCTCTGCAGAGATTTCTGCTGCCACAGGTGAGTTCTCGTGATTTCCTTTTGATGCCTACCACAGGATCAGTCATGGAGGGAAGCATGAAATTGCAACAGTTTGACTGGGAGCCTCTCATGAAACTGAAGCAGCAGAACCAGCACAGTCAGATCCTTCAAGCGCACCCTCCACCAGCACAGATATATGAACATCGGTGGGTCTTCACACATAGTTAGAAAGTGTGGCACTAGTGAGCAGCAGGAGGTGAGAGAGGCAGAGGCAGAGGCAGCTGTGGGCAGTCCCCCTCGGAGGATGGAGGACAGACACAACCATGCTCAGCTGGGTGCAGATGCAGGGTCTCTACTTTGACTAGCAGCAACAGATGTGTTCCCACATGTCAGTGTTCCCTGAGGCAGTGCGGGGACATGGGCTGAGAATGGCGGTGTCCATTCAGCTTAAGTTCACCACCATGGCTTAGGGCTTTGAACTCATGAGCTTCTCCATTGAGAGAGTGGCCAACCTCATGGAGAGCCATCTGCAGCAGCATTCTGAGTGGATGCAGGAACAGCACACTGACATGCACAGAATACATACCATGCTCTGTATCATTGACCGGTCAGTGGCGCTGATGGCGCAAAGATGCATGCAATGGATGCCAGTTGCACCCCAGCCAGTGGTCCCCTCCAGCGATCCAGAGTGCCATCCAAGAGCTAAGGCAGTCATGAAGAGGATGAAGTAGCTTTCCTTCACGGGGTGCCATCATCATCATTGGCCTCCTTGACCCTCTGCCTCAGCGACCATCTATGTATCAGGTCCTGTGATGGAAGCTGCCCCTGCATTGGCGCTGGTGCAGCAGCCTCTGGGACACACTGGCACCTCCATGATGAGGATGATCATCACGTGCATGTCAGTCGCAAGCAGACACAAGAAAGCAGGCTGCCTCCACCTCATCTGAGGCCACAAAGGGAGCATCACATAGAAGTGGACGAGAGTGGAGGCCATTGCATCAGTCAGAGCATTGGTGTTTCACTGGGGTTTATTTCACTTGTAAATGTACACTTTGTAATTTATTATTAACACTGTAGATGTTGAGACATGATCCCAGATGTGTGAGCTTCCATTCCTTAATGGTAAAACTGGGAAAGAGAGATGAAATGGTGAAGGGAAGCCACGGTCTTTGAATGGGGACAGTGTGACTGCTGAACAGATATGCACCATGCATTGGCGGCAAGAATTGTTCTATTCAAAGTTGTGTCTTCAATGGAAATATTCTCACAGGCAGATCAATGTGAGTACCAGAGAATGCAGTCCTGCTGGGTGTGTCCTGGTGTTGACACCATCCTGATGAGATCTTGGACTCCTCAGCCGGCCCCAGCCACCTCAATGCGCAGCCTGGGCACTTCTCTGCTCTGCATCCTCCTCCTCTTCCTCTTCCTCCTCCTCCAATAAGCTGTGTCAATCTCGCACCTCACCCTCTTCAAGGTCCACTTCTCTCTGGAAGGCTATGTTATGCAGAGCGGAGCAGACCACCACAATGCGTGAGACCCATGCAGGAGTGTAATGCAGTCACCTAACTGGCCCAGGCACCATAAAAACGACCTGCTTGATAGTGGTCGTTGTGAACAGATGGCTTTGATTGAAGCGCTTCTGTGCCTCTGTTTGGGCCTCTTATAGAGGGCTGAGTAGCCATCTCTTGTCCCCTAGAATCCATCCAGGACGTTTGTGTGGTGGCAGGAAGCACCCTTGACTGCTGGAGGATGAAGGCATCATGGCAGCTGCCAGGATAGCGAGCCCACACATGCACAAAGCTATTGTTGTGGTTGCAATTTGGCTGAATGTTGAGGGAGTAGACCGCCTTCCTGTTGATGAATCTCACTGGCTGCTCATTCGGTGCCTGGATAGCCACCTGGGTGCAATCGATGATGCTCTGCACCGGTGAGAAAACAACGATGAGGCGAATCCCACTGCCCTTTATGCCTGCGAGGCCCCATCTGTTTCAAATTGTGTGCACGACCCATCTCTCGCAAATAGGGCATCAGTGACCTGCAAGATGCAATGGTGTGCTGCTGCTTGAGAGACGCCACTGAGGTCTGCTGATGACGCTTGGAACCAGCCAGAGATGAAGATCAAGACAACTGTGGCTTTAATGGCTACTGGCAGGGCATGGCGAGCAGTACTACGAATTCTGAGGTCTTCCTGAATAAAGGTACAAATCTCAGTGACCATCTGCCTAGATAGGCGCAGTCTCCTGCGGCATTGATTCTCTGACATGTCCCGGTAGCTTCTTCTTCAGCAGTACACTCAATGTTGAGGGTATGGCCTTCATTGCCTTCCAGCCCCTCATTCCACTTCTCTGCTCTTCTCATGCCAAGACCTCTATATCTGCCCCAGAGGATGTCGCTCCTTATCGCTACTGGTCCTATCACTCCACTGGTCGCAGCATATTTTTAAAGTTTTCCCACCCAACTGGAGAAATAATCAAATTAAACACTCTAGTAACCCCCAAAATAAAACAGACCAAACCAGGTATCTTTAGACAACAACAAGTTAAGTATTTATTAAAAAACTAAATCTTAAACACTATTAAGATAAACCTATGCCTAAAGACTTTATAACTTCTGATTTTAACCTAACTCCCCCATTCACACACATATATTCAAAACTAACAGTTAACTGGTTTTAAAAGTGGTGATTTAAAAAAATTAGTTGTTTCTTAAGAATAACTAAATAACTAAGTCTTCATGGGTTACATTCCTGATGGGTGAGGTATCCTAGTGTAGAAAATAATCAAATACCTCTCAAAGGCGTCATACAGATTTGATGAAACAGTCTGTTCTGGATAGGCATTCAAAGCGCTTTGGCTGCAGCAGGCATCAAACAGTTCTTTAAACAAGAAGTGTAGCAATGGGTCCACTCTGATTTTGAAACTGACAATCTCTCAGTTCAAACTGTACTCCAGCAATACAAATGGTCTCTTCAAAGGGTTTTTTCCTCCTTAGACAATTAACTTGGCCTATAGCTCATTGTAGAATTTTTGCTGAGAAAAATAGACAGCTCTTTCCTTCAGTAAGCATGCTTTGCTGGTGGTTGGTCCAGACCAGTTTTAGCTGGTTTTTACACACAGTCAAACCAAAACATTATACCATGCGACCTCTCTCTCCTGCTGTGGCCTCGGGACAGGTGCAGCTGGCACACTGTGCTCAGTCTTAAAGGCACACTGTTTTCAAACAGAGTCTTAAAGGCACACACTGTTTATAATCCAAGGAGAAAAAAGAAACAGTTCCGTGACAAAGGCAACATTACTTAGTACTCATGAATTATATAGATCACTCCACAAGTTCAGTAATAGTTATTCACTAGCTTTTTGTATACGCTCATCATTATACAAACCCTTTTAATCATGTTTTAATTAAAACTATCGAATAGAGTTTTAAATAATAAAGTATTTTGGGTGGTCTTATTGTTGCAGATGTTTGACTCCACTGCAATGATTCACTACGATGACATCATGTAAAGCTTGACAGTTAGCTGGAACATAGCTGGAAGAAGTCATTTTACATGATGCAACCTTGTTCCTCCGTAATAGTTTCAGCGTGAGACCTATTGATCTTTTTGGCAAGGAACACAAGATGGACATTGTAGTTATAACCTGCTTGGTGCAAGCAGTAAAATACTAAGTACTTTTCCTTAGCCTTGTTTCCAGCTTCGATGTAAAAAGAAATCGTGTTCTTTTCATATATTTTAAAACACAACTCTTTTGTTACTGTCACAATCTTAAGCAGAACATAATAGCCTGGATTTTGCAGTCAGCAGTGAAGCAAGGGTACTCGCCGCTGAACTTGAAGAAATATGCGCTAAGAGAGCTAGAGATCTTTGTGGAAAAAACTTTACCTCAGTTGCCATGCAGTGGATTGTAGCATTCCTTAATACAGGCTCCCAGGGTGGAGCTGCAGTGATAACATCAAACTGTCCAAGTAGCCAACCATATGAAAAAATTCTCACAGACAGCCAACCATGAATTGAAATGCACTAAGAATCAAAAGAAAAATACTGCGGATGCTGGAAATCTGGAATAAAAACAGAAAATGCTGGAAATACTCAGCAAGTCAAGAGAGAAACTGAGTTAATGGGCTTAATTTTATGGTCTCCCTCAGGAGACAAGGGATCCATAAAATTGCGTCGGAAGGCAGGGGGCAGAGTGCCCGTTGCCTTCCCGATGTTTGCCAATTTATTCTGGGATGGGCAAAGCCAAGGATGGCATTCCTGCCTCAGGTCAATTGAGGCCCTTAAGTGGCAAATTAATGGCCACTTAAGGGTCTCTTCCTACCTCTACCGCAATTTAATAGAAGGCAGAGAAGCCCGGCACCATGGGGAGATGCTGCCAGGTAATACCTGGTGACCTCAGCAGGGTCGTGAGGTCCCTCCTTTGGGGGTAATCCAAGGTCCCCATAGGCCCCCACCTGGTGGTGATCATCCCATACCACCACACCCCCTTCACCCCACAGACTCTCCCTACCCATACCCTGTCGCCATGGACTGCCTGAATGGCCCCAGTGACCCCGACCTCACTTACCTCTCCCGGGTGTCCGGGGCCATTCAGGCAAACCATGGCAACAGGGTGGGGGTGGGGGTCAGCCTTCCGATTGGCTGGTAGCTCTTGGAGGCCGGAGCTCGTCCCTTAATGGGATAGTGTCCCCAAGTGCGGGCAATGGGGATCTGACAGAGGTCCGAGGTGGGGTCTTCCCCCACCTCCCAGCCCGCTGCAGGGACCCCCATTGTCAAAGTAAAATTGAAAACCCAATGATTCAGGTCAATGACCTTTCATCAGAACTGAGTACTAAGAATCAGATTAATTTTAAAAAATTTTACAGAGAACAAAATAAATATTGGAATATACATATGGGATTAAGGGAGAGGTTGAAATATCATGAACAAACTTTAAGAAGTTTTCTTTAATTATTTGAAAAATCTAGTTTAAAAATTGTTATTAATAGAGACATTTATCAGCATTCCACAAATATAAAGTTATTTTTTTCAAGGACAGATCTGTGTTCAGCAGTAGTTATTATTCAGATTGCTGTTTAAATACCCAGTTACACCTGATTGAACAAGACTTAACTTATTATGGGTGATATTAGAGCAGATTGTTGGCTCTTGGGGATGGAGGGAGTCCACAGCGCAGCCTATGGTGGAGCAGTGAATGACCGATTGCAATTTCAGGATGTCCGCGTTAATCTGCTCTTACGCTAAGTCCTGAAGTTGCGGTCAAATTCAGAGCAGTAATGACGGGAAGTGCTGATGGTTCACTGTCAAGAACCCTGAAAATTCTGAGCCAATATTTCTTGCATTATAAGCATCTTTCATGAAAGTAGGGAACTTTACTCTTGTGATTTGTGCCAAAAGTTGTTTATCATTTTATGTTTGATATGCTCTAAGATTGCATTTGTAAGTGTAATGATTACAAATTGTAGTATATTGTATTGTAATATATTTTGTATACTGCCTCGCTCCTTTCCTCTCTGTTGGAACATGTAAGTAAAGTTTCCAATGTGGCTGCTCCCAGTAAAGACCTCATGTTAGTTTTACGCTTGTCATGGTCAAGAGAGGAGGGGTTGAAAGGATTCCCTCTCCTTGTTTGACCACAGCAGATTTAATTCTTTCTTAAAGTGGATGTACTGGCCAATTCATAGTTGATTACTCACTATGATCATAACACGAACCAATTGGATAGGTATTCTTATTCGTTTGTAGGATGTGGGCGTCACTGTCTAGGCCAGCATTTATTGCCCATCCCTAATTAGAGTCATAAAGAGTGATACAGCACTGAACAGGCCCTTCGAGTCTGTGCTGACCATCAACCATCCATTTATACTAATCCTACATTAATCCCATATTCCCTACCACATCCCCACAATTCTCCTACCACCTACTTACACTAGGGGCAATTTACAATGGCCAATTTGCCTATCACCCCACAAATCTTTGGTATGTGGGAGGAAACCGGAGCACCCAGCGGAAACCCACACGGTCACAGGGAGAACTTGCACAGGCAGCACCCAGAATTGAACCCAGGTCGCTGGAGCTGTGAGGCTGCGATGCTAACCACTGTGCTGCCCTTGAACTGAGTGGTTTGCTAGACCATTTCAGAGGGCATTTAAGAGTCAACCACATTGCTGTGGGGCTGGAGTCACATGTAGACCAGACCAGGTAAACACAGCAGATTTCCTTTCCTAAAGGACATTAGTGAACCAACTGGGTTTTTAACAACAATGACAGTGGATTCATGGTCACCATTAGACTAGCTTCTAATTCCAGATTTATTATTTGAATTCAAATTTCACCATCTGCCATGGTGAGATTAGAATCCATGTCCCCAGAGCACTAGCCTGGACTCTAGATTACTAGCCAGTGACATTACCACTACACCACCACCTTCCCGAACAAAATTAGCAAAGAAAGAGGTCAACTTTATTGTACCTAAACCGAACTAATAAAATAATAAACAACGCACCAACTTTCACTCTCTCATACACACTAGAGGTTTACACACAAACAAATAGTTTACAGAGTGGGGAAGGTAGATTGGTTGAGTTAGAGTCCATAAAAAAGTATACAGTCTATGGGGTTTGGTAATTTAGCTATCTTCTAGCTGAATTCAGTGGTCCTGAGGTTTTTAGTTTGAAGAGGTAGATGACTGGTTCGGCGAATCTCTTGGAGATAGCGATGCGGATCATTTCCTCCAACAGGGTTTCTGAGTTTTCAAGTTTTCAAGTTGGAATGGAGAAAGAGAGGGACCCCCACTTAGGGTCTGCTCCTGTCAGAGTCCAGCTGCTTCTCTTTTGCTGCAGAGAAAACACCAGCTTAAAACCACAGATGGGGAGGGGCTTGTTACATGACAGTCACTTAGTGATTCAAACATAGCAGAAAGCAGTATTTCTTCTTCTTTCTGAGAGAACAGGTAGTTCCTTTAAACCTCCTGGGTCTTGGTTCTTGTGGGGGACTTAGCAGACATTTTGTCTCTCTTCTCACAGTCCTTTGCAATGTAGGACACAGTGTAGCATACTAGGTGATCACCTTAAGCTGAAAGGATGCCTTTGCTGGCAGCTTGTCTTTTTAAAATATCTTTAAAAAAAATAAATTCAGATCTCCAATCAGTGGATTAAAAAAAACTATCATTCACCAGAAAATGTTGGTGTAACACTCTGAATACACAACAGAAACATGATGACCAAAGAATGGGATTGATTATTTTTTTGCATTTCATTCAAGAGATTAGTTGGAAGAACATTCTGACACACTTTTTGGAACTCCCAAAATCAATTTTAAGGAAGTTTGAGTGATTTGAAAGATTGCTTCGTGTGTCTGCAATTCATGCTCAGCTGCAACTCAGTGAGTACGTAATTTTTAAAATATAGTACTGAAGACATATTTTGGGACAAAGGGGGAATTCAACCCTAACAAAGAGGACTGATGTAATTACGAACGAAGGTTACACATTTGGCTGCAAGCTAATAAAATCCTAAATGAGGATAAGGTGAATGTTTTCCTGACCATGATGAGGCCAGCTACTTTTGCGGTGATGTTTAACCAATGTTGCCCACGAGACCCCAGTTCTTTGGACTATTCAGAAATTAATGAGATTCTGGACTCATATTATGGCTCGACTAAGAACAAAATTGCACCCTGAGTTGCATTTCATGGAAGGAAACAGTTGCCCAATGAGTCTATTGCAGATTATATTCTTGAGTTAAAGAAACTTTCTCGTCATTGTGGTTATGGTGCCAGCTTAGAAGTCAACCTTACAGACATGTTCATTGGAGGTCTAAAGAACAGTAAAATCCAGGCCAAGCTTTTGTGTAAAGGCAATAAGCTAACGTGGAAGGAGGTCTGCGATGAGGCTACAGCCACGGTCATGGCAGAAAGAGATTGCAAGGAAGTTCTTTTCCTCAGATGGCAGAGGAGGTCCACCAGATTTCAGCAGGAACCAGGCCACAGCAGCCAAGTTCATAGACTCAAAGTCAGAAATTTAGTTGCTATCATTGCCATGGTAGCCATCAACCATCCAAATGCCCTTATTTCCAGTCAAAGTGCTATGCCTGTGGGAAAGTTGGTCATATCCAGACAGCATGCAGGAGTACAGGAAACAGTTATGCACCAGGTCACAGTTAAAGATCCAGGTCACAGCAATCCACTAGGTCAAGGATGTGGTAGATCTAAAGCTAGATCAGGCTCCTGGAAGTCCTCAAATGTGCATGGAAACAGTTGATGTTATCGAGCAGGAAGATCAAGAGTTGTACTTAGTCAGAGAGCAAGGAGAACCGAATATAGAAGTTGAGAGAAAAAGGGCTGAAGATATAATTCCAGTGCCCACAGTAAAAATCAAAGTCAAAGAGTCACAACTTACATTCATCGTCAATATAACTGCAGCAGTGTCTGTTATCTCGGAAGGAGAATACAAGAAGTCCCTAAGTCACATTCCCTTATGTAAAACTGGTGTGAAACTGACTAATTATTCCAATAACAGTATTCCAGTGTTAGGTGAAATGAGTGTTAGGGTGGAATACAATGATTCATCCTATTGCTTATCATTGGTAGTAATAGGAGGGAATAAAGTTTCCCTGATGGGAAGAAATTGGCTTAAGAACATACATTTAAACTGGGCCAAGTTATTTACAGAAGGGATCAGTAAGAGTATGTCTGACATTGAGGAATTGAAGACTCATTCAATTTTAGCAAATGAGTCACCTATAAATTACTTTACATACACAAATGACATGCCAGTGTCTGCCAGATAAATTTCTGAAGAAACTCACGAATATACTCAATTATGTCATGAATGGCTGGTCTAAAGAGTGTGATGGCGAGAATTTCTAGGAGTATTTCACACGTATAAATGAACTGAGTGTAGATCACAGTTGTCTCCTGTGGGCTTTAAGAGTCATTATTCTGCCAAGGTTTAGAGAGAGATTGTTAGAGGAACTTCATCAAGAGCACACAGGTGTCGTCCATATGAAAGAAATAGCAAGAAGCTATTTTTGGTATCCAAAGGTAGATAGAGATATTGAAGAGTTGGTGAAAAATTGTGAAGTTTATCTCAGAATGAGAAATGATCCAACTAAGGTTCCTTTTATACCATGGTCAAACATAAGAAAACCGTGGGAACGAGTACATGTCGATTTCTTTGAAGTGGAAGGTAAAGGGTATTTTGTTTTGGTCGAAAGCTATAGCGAGTGAGTTTATGCCCAATACCATAAGTGCCAAAACGATTGAGATTTTGAGAAGTTGGTTTGCAATTTATGGATTGCCAGAAGTGTTGGTGTCAGAAAATGGTCCACAGTTTATGTCAGAAGAGTTTGAAATATATCTGAGTAAGAATGGAGTCAAACACACTTTAATACCTCCAGCATCGAATGGTACTGCAGAAAGAAGTATACAAATTGTGAAGAGATCTTTGCAGAAATGCTAGGTGACAAGCTAGGCAGTAATCTAGGGTGGCACAGTGGTGCAGTGGTTAGCACTGCAGCCTGACAGCTCCAGGGATCCGGGTTCAATTCTGGGTACTGCCTGTGCGTAGTTTGCAAGTTCTCCCTGTGACCGCGTGGGTTTTCGTCGGGTGCTCCGGTTTCCTCCCACTGCCGAAGACTTGCAGGTGATATGTAAATTGCCTGTAGTGTAGGAAGGTGGTAGGGAATATGGGATTACTGTAGGGTTAGTATAAATGGGTGGTTGTTGGTCGGCACAGACTCAGTGGGCTGAAGGGCTCAGTGCTGTATCTCTAAATAAAAAAATAAAATTTCCATCCTTCTCTTTGACATCGGCTAGACAATTTTCTGTTCTCTTACAGAATAACCCCACAGTATACAACAGGTTGCTCACCTTATGAGTTAGTGTTTGAATACGCTCCTAGTATAAGGTTTAGTTTGCTTAAGCCACATGTCAATGGCAAGGTAAGAGAAAAGCAAGACAAGAGTGCAGATGAGTCATGATACTCAAGGCATGAAACTTAGAGAATTCAGTGCTGGTCAGAACATCATGGTGAAAAACCACCAAGATGATAAGAAGTATGTGTTTGGAGTTGTTGTAAAAAGACTAGGCGCATTCACATATCTAGTGAAGGCTGAAGAGGGACTCCATCAGTGTCTTTTCGATCATTTGATTGAAAGAGGAAACCTCCTATAGTCCAAATTCTTACAGTCCCAAGAGAAAATCAGAATGAAAGTGTGCCGGTATCACAGAATCCAGCAGTAGAGCAAAGTGAGTCAGGGTTTTGATTAAGACTAATCAATTAATTTCACAGTCGTAACCATTGGCCGGGATTTTATGTGGCCCCCTAAAGGAGGATCAGAGGCGGGGGGCATGGAGCATCATGATGGGCGGTGGGAGGGTCGGAAGGCCCGTCGCCAAGCGATCTTCCCGGCTGCAGGATAGCTTGACACAGCCTTCCTGCTCCGAGGCCAATTGAGGTCCTTAAGTGGGCTATTAAGGGCCTCTTCCCACCACTGCTGGGACCTTACCAGTGGATGGGGGTGCCTTCGCCATGCGGGGAGGATGCCTTGTAACACGAGGTGCTCTCCCTGTGGGTTTGGGACGAGGGTGGGTCCCGCCTTCGTTGGCATTTTGTGGCCACTTTGCCCCCCGGGAATCACCTCCCCCTGGACTACACAACCATTACACCACGACCACCCCAACCCCCCGCCCGCTCCCCCTTGCCAGGGCCTTCCGGACTGGCTCCGGCAACCGCTCCTCACCTACCTCTAGTCTGGGGTTCCAGCATTGGGGCTAGGTCTGAGGCCTCTGCAGTACCGGCAGTGGCTACCGCTCCCAGTGACGCTGCCGAAACTGCTGAGCTGCCTGCCCTCTGATTGGCCGGCAGCTCCTGGAGGTGGTAGGCTTGTCTAGGATCCCCGTCTTTAAAGGGACGGGGATTCGGGCACAGGAAACTTGGAGGTTAAAAGATCGGAAGATTGCTCCGGGGCAGCGCGAAAAGGCCGTGGCGGGGATCCCCCCACCTTTTCAGCTTGGCACCGGAAGCCCCGCCTCCAACAAAAATTCCAGCCCATTAAGTGGACTTGGTAGTCAAATCCAAAGTTCAGGGTCGACGCAGTCTGAGATGTTGGGACAGCAGAGTCAAGCTAATGAAAATGAACAAGATACGCAAACAGAAAGAGGAGGATGCCAGATAGGTTAATTGAAAATATGTAGGAAGGAAAAAGAAATAAGTTGTTCCTATCATTACTTCTTGTCATGCTGGTGTTAAGGAAAACAATTTTTTTAACATGTAAATTACTCAGGAAATACTGGTTATATATGGTTTAGTTGTGATTACAGTAACAAGTGTGTAACCCAACCTGTTAATTTTCAGAGTATTGTTATTGTATTCTGGGAAATTATGTACCAGTACCATTTTACATTTACTGTATAAGTTTTTTAAGTGGGGAGGGAGTGTAGTATACTATATTAATCTGACTTATTGTATTGTAATATCTTTTGTATACTGCCTCTCTGCTGCCCTCCCTGTTGGAAGGTGTAAATAAAATTTCCAACATGGCTGCTGTCAGTTTAAACCTCATGTTAGTTTTCCTCTGAATACACAAAACTAATGATGATTTGTCAAGGCATGAGATTCATTATGGGTCACAGATTCCTCTACAAGCACCTTTGAAGATTTTTATTGTGCTAAAGGTGCTATATAAATACAAGTTGTTGATGTACACGTAAGTTTTAACAACCAAGTAGATGTAAAAAAAAAGTGGAGAATTTAGCTAGATGGAATTAACAGGCTTACCTTCTGTGTTAAACCTCAAAAGTTGGACCAGGGGTACCTAATAAATAAGGACTTACTTTTAAGTCATTACTGCATTAATTTCTTTTGATTGCCCTTTAGCAATCATTTCTGCAGGAGCTCTTTTAATCTCCTGTGATAATTTTGGCAGAATCCCCTGGGCTGCTTACACTATTTCTCTGCGATTGCTCCTGATTTTCTGCTGATATTAGGGTGGGAGATCATACAGTTTTGTGTGGGGAGGGAGGTCCAAATATGAAAACTGAAAGTTAAACCAGATGAGCGATGATAAAGGGTAAGATTTCAAAGCATCAATAGCGCAGTGCCAGAGCGGTTAAAATACCAATGCTTTCTTCCTCACATAACAGATACAGTTGTATAGCAGAAAGGAAGAACTGCAAGGGCTGGGTTTTCCTATGGGCTTCTGAACCCTGCTGTCAGACTCAAATGGAGTCAAAAGCCTGCATTGTGTGGGAAACAGTCACTCAATGTGATTTTCCCTGGACTGGCCAATTAATGGCCAGAGGCCAGTCATGCCGTCAAAGCTGGAGGTCCAATCAGAGGCCTCCCAGCTTGAAAGCAGCAGCAGGATGCCGTGGCTTCAAAATGGAGGTGCCCTCTCTCCAACTTTTTCAAAATGTAAATAAAAAATGGCCTTTCCAGCGAGCCACCACTGGAGTGGGAGGGGTGGGGGGGGGACCCTGTCTACAGGGCAGCCTGCGGCTGCTGCTGAACCCAGGGAAGTAGGGAGGGCTTCTAAGCCTGTCTGCATCACTGCCGCACCCCTCCAACAGTGTGCCGCCAAGAGGCCGCCTCCAGGCAGGTAAACTGACCCCTGCCACCTCCAGGAACCTGGAGGGCAAAAGAAAATCCCAGTTATCTTCCTTCAATTGGCCTTAAGTGGCCCTTAATAAGCTTAATCAGCTACTCGCTGCATGCAGGCTGGTAGCCCTGCTGCCCTTCCAAAACCCCAATCCACCTCTCGGAAACTGGGCTGCGGGCAGGTTGGAGCCAGGGAAACAGCATGCAGGCCGGTGGCGCTATTTTTACCGCCCGCCCGGCTCTGTACCCAGCCCCGCAGGAGGCTCAAATTCTAGCCCTTAGTGTTTCTTAGTTAACAATGTCCATGCCTAATGATATAATTAATTATTTTTTAAAGAAAATCCGAGTTAATCGTAGATATTGAATTGAATCCTCTTCTGTATTCCTAGAGCAGTTCTTTCACAATTGCTTATCACTGTCTGCTGGCTATGTTTGCTCTCATTAAAAATGATTCAGCCTGTCGAAATTGAGGTGGAACTCGTTTTTCCAAGGATCCTTTCCCTTTTCTCTCCTGGCAATATTTCCCTTTGATTCGGGGTTGGGCTTATCACAATGCGGTGCAAATGACAGAATTTATCAGACAACATAATTATTGTCATTTGTGTCATAGCAATGCTTGAGTGCAAGGGATTGCTTGTCACTCATAAAAAATTCAAAACTCAAACTGATCCAGAAGCATCTTGCATATAAACACACTCACAATGCAATGAGGAAAAAAAAACACCTAAGATCCTGGTAAGGGCTCCAGTTCATCTGGCCTACCATTATCCATGCAGCACCATGATTGAGGTTTCTTGAGCGTGTAGATTTGGCTAGTGCAAACTGGAATGGATCTTTCTGTTACCGTTCATGTGCTGTGAGGAATTAAGAAGTTTGCCACAAGATCACTCAGAGGATTTGACTCTGAAATGAAAGGGAGCTGGATTTCAGAAACCTTTTAAGTAAATAAAATGTCAGGGAGCATATATCAATAATCAAGGTCACTCGTTCATGGTCTTTGTGCAAAAATGGGCAGAATTGTGGAATTCTTCACTCACCGTACTGATAACCCATAATATTGCGTAATAAAAATGGAATTTGACCTATTCTGTCATTCTAAATTAGTCATCCTCAGGATTATAAATGGTGTATTAAATGTTATGAGATCTAATTATTCTCAAACAGCGTATCCTCTGATTCATTGTGAACCGCACTATGTGAGGTCTGCTTTTTGTGTGTATGAGCAGGCAACTGGTGTCTAGGGAGTGCTTTATACACTGTTCAAGTGCAGTTTCTTGCAACCAAGAAGTAGCATTACTAATTCCATGGGAATTTTGCAAGCTGCTCTGTTCCACTTTCTTGACCAATAAGGTCACTGAAGAGGTAAGTATGGAAGGAAGTATTTTAGGAAGAACGGGAAAACATTTACCAGAAAATGTGAATAAATCAATGGTGAATTAGCCCAAACACAAATGATGGTGGTGAATTGTGACTTACTAGAAGTAATTAAATAAAGGAAAGTGAAAAAGTCAGTTAACAGAGGTTATTTTAAAGCTGAAATGTCTAAATGCTTTAACACAAATGCAAACAGCATAGGAATGTGAATTTGGACCTTGAAGCTTGCCCATGGAGTAAGAAATTGGGATAATTACTTTAACAGAGATTTAGTTTAATCCTACAGATGGCCAAGAATTTCAAATAGGTTTTAAAATGTTTAGAGGACATTGGATAGCTAAATAGGAGGCGGGAGCAATATTAGTCAGGGAAAATCTACTGTAAAAGCAGACATAACCTTAGACGAAAAACTATCAGTGTCAATTTAGGTGTAAATCTGTGACAATGAGGATATGAAATTACTTTTTGGAAGTTGCTATTGAATAGCAGGTCAAAGTGATTGTTTATTTGTTTTTGGAATCTGGATGAAACTGGCAAGTTTGCACTTAGTGTCCATCCCTAACAGAGGTGTTGTCAAAGCAAGCGTAGTGAGTTGCTACAGTGTATTATGTAGATATAACACACTGCAGCCACAGTGCATCGGCAGTGGAGGGTTAGGATATTGAGTTCAGTGATGGGAATACCAATCATGCAAACTACTCTGTCCCGGATGGTGTCAAGGTTCTTGAGTGTTGTTGTGACTGCACTCATCCAAGCATTTGGTGAGTACTCCAGCTGATGTTCAAAATCTCTGCCTCTGTCCTCGTCCCATCTTATGCTTTTGGCTTTATAAGAGGTGGGCAGAAGCTCAGCCCTTTATCCTCTGAGCACAAATTGCCTCATAAGGCTGGAACCTGGTGTATTTGGGACCCAGCCAAATTTGAGCACCTTCTGAGTCAAGCTCAGGTCTTAGACCTTCTGGTCTTAGACAGCTTAGAGAATGGTGGTACTATGTGGTCACTTTTGATAGTAGACATTGTAGTCCCTCACCTTGAGTATATTCTGTGACATTTCCTTCAGATTTGACTATTCCAATGCTCTCCTGGACAATCTCCCATCTTCCACCTTCCATAAATTTCAGCTCATTCAAACCTCTGCTGTCCATATCCTATCTTGAACCAAATCCCATTTACCCATCACCCTTGTGCTCGCTGACTTACATTGGCTCCCAGTCTGGCCACGCCACGATTTTAAAAATTTCATCCCTTTAGTCAAATCCCTCATTGCCTCACCCTTCCCTATCTCTGCACCTCATCCAACCCCACAACCCTCTGAGAGGTCTATGCTTCTCCACCTCTGGCTTCTTCCACATCCCCGATTTTAATCACTCCATCATTGGTGGCCTTAGTTGCTTGTCCTAGTATCACCTTATGTGGCTTGGTGTGAAACTTAACTTTTGTGAAGCACCTTGGGACACTTTGCTATATTAAGAATGCTATCTAAATGAACGTTCATTTTGTTCTGCTTAATCAGTTGATGAGGCTGATCAGTAATAATTTGCAGGAGGCTTCTTGGCTTTGTTTGATGGGCAGCCATTGGACTTCCTGAGTTCTGGAGTCAATGTTGAGGACTCCCTGGGCAACTCCTACTCAACTGCATACCTCTGGTGAATTTACCCTGATGGTGGACAGGACATTACCCATGACGGTAATGGAGGAGTCTGGGATGTTGGTTATGATATATGATCCTATGAGTGTGCCAAGCTTTTTCTGTGAAAGTCCATTTATCATGATGAAAATCCACCAGTGTCCAGTTATTAAGAATGGAGCTGCTTGTGCTGCTTCTTGCATTAAGAGATGCCTGCAGCTCTGTATGCTAATGAAAAATGACCTTGTGTTTATGTGGCAACTTATAACATCAAAACAGCTTAAAATTCTTCACACAACAAATAATTTTTAAAGTGCACTGATTGTTATAATGTAGAAAAAAACAGCAATCATCTGCTGTCAACAATGTTCCATAAACAACAATGTGATGAATAACTAAATAATCTTTTTTTTGTCAGTATTGGTTGAGGGAGAATTGCTGACTAAGGCAGCAGGGAAATTCACTGCTCTTCTTCAAACAAAACCTATGGTTAGTGTTCATCTGCTCCAATTGAATAGGATCATGGTTTAATATCGCACCCAAAAGGCATGATTAAATGAGCAGAGGCCGCAAAACATTTGCAGTGCAATTAGTATCTTTATTGCAACAGTACTTCTTTAAATCTCCACCCCATGCCAGTCCATCCTTCCCATGCCATCCCTCTCATTCTATACCCATCTCATGCCTTTCATCCCTCACATATCATTCCCATGCCATTCCGCCATCCCACTCCTTCTTCCTATGCCATTCTATTGGTCATACCATCCTATCCCCATTCCACACTGTGTTCCCACCCATGCATTCCTCCCATGCCGTTTCCCCCTCCCGTGCTGCCCTCCTCCCAGGCCTTCTTCCCCGCCCCCTCCCCATTCCCTGCTGTCCCATCCCACCCTCTGTGCCATTTCCCCACCCCATGCCATGCCCACCCCATGCTGCCCCCTCATAGAAACATAGAAAATAGGAGCAGGAGTAGGCCATTCGGCCATTCGAGCCTGCTCCGCCATTCATTATGATCATGGCTGATCATCCAACTCAGTAACCTGTTCCTGCTTTTGCCCCATATCCTTTGATCCCTTTAAACCCAAAAGCTATATCTAAATCCTTCTTGAAAACATACAATGTTTTGACCTCAACTGCTTTCGGTGGTAGCGAATTCCACAGGTTCACCACTCTCTGGGTGAAGAAATTTCTCCTCATCTCAGTCCTGAATGGTTTCCTTAGACTATGACCCCTGGTTCTGGACTCCCCCACCATCAGGAACATCCTTCCTGCATCTACCCTGTCAAGTCCTGTTAGAATTTTATAGGTTTCTATGAGATCCCCCCTCACTCTTCTCAATGATGTCAGTCCCTCCTATGCCATTTCCATCCTCCACCATACTGTCCCCCCTGCTCCCTCCCATGCCACCCCACTTCCCCAGCTGCCAACCTCCCCTTCTCGATCCCTCCAGACAGGGTAACTTTGTTATTGGGCTCCCCTTACCTTCTGACCTGTAGAACATTTGCAGTGAAACTGGTATCTTTATTGCAATAGTACTTCTTTAAATGCCCATCACAAGCCATTCCATCCTTTCCATGTCATCCCTGTCATGCCATACCCATCCCATTCCTTTATTATATCATCCCCATTCCATCCCCATCCCATCTCTTTTTCCTGTGCCATCCCCATTTCTCATTCCATCCCTCCCATGCCATCACATCCCACAGTCCATATACATCTTACATTCCCTCCCACTCCCATGCCATTCCCACCCCGCAATGCCACTCCCTGCTCCCCATGGTATTCCCTCCCTATGCCTCTCAATGCTGATCCCAATGCCATCCCCATCCCGCTCCCATGCCATCCTTGCTACCCCCACCTCTTGCAGAGTCCTTTATGTTTGGTGAGGTTGTTCAGCAAAACTCTGTTGTTCTACACCTTAGAATCACAGAGTGGTTACAGAACAGAAGGAGGCCTGTTGTATCCGTGCCAGTTCTCTGCAAGAGCAACCCTCACCTAATCCCATTCCTCTGCCTTTTCCCTATAGCCCTGCAAATTTTTTCTATTCAGATAATTATCCAATTTCCTTTTGAAAGCCATGATTGAATCTGCCTCCATCACACCTTGGGCAATGCATTCTAGATCCTAACCACTTGCTACGTAAAAAAGTTTTTCCTCATATTGCTGTTGTTTCCTTTGCCAATCATGTGAAATTGGTGTCCTCTGGTTCTCGATCCTTCTACCGTTGGGAACAGTTTCTCCCCATCTACTCTGTTCAGACCCCTCATTATTTTGTACACCTCCACCAAATCTCCTCGTAAAATTCTCTTCTCTAAAGAGAATGGCCTCAGCTTCTCCAACCTATCCATGTAACTGAAGTTGCTCATCCCTGGAACTATTATCGTGAATCCTTTCTGCACCCTCTCTAATGCCTTCACATCCTTCTTAAAGTGTGATGCCCAGAACTGGACACAATACTCCAATTGAGGCTGAATCACTGTTTTATACAGGGTTTATCATACCTTCCTTGCTTTTGTACTCTATGCCCCTATTTATAAAGCAAAGGATTCCATATGATTTATTAACTGCTTTCTCAACCTGCCTTGCTACCTGCAATGATTTATGCACATATACTCCCTGGTCCCTCTGCTCCCGCACCTGCTTTAGAATTGTACCCTTTATTTTATATTGCCTCTCCTCATTCTTCCTGTCAAAATGAATTACTTCACACTCATTCCACCATCCTGTCTATGTCCTCTTGAAGTTTATCATGATCCTTCTCACAGTTCACAATACTTCCAAGTTTTGTGTCATCCGCACATTTTGAATTTGTGCCCTGTTCACCCAAGTCTAAGTTATTAATACATATCAAGAATAGAAGGGGTCCTAACACCGACCCCTGGGGAACCCCACTGTATACCTTCTCCAGTCCGAAAAATAACCGTTCACCACTAGTCTCTGTTGTCTCTGTTTCCTGTCACTCAGCCAATTTAGTATCCATGCTGCTACTGTCCCTTTTATTCCATGGGCTCTAACTTTGCTGACAAACCTGTAATGTTGCACTTTATCCAATCCTTTTGGATGTCTATGTACACCAAACCAACTGCATTACCCTCATCAACCCTCTCTGTTACCTCATCAAAAAATTCAAGCAAGTTAGTTAAACATAATTTGCCTTTAACAAATCCATGCTAGCTTTCATTAATTATTTCACTTTTGTCCAAGTGACTGTTATTTTTGTCCTGAAATATCATTTCTAAAAGTTTTCCCACCACTGAGATTAATTGACTGGACTGTATTTGCTGGGCTTATCCTTACACCCTTTTTTGAACAATGGTATAACATTTTCAATTCTCTGGTCCTCTAGCATCACCCCTGTATCTAAGGAGGATTGGAAGATTATGGCCAGTGCCTCCTCAATTTCCACCCTTACTTCTCTCTGTATCCTTGGATGCATCTCATCCAGTCCTGGTGACTTACTAACTTTAAGAACAGCCAGCCTATCCAATACCTCCTCTTCATCAATTTTTATTCCATCCAGTTTGAGATTACAGTTGGTTAATTAGATATTTTAAAACTTGTTTGTCACATTTGGGAACTGTGTGTACCCAGGTACTACCCACCAAATAAACCCACCAACAGATGCACCCCTTAAACTGACCGAACAAAACAGGCTGGACAGACAAAAACTGTGTATTATTATCATAGCTGGTCGCAAAATTCAGTTCCCGTAGTGCTGGCAAGCCGGAAACTTCAAAAACGTCATTCAGACCAGTTCTGGACAATTCTGGTGCAGCCCACGCAGTGCGCCCTGACTATAAGGGTGTGAGTGTGGGCATGTGTATGCGCCGGAAGCATGCAGAGTGGACAGATCATAACGTCAAATAGCATCAGATGCTGATTTGGCACATAAACTGCCATTTTGGATCTCACAGGTCCTGTTTATGCCCTCTCTTAAACACACACAGCTGAAAATCTGAAAATGCGTTCAGCTGCACAAGAGACCCCCCACCCTCTCACCCCCCACCAACCACAACTAGTGCTATTTTAAAGGGCTCACCAGGGGACTTCTAGGTGAGGTGCATTTGACTTTATTTTGCTTCTGCAGAGTGAGTGGAATTACTGTGTTGTGTTATAGAGTCATAGAGTCGTACAGCATAGAAACAGGCCCTTCAGCCCACCGCGTCCATGCCGACCATAATGCCTATCTATACTAATCCCACCTGCCTGCATTAATTCCATATCCCTCTATGCCTTGCTCATTCAAGTACCTGTCCAGATGCCTCTTAAATGTTGCTACTGTTCCTGCCTCCACCACCTCCTCAGGCAGCTCATTCCAGATACCCACTATTCTTTGTGTGAAAAATTTACCCCTTTGATCCCCTTTAAACCTCCTTCCTCTCACCTTAAATGTATGCCCTCTAGTTTTAGTCACCCCTACCATGGGAAACAGACTCTGGCTATCTACCCTATCTCTGCCTCTCATAATTTTATATACCTCTATCATATCCCCTCTCAGCCTCCTTCGCTCCAGGGAAAACAGACCCAGCCTATCCAACCTCTCTTTATAACTCAAGCCCTCCAAACCAGGCAACATCCTTGTGAATCTTTTCTGCACCCTCTCTAGCTTAATCACATCTTTCCTGTAGTGCGGCGACCAGAACTGCACACAGTACTCCAAATGCGGCCTAACCAACGTTATGTACAACTGTAACATGACGTCCCAACTCTTGTACTCAATGACTCAGCCAATGAAGGCAAGCATGCCATACGCCTTCTTCACCACCCTGTTTACCTGTGTTGCCACTTTCAGGGAACTAAGTACTTGCACCCCAAGGTCTCTCTGCTCAAAAACACTCCCCAGGGCCCTGCCATTCACTGTATATGTCCTGCCCTGGTTTAACTTCCCAAAATGTATCACTTCACGCTTGTCTGCGTTAAATTCCATTTGCCACTCCCTTGACCACTTTCCCAGTTGATCTATATCCTGTTGTAACCTTAGACAACCTTCTTCACTGTCCACTATACCACCAATTTTGGTGTCATCTGCAAACTTACTAATCATGCCCTTACATTCACATCCAAGTTATTAATATATATGACAAACAACAGAGGGCCCAGCACCGATCCCTCCGGCACACCACTGGTCACTGGCCTCCAATCTGAAAAACAACCCTCCACTACCACCCTCTGCCTCCTAACACCCAGCCAATTTTGCATCCAATTTGCTAGCTCACCCTGGATCCCATGTGTTCGAACCTTCTGGACCAGCCTACCATGCGGGACCTTGTCAAAGGCCTTGCTAAAGTCCATGTAGACAACGTCCATTGTCCTGCCTTCATCAATCCTCTTGGTCACCTCCTCAAAAAACTCAATCAAATTCGTGAGACATGATTTCCCACTCACAAAGCCATGCTGACTATCCCTAATCAGACCATGCCTTTCCAGATGCATATAAATCCTATCTCTCAGAATCCCTTCCAATAACTTTCCCACCACTGATGTAAAGCTCACCAGCCTGTAGTTCCCTGGCTTATCCCTGCAGCCCTTCTTAAATAAAGGCACAACATTAGCTATCCTCCAGTCTTCCAGTACCTCACCCATGGCTAACGATGATACAAAAATCTCTGCCAGGGCCCCAGCAATCTCCTCCCTTGCTTCACATAGCATCCTAGGATACACCTGGTCAGGCCCTGGGGATTTATCACCTTAATGCGCTTCAAAACCTCCAACACCTCCTCCTTTGTAATGTTGATATGCTCCAGGATATCGGTGTTCCCTCCCTTGAATTCACTAGCTTCCATGACCTTCTCCACGGTAAATACGGACGAGAAATATTCATTTAAGACCTTGCCCATTTCCCGTGGCTATCTGTGTTATTGGAGGAGTTTGGAAAGGCTTTTGGATTCACACAGGAGTGGTGCTGGACTTGGACAAGGAGGTCAAACAAGTTGGAAGCACTGTGAAGAGAAAGCTTGCTTTCAATAATGGGGGCTATAGTTGCAGTTCCACTTGGGCTGCAGCAGGACGTGGAGATGGAGCAGAGGCAGCAGAGAAGGGAAGCTGTGCACGCAGGGATGAGGAGGAGGAAGACAAGAGGCATCCGGGTATCCTTCCCTCTGGACAGGCTACCCATGACCAGCTGCTAAGACACTGGTTCCCCTGAAATAACATACCCACGTCAACACTGCTCCATAATTCCCCACCTTTTCAGTCCATCTGCTATGGACCATCACATTGTTCTCTTGGCCAAAATCCTGAAATAAAACACACCACAAAAAAAAACCCCACTCCCTACTAACTTTATGCAACAACACTTCCAATAATACATATAAAACTGAACTATTCAATCTTGGGTGTTCCCTTAGTGCCTATCTTGCAGGTGCCTTTTCCTGTCCTAGTGCTCCCACGCAATGCCACCCCAGTGGCTGCATCATGACTGGTGAAAGATTGCCGACTTTCAGTTGGGGAGCCTGCAGATGGCCTTGCAGGATGACGTCAAGCAGCTCTGGACCTCGAGTACCCAGCTTCAGACTGCACCACTTTGGCTTAGGCGGCAGCAGTCTGGGCTGGCTGACTGAAAGACAACAGCAAGGGCCCTGGCAGAATGGCAGTGGTAGGTGGACGAATGTTGTCATCCTGAGAGAGGACATCAGGTTTGTACTGCACAGAGCCACTGCCTATCCCCTGGGGTGGTGCCTAAGCAATCCTAGTAATCTGCTGGAGCACAGATTGCTGGACTGCAGTGAGAGCCTGCATGACCTTTTTGCACTGGTATCCACAGTATGTTGGCAGCAGTCTGAGCCTGCGTGACAGCAAGCTGCGCTTGCATGGCAAAAAGCATAGATCTGATGATGTCAGTCAGAGCTTCCACTACAGCATTGAGACTGAGTATCTTCTGTCTGTGCTGTGTTGGAAGCTGAGACATTGGCCACCAGACACTGTATCACGACTGAATCTGCAAGTTCAATCATGGAGTTGGCCACCACTTCTACTCTGAAAAGATGGGCCCCAAGCTCTATGTGAAGCCTTGTGCCAATTTGAAGCTGACTCCTCTATGCTCCTTTACAGTACCAACAGCCTGTACATCAAGTCTGCCAATGCACCAGGAACCTCTGTGTGCATGCCCATCAGTGTTGTCTTGTACCCCACCCCATTGAAGTCCTCATCTGAGTCCCCTGCAGCAGAACACGTCTGCAACCTCACCCTCTCATGAGCTGGCATACGTGTTACCCTTTCTCTCCAGTCTGGCTGCAGCCCACTCGTCCCTGGTGACTCACCAGGTGCTGATCCCACATCTATACTACCCTCTAACTTGCACGCAGTGCCAGTATCTGAGCTGGTGGCTGCAATTGTCAGATCAAGTGATGGTGCTTCTTCCTCAGACATCTGCAGTTACTCATGCTCTTTGTGATGAGCCTGCACTGGCTGGTCAGCTGGCAAATCTTGGGTATCTGAAAGCAAAACTGCAGAAGGACAGGGTTGGGGTGAGGAATAGGGATAGGGGTGGAAAACAAGAGGACCACAATCATGCTATCTGCAGTTTACATTTCATATCAGATGGCAGGAGGAGGGTGACCTGGGATTTGAGAAGGTGAATAAGGCAGGAACATACCAACATTTGAATGTTGTCGGTGACACTTTTGATGCTCCCTGGGGTTATGCGCAACCTTGTCCTGCAAGACAGAGGGAAGAATGTCTGGGCATGTTGCTAAGTGTTTGGGTGATGTGCCTGTCATAGCTGCATAGCAGGAAGTATGTGGAAACTGCAAGATGTAGGTGTGAGGCAGGCAGCATTGGTAAGTGGGTGAGGGTGAGGTGAAGCATCTGAATGTTGGGCATGAGTCCTGATTGTTGATGCGTGAGTGATGCAGCTGTGGTGCATTGAGCAGCGTGAGAGGTTGGTGGCACGGTGGGTAGGAAATGTCCTTTGAAGATGCATTCACTGACCTTGACCACACTTGTGAAGTCATTGAACTTTTGTCCGGCACTGCAGCCAGTTCCTTGTGGCCAGACTCTGAAAATTGACCTTTGTGGTCATCTGCTCCCATTCCCTTCAGAGGATATGCCTTCAGGGCCTCCTGGTTCCCTGTGGAAACCCCATCACCTCTCTCCTCCTTTTCACGTCCATCACTCAGGCCTCCAAATCACCACATCCGAGAACCTGGCAGCCATCTCTTGGGCCTGTTCTTTCATAGAAACATAGAAAATAGGAGCAGGAGTAGGCCATTTGGCCCTTCAAGCCTGCTGCACCATTCATTATGTTCATGGCTGATCATCCAACTCAGTAACCTGTTCCTGCTTTCGCCCCATACCCTTTGATCCCTTTAGACCCAAGAGCTATATCTAACTCCTTTTTGAAAACATACAATGTTTTGGCCTTAACTGCCTTCTGTGGTAGCGAATTCCACAGGCTCACCACTCTCTGGGTGAATAAATTTCTCCTCATCTTAGTCCTGTCATTACCAGTCTTCTTTCTTCAACTGAGACTGTTCCACCAGGTGCTGTAGCCTGACTTCACTCCCCTTTAAGGGGGGCAGGCTGCCTTTAAGAAGTGCAGGCTAGCTGTAGGTTATGCTAGCCACTCACACTATTGGGGTCCTGTTAAGCATGCAGCCTTTCGTGCTGGGCTACACGCTACAATCATGTCGATGAACAGGCAGCATGAAGTTTGTGTGCTGCCTCAACGGGATAGGCCCAGGATAACTGCACATTGCAATCTCCGTGCCCAAAAGTGGACCTTATCGAATTTCCCCCCCAATGTTTCTCAGATAGGGAGACTGCTTCTTGTGGTGATCTCCATTCTTTAGAAGCAAGAACAAAAAATGGCAAAAACGGAGGAAAAGAGAGGCGAGACCAAAGGAAAGACAGAGAAAAAGGTACAATGAGATATTAAGGAAATTTACCTAGTGTGCCAGCAGGGAACAACACTCAAAGGGAATACAAGGAGAGAATCACAGTGATTGCTCCAATCCTGATTGCCTTCAAGCCTGAATAGCACCGAGTGTGTGATTGGTGAATTTACCCTGTTAGAGAAACACAAGACAAAGCTACAAATAAAAAAAAACAAAATGAAAATAAAATACCTTTTTTAAGAAGACAGACAAAGAACATAGCAGTGGGCCTTGCACCATCAGGGTAAGCCACGGGTTGCAGCTGTTCTTTTCAACTCAGGAAGCCAGCAGTATTGTCTACACTGTCAACAGAATTAGGTTTTTCCCAGAAGGAGTGAGGGAAAATCAGCAGATGTGTCATTATGCAGTGCTTTCAATCGCTGCTCCTCAGTCTATGGTGATCAACAATTTAAAATTCTTAATGTCATGAAGGCTGCACTACTGACGTCATGGTTAGAAAACATTTTGGATGAGACGTTAAACAGAGGATTTGTCTGCCCTCTCAGGTGGAGGTAAAAGATCCCATGACACTATTTTGAACAACAACAGGGGAATTATCCCCAATGCCTTGGCCAATATTTATCCCTCAATCTAAATCAGTAAAAAATCACATTATCTGGTCATTGTTGCATTACTGTTTATGGAACCTTGCTATGTGCAAATTGGCAGCTGCATTTCCTACACTACAGCAGTGACTACAATTCAAAAATATTTAATTGGCTGTAAAGTACTCTGGGATATCCTGACCTTGTGAAAGGTGCTATATAAATGCAAACTCTTTCTTTCTTTAACAATTATCTCAGAATAATTTGATGGGGCAAAAAGAAAGTAACAAAAAAAATTGAAGTTCATTTCAAAACAACCCAAATAAAGATCACTATATAGTAAAATATCAAATGTGAGTGGGAAAATGTACAGCTAAGACATAAGTCCTGATTTTAACTTAGGACGTGTTTGGACAGGGGGACTGTGAAGTTTGGACAATATTAACTTCCTTATTTCATGCCTTATTTCATGGTATCTGCATAGTCTCCCACCCAAAGCCAGTGGGTATCAGAGAGCCAGCGGCAGGAGTGAGATATCTGGCACAAGGCAGACATCACCAGGCCCCAAGGAAATGGTCCGCAGCAAAAGATTAGTACCGGAAGCAGGAGTCTCCAAAGAGCTGCCAGTGGTAGAAGGGCGAAGAAGGGTCAGGTCTGGGGAGACCCCAGGATTCCATTTGGTGCCTGGATAAGCACTCCCCTGCGCCTCCTGACCCACAAGGAACTTTCAAAAAATGATTTCAAAGAAACACAGCTTTATCTCCTTTGGCTGCTCTGATATCTCCCACTGAGATTCGCTGGCAGTTTTGGTGGCTTGTGGGCCTCCTGTGCTTTGACTAAAAATTACATTGCAGTACCGATGACATCCTCAGTCTGTGACTTCAGTGTACGAAGTAGGCCCCCAAGTTGTGTCCCTGCAATTGAGAAGCATCTGCTCCTCCTCACCCGTGCTTTGTACTTCACCAAGTGCTCCCTGCTGCAACTTATTGGCTGACCCTGCAATAGATATATTTGTCATGATGCTGTAAAACTCTTAAATAGGGGGTCTCACTTTCCCTCTAAGGTCTTGACCCCGTACTGCGTATCAATGGCACGAAACAAACTTTTGATACAATTTCCACTTTATGTGGAACACCTTTACTAACTCACCAAGCAATAGTATGTACATACAACACCAGTTGCTTAGCAGACCCACATACGGAAGCTCGTTCCCGGGTGGTCAGATCCACTGAACGACTTCTCCCGCACTACTTCCTGTGACTGACCAAGTCACACTTCCTGGCTGCAGCAACAATGTCTTTGTGAGCTGTGGCTTTATACCCCTTTCTGACCCTGGTCCCTCAACATATGAGGTAATGTCTCGAATTGGGGCATCTGATTGGGTTTCAGTGCCTTATCAATCCCGCCGTGGCTATGCAAGACCACCTGCATGTGGTCACATCCTGCTCCCAGCGGGGGAGGGGTCTTAGGTGCATACCAGCAATGGATGTGATATCCGCAGCTTGATAAGGCAAGAATGAAACCATTCACACATATTTCAAGAGGCCATTGTCCATAAGAGTGGTTGTAGACAGACTGTATGACTTTGTAAGAGCCCGGCTACCACATCAGTGGCATGTCCTGACTAGTCTGTCTGTGTGTGTGTGTGTGTGTGTGTGTGTGTGTGTGTATGTGGGGGTCCTTGTTCAGTTACATTGTTTTTTATTTTTAAAAAGTCCAATATGAACCCCGCCGATGATGTCTTTGGTCAGTATTCTTTGCCTCCACATCTTCACCATCCGGTGAGCCCCACGCGCTGGTCCACAACACAAATGGTTACATTTTTACTTATGAACAGAAATACAAGAGATATTAACAAATGTCTCACAGCATAACAAAAATACAAGAGATATCCAAATGCCTTACAATGCTTGCCACTGCAACATCAAAGCAATGTGGTTGCAGTTTTACCATCTACAAGATGCACTGCAGCAACTCATCAGGCTACATCGACAGGGATGGGCAATAAATGCTGGCTTTGCCAGTGATGCCAACATCCCATGAATGAATCAAAAAAAAAATTACACTGAAAAGCTGTATTGTTTGCCTGTGTGAAAAGGAGTATACGAGTGAGTACATTACATAATAATGAACAGTAAAATATACTGGCCGTGAGCTTGGGGCAGGCCTCTGTCTTCACATCCCCCATTCTACCTATTGTCTTCCACAATCCCTACAGCCCTCTCCTGATAAGGAATCAAAACTCTGTATACGTTGTCTATTGTTACATGCAACTTTCTCCTGCAACCATATATAAAAGGACATGTGTTGGAAAGAAGAATGTGAAAGAAGATATGTGCTGCCAAATGCCTAGGTCACAAGCCACTTTATGCAAGTATGTGAGCATGCAGAATTAAGGGAGCTGGTGCTGTAACACAAAAGTCCAAGTATTTCAAGCCTGTGTCCTCAGTACCTTGCTCTCCGGCAGCGAGGCCTGGACAACGTATGTCAGCTAAGAGCGACGTCTCAATGCATTCCATCTTCACCGTCTCTGGACAATCCTTGGCATCAGGTCGCAGGACCGTATCTCCAATGCAGAAGTCCTTGAGGCGGCCAACATCCCCAGCATGTACACCCTACTGAGCCAGCGGTGCTTGTGATGGCTTGGCCATGTGAGCCGCATGGAAGATGGCAGGATCCCCAAGGACACATTGTACAGCGAACTCGTCACTGGTATCAGACCCACCGGCCGTCCAAGTCTCCACTTTAAAGACATTTGCAAACGCGACATGAAGTCCTGCGACATTGACCACAAGTCGTGGGAGTGAATAAAGGCGGGGCTGAAGAGAGGCAAGTCAAAGAGACTCAGCAGTTGGCAGGAAAAGAGACAGAAGTGTAAGGAGAGCCAACTGTGTAACAGCCCCGACAACCAACTTCACCTGCAGCGCCTGTGGAAGAGTCTGTCACTCTAGAATTGGTCTTTATAGCCACTCCAGGCGCTGCTCCACAAACCACTGACCACCTCTAGGCACTTACCCATTGTCTCTCGAGACAAGGAGGCCAAAAAGGAGAAAAGGATGCTGGCATTGTACTTGGTGCTTGTTACTTACAATATTTAATGAGTGATATATTCATCGTTTTCATATGGTGACGTTACGTGGTTCCCTCTAAGAACATAAACATGTCGGTGCAGTTAGAAAGATGAACAGTTGATAAAGTGCACTGAGTTCTCCTGTGATGCAGTTTATAGTGAAAATCTATAAAGCTGCTTCGTTGGGTAGCCTGTTAAGAATTTGTCACAAGTTTGCACCCTTATTTTGTGCAGCCCAACAGATTTCTTCTTCACCAGCTACCAGAGTCAGGTCACAGAAGAGACTACATTGAAGTACCCTGTTACCTCCAGTCCTGCAGTTTTGCCATTAGCAGTGCTCATTGCTGCCTGGGATCCCCTCATTATTGCGAGGTTTGTTTAGGTTCCACTGGTTCACCCATCTGACAACCACATTCAAAAGCCACTTCTCCCCACCCCCACCATTCACCCAACACAAAGCAGTCCTGCAAACAACCAAGCACTCTTTTCACAACACACCATTGTTCAGTGTCAAGTCTTGTTTAACAATTCATCCTAGTTAAGATGGTATTCATAGTGTGTAAGCCATTGGTAAAGGCCTGCATACACTCATTCGATTGCCGCGTTTGATACTCCGAAGAAGACACGGCCAGAATTTAATTACCCCCCACCACACTCCCGGACCCAGGAGTGGGTTTGGCGGCAGTGGGGCATAAAAACGTGTGGGAGGCAGAGGGGTGCTGTGGCCGTTGCCTATCCAGCCCCCCTGCTATTTTACCACGGCGGGAGAGGTGGCAAACAGCCCACACGCCTCAGGCCAACTGAAGCCCTTAAGTGGCCAATTAATTGCCACTTAAGAGCCTCTTCCCACCGCCGCTGGTATTTTACCAACAGTAGGTGGGCACTTTGGCACCTGAGGAGGCTGCCCAGTCATACATGGCAGCTTTCTTGTGGGCAGGGGGTGTCTCCTGATCATGCACTCTGTGCACCATGGAGGGCCCCGCCCAGCAGCACGGACCACCTCTGCTAAAACTACCCCCCACGGGCCTGCTTTCCGACCCATCCACACCCTTGCCAGGACCTACCTGATTGGAGTTGGGCCTCGCTGGGTACAATTACCTCTTTGAAGGGCGACGTTCATCAATTGTCCTTCTTCTTGCTGGGTGCAGTCCCAGCAGTGGTCCCGGCTCCCTGTGGCACTGCTGGGACTGAAGAGCTGCCATCCCTCTGATTGACCATCAGCTCTTGGAGGCGGGGCTTCCTGCTTCAGAGAGACGGAAGTCCCAATCGAGGCCAGTTAAGGGCCTGTACCATGCAAAATACCAGCTGGTGAAGGTGGACTCACCGCACCCCCCGCCCCCCAGACATTTCAGCCGGTGGATGGGTCCACTGCCTCATCATTAAATTCCAGCCTTTATTGCAAAGGCCTCTAACATCACGCTCTTGCTCGCTCGCGATGTGTGAAAACCCAACTATCTTCCTGACCGATCCCAGAAAAGTGTGAGTATCTGAGCTGTTGCATGGTCTGTATGTATCCAGTGATGGTGCATCCTCAGAATGAGTAACCTCCTCTGAGAAGTTGTCATCGTCCTCCTGCGCCACCTCGTGTGGGATGATTGAAGACCCTGCAGGCGATCAAAGACATGACTTAGAACTGTCAAGGTAAGAATGTTTTAAGTGATTATTATGCACCTGATCAAATTTCATTCGCTGCTGACATCAAGTCAACATGAGTGAGTGCTGCATCACCAGGTATCTCCCCACTTCCGACAACAAGGACGCTGAGACTCCATTGATGTCCAGCGCCTCCTTCTCTGCAGCTGTCAGGTGCAAGACGGCTGGAGGGCTAGGTCTGGTTCTCTGCCTCTCCTTCGTGTTCTGTGCTCTCTTTTCCTGCATGAAGGAAAAGAAGAGACTATAAGTGAGAGTAATGGCATGTGTTGAATGGATGGATGGATGGATGGAGAGCATTTGTTGAGGGTGACTATGAGGGAGGCAGGACATTGCATTAAGATGAGGGTGAGTGTCAGTAGTGGATGGACAGATGGGGATGTGAGGAAGTGCATAGACAGAGGGATGGGAGCATCTGCAAGCTAAGTCAGTGAGAGGAGTGATGTGCTGGAGTAGGCTTGAGAAGGCAGAGTGAGGAGGTTAGCATGATACACATATCAGGATGCAGTTGAATGTGCTACTATACTTATCCTTCCTTCCTCGTGATGTCAGTCTCAACAGGGTTTGCTGAATGCTAGGGCTCAGTGGTGATATTCACTTCTTTAATATTTTACTTGCTGCCTTGGTAGTTTTCACAGAAGATTCCTTCTTAGAAACTGACTTGATCACACCTACAGCGAGTTTGTCTCATGTTTAATGAAGTCATTAAACCACTTTCGGCATTGAATCCAAACTCCTGCTGCTGACCTCCTCCTCTACCTTTAATCACAGCTTCTTGCTTTCACTGGCAGTAAGGAACAATGTGTCGCTGGGGGATTTACAGCCCACAGCATCACATCCAGGGAGGTGTCACTAAAACAAAGCACAGCCTTTGAGCATGTGCACTGCATTCTGTCACTTCCTTCTGTTCTGCTCCCAGCTCCAGAATCCATCAAATTTCATGTCTTCAATGTCCCTTTAAATACTAAGTTGAATACATGCGGGCTGTCATCACACCCGCACAACCTAATTAGTTGGGAAGACTGGAAATAATATGATAATGCAGTGGCTGGGTATAAAAGCAACTGACAGACACAGTGCACTTATTTCCAGGTTTGCCGCATGCTCCCGGACCTCCCCAACCCCTGCAAAACGACCACTGCTCCCAGTGTGTCGGCAGTTTACAATTCAGCCCGAAGTTATCTAGAGTTATTTCTGTAAATGAAATGGAAACTAAGGTTAGGAAATAAATTGTTACTATGGAATAAAACTTGTGAAAAACTCCAATGGCACAAGCCCAAGAGCACTAATGGAAACAAGGAAGGAAACAGAGGAACTTCTGGCTGAAAATTTATACAGATCCTGGGAAACAACACTACCAGATAGAAATAAGATGCATTACAAGCAGCCATGAAATATGATTTTAATTTTCTCAAGTAAAGCTGACTGGATGACTCCCAAATAATGAAGTTGCAAGTGAAATTTTGAGGAACAAATTACACTTCACAACAGTCCAAGAGATGATATGTCTATAACACTTCTGTCTTTTTTGTTGAGTTTTTAATCAATATTGTAGTTTTTCTTCTGGCTGAGATGAAGCTGATTAGTTTCTGATCAAACAACATCCTTGGATGCATCCAGATTTGGCCCCTTTGTGAAAGTCATCCTATCTTGTTGTTGCAAGGCACATCTTGGGTGGCGCAGTGTAATCTTCTTCATGGTACTGATGCCAAATGTGCCGTGTAACTCCTGATTTCTCCAAAAATGGGAATTTGGCATCAGTAGAGAGACCACCTGGAAGAAGTGGCCTTGAACCAAAATTGCTGCATGTCAGCTGTTTGAAAAGCATCCAGTCAGTACATTGTACTATTGTTAAATTTCTAATATCACGAAGGAGCAATCCCATCAGCTTCTTTATAACATCTGAAATTTCACCAGGGCAGCATTAGGCAAACCAAAAGAGCTTTTGCATATATTTAAGTAAAGTTTATAAAGAAAGCTGTACATACCCCAAATTGAGGACAATGTGAGTGGATAATATAACATGACTGCCCAGTCACATCATTCTCAGAAATCGCCCAGATACTGTACTGTTTGGTAATGGTAAAGCTAAGAAAATAATGACTGAGTACACAGTGAATTATGTAATCTTGCAGCAAATATAATAGCAAAAAGAAAAGTTGTATGTTTTTGTATCAGAAATGCATGCTCACACAGTGCACAATTTCTTGACCATTTAAATTAATGCGCGGCACAGTGGCACAGTGGTTAGCATCACAGCTCCAGGGACCCGGGTTCAATTCTGGGTACTGCCTGTGCGGAGTCTGCAAGTTCTCCCTGTGACTGCGTGGGTTTTCGCTGGGTGCTCTGGTTTCCTCCCACAGCCAAAGACTTGCAGGTTGATAGGTAAATTGGCCATTGTAAATTGCCCCGAGTGTAGGTAGGTGGTAGGGAATATGGGATTACTGTAGGGTTAGTATAAATGGGTGGTTGTTGGTCAGCACAGACTTGGTGGGCCGAAGGGCCTGTTTCAGTGCTGTATCTCTAAATAAAATAAATTAAAAAAAATAATGGCCTGAAAATTGTTCACAGCATTTGTGTGAAGTTCTGATAGGAACTCCCAGTGAGCGAGGCTCCTCATTAGATGCACAAAATTGGAGAATTACTTCTCAGTAGTCCTGTGATGCCTCAGCCAGGTTGCCTAGTTCATCTGCAAGTGAAGACAGTGATTAGTTGGCATACTATTTAACTATAGTGAGGTCACAGCCAAGCCAATTTTAACTAAATCTAATCAGGTTAATTAGTCAAATCAAGCAATGGGATTCATTTCTGGAGGAATAGAACTGAAAAGCAGAGAAGTTATTTTAAACCTTGTTTAGGCCACACTTGGAATACTGTGAACAGTTCTGGTCTGCATATTATAAAAAGGAAACAGAGGCATTGGAAAAGGTGCAAAAAAAGATTTACAATGGTGATACACTGAGAGGATACACCTACCAGGAAAGGCTAAACAGGCTGGGGTTCTTTTCTGTAGAAAACAGAAGGGTGAGGGGTGACCTGATAGAGGTCTTCAGAATTCTAAAAGGGATTGATAGGAAAGACACAGAGAAAATCTCTCCACTTGTGGGGCAGTCCAAAACTAGAGGTCTTAAATTTAAGTTACTCACTAATACATCCAATAGTTTAGAATGTGGAAGTTGCTCCCACAGGGAGTAGCTAAGGCAAATAGCACAGATGTGTTTAAGGGGAAGCTAGGTAAGCACATGAGGGAAAAAGGAATAGCAGGTTTTGCTGATGGTGTTAGATGAAGAGGAGTGGTAGGAGGCTCATGTGGACCATATACACTGGTGTAGATAAGTTGGGCTAAATGACCTGTTTCTGTGCTGTAGACACAATATAACTTGATCCAAATACATCCCACTCGATACACACACACCCACACCCACACCCACACACACACACACACACACACTTTCCAGCTAGAATCACTGGTTAACAATCAGAAATGGAAATCCTGGCTTGTTTCTGCCTTGCCATATCTCAGGGACACTGAAGCCTATTGCAGTACTCTTCAATACCACCCTGACAAAACAAGCTTAGCACAGACTTGGAATCAAACCCAAGAACTTTCTGATCTGTAAAGCACTGTAAAACATCAAGTGGTACATTTATTTGCCAAAATGCACACTACAATGATAATTTTACAAAGCTGCTCTCCAGGTAAGGAATTTCTTCCACTGAGAATGCATGGAGGATATTTGGACATGCCTTTGCCACAATATTCCACACATTAAAATTAATTATGGAAAATCATGGGAGCACATGCCCTAATTCCAAGTATAGGTGAGCTTCCCCACAGGGACTGTGATTTGGTAAAATTGGTCTTTTTGTGTTTCACACTGCTGCATGTGTAAGCACTTTGGTGACAATTCAACCTTTATTTATGGGTGAAAGATGGGTGATAGAGAATCAGCCATTGACATCAATGGAAAAAAAATGAGCAGCCTGTAAAACGGGTGACTGACTTGCTATTGTCAATTTTAACCCCACGATAAAAGATAAAAATGACTCCATTTGGATCATGACATTAATGATACTTAGCAGCAGGATTCTAGAATTAAATTTGCCCATAAGCACACTTAACATTCAAGCAATAGTGTTCTACTACTATTTTCCCCATTAATTATATTTGTGATGTGATGTAGCTTTACAGAAAACTCCGAACTGCTTTTATTCCTTAAATTTGCAGCAAACTAATTTGAAAAATGGGACAAACATTCCCACAGGTGCAAATAATAGCCATTAATGCGTTCAAAAGCACTGTTGATTCTTTGAGAATACAGATTTATGATTGAGACCAGATTCAGTGTAAATATCCACTGTGAGGCCATGTAAAATAGCAGGCTGAAAGTGCCAGACTCAAGTCAGTTTCCGGCTCTTATCACTCATCAATGGGCTGGATTCAAAGCCAACTTTCCAGAGGTCAGCGGAAGTCTCTAAATATTGCCTGTCAGCTGCAAAAGCTTGATTTTGCCAAAATTAATTTTGCAATGGAGCACACGATTGTTAACTGGCTGCGCTATTTGTAAAAGAGAATCACTCGACTGAACATTTTCAGGAAATCATCACTTGAATTATTTGTTCTTATTATCTCAAGTGGTCTGTATAGAGTGACATGGAGCAGGTGGACTGCCAGATCCCATATTGGGCTGAATTTTACCAGCCCCCACAACGTCAGGGGTGTGGCAGGGGGGCCCAGAAAATATCTCCAGGAAAGGCCCGCCACGGGCCTCAACGCCGGGAAGGCCCCGCCCCATTTTACCGGCGGCGGCGAGGCCTCGGGGCGGCCCCCCACCACTCAGCGAAAAATTAATTAATTTAAATATGTTAACAGGGTTTAATGAATGAATAATGATTTACTTTGTAGTGACGGCCATCCCACACCGATATTCCGGCCAGTGGCCGGAAGTCCCACACCTTCAGATCTCCATTCGGAGATCGGAGGCAGAACACTGGTGGGGAGGGGGAAGGAATGATGTTTTCAGGGTGGGGTGGGGTGGGAGCAGGGAAAGCTGTTACTATTGGCTGATGGGGAGTGGGAAGGGGTTGAAGGGCAAAGATATCTACATTTGGGGATGAAAGTTCGGGACCGGCAAAAATGTTTTTTCAGCGAGGAGGGGGAAATAAATAACTTGTTAGGTCAATGGTGGGGTGGAAGAGGGGTTTCATTCTTTTATTGAATGTGTAAATTTAAATCACACATGCAGTTCTGTTTAAAAATGTAAATATCTTGTTAGGGGTTATAAATAGCACTAGCACCTGCGCGGTGGCACTGGACGCCATTGCCAGGGACGGAGTGCCCGTCCCTCTATGTCATTGGGGGGCAGGCGCTCCACCCCCTCCATGTTAATGAGCCGCTGCGCAAAGTATCGTGGCAGCTCCATGGCGCACATCTCGCGCGTGTGCTGCGCCGATCTGGAAGCTCTCCAGCCACTGTTCCCTGGTTGGAAAAAACAAAGCATCTGTTAATATTAATGAAAATGCAGAACTGACTGGACAAACATTAAACATATTGAAAACTATTTTTTTTTAAACTGCCCCCAGTTCACTTACAGTTTGTTTCGAACAAGCTACAGTTTTACTGCAAAAGAGCTGGTCTCACATTGATTCCCGTAATTGGATTTGTTGACTTTGCACTCATAGTTTACTGCATACAAAATACTGCAAATGCTGGAAACCTGAAACAAAAACAGAAAATGCTGGAAATACTCAGCAGGTCAGGCAGCATCTGTGGAGAGAGAAACAGCGCTAACGTTTCACATTGTAACCTTTCAACAGAATAGTTTGACTTGATACAAACTATAATAGAACTGGCCTGTCAGTTGATGACAAATGCAAGGAGCCTTTGAAAATAAAGGAAGTGGAGGAAGGGAACCTATTTTGTTATATGGACCTACATTTTCTGAGTGCATGCTGGTGATGAAGGGCCTCACCTAACATGAGTACATGTTGAAAAGTCATGGGTGCACTGCCTGTAATTTTCCAATGTGTTGGCTGTGTGTAAGGTTCTTTGTCCCCAGCGCATAATCAGAAAATTACTGCACATTGTTTAATTTTTTTTAGTGTTTCACATACCAAGTCTGTGTTTTCCATTACAGTTGCTATATTTTCTTACTGTTGTTAACTGCTGCCAATATGCCTGCCAGCTTTAATTGTGCAGTTTCAACTCACATGAGTAGGGAGCAGTTTTCCCAGCACTATGACTTCAAGGTAATTATAACAGCATTAACAAACAGCAAGAGAAGCTTTACAGGTGTCTAACACTTTCCCACATATTATACCAGCAGTTAAACTTAATGTCTTACTTTATGAACTAAAATAGCGCAATTCTTCCGTGAAACCTTCCATCAAGGGATTTCATAGAGGTTTGACAGCTGTTATCCAAGAGCTACACAGAGGACAGTCCTCTAATTTCCAATACATGCTGGCAGCAGTTGATGTTCTATACCTCCAGCACACTCGGAAAATCGCCCCCCACAATAAAAACCGCTGATTCTTTAATGTCTGATGTTTTATCATGATAAGCAGTGTTTTCCACTACTGCTGATAATGTTTCATTAATTTGTTAACACCCCTCCCAGTCTTGTGACATGAAACTATGCAGTAAACTATGCAATGGGACCAGCAGCCATGTTGACAGATAGGAAAGTTGTAAAATCAGCAGATTGAAAAAAGATCCAAACTACTCAGTTAACTGTATCTAGCTGATTGTCATGCTATAATTTGTATACAGAAAATATAGCACGTATTAGCAACAGGGAACTTCTATTTGACCCAACAAACCTGCTTACCTGTAATAAATTGACCAACCCTTATCTTTCACTAAAATATGTTATCCATTTATGCCTTTTGCTTCTGACCTTCCCTCTAACTTGTTTGACATGTCCACTATGGGTTTGTGTAAATTTGTTCCACCTGCATTATCACTGAGTGCACAATTTGACTCCTGCACTACAATTTAAAAAAATCCCACTCCACTCATGTTTGTAATTTTTCTTTTTTTCTTCATTCATGTGATGTGGATGTTGCTGGCAAGGCCAGCATTTATTACCCATCCCTAATTACCCTTGAGAAGGTGACGATGAGCTGTCTTCTTGAACCGCTGCTGTTCACATGGTGTCAGTACACCCACAGTGCTGTTAGGAAGGGACTTCCAGAATTTTGGTACAGCAGTGATGAAGGAATGGCAATATGTTTCCAAGTCAGGATGGTGTGTGACTTGGAAGGCATCTTGCAGGTGATGGTGTCCTTAGTGCTTCTGCTGCCCTTGTTCTTCTAGGCGATAAAGGTCACAGTTTTGGAAGGTGCTGTCGAAGAAGCCTTGGTGAGTTGCAGCAGTACTGCTGGTTGATGGTACACACTGCAGCCACTGTGTGCTTATTGTGGAGGGAGTGACTGTTTAACATGGTGGATGAGGTGCCAATCACGCGGGCTGCTTTGTTCTCGATGGTGTCAAGCTTCTTGGGAGTTGTTGAACCTGCACTTATCCGCGCAAGTGGAAAGTATTCCATCAAACTCCTGACTTGTTTCTTGTAGATGGTAGAAAGGCACTGGGAAATCAGGAGGTAAGTTACTCACTGCAGAATACTGTTACAGACAGGTGAGAGATGATAGGGATGGCTCCCCCTTTTCCACCTCTTGACTGACAGAAGGCAGTGTTTTTTCTTTAAAAGGTGCTTTAACCCCTAAGTGCTGTAATTGTCAAGAACCAGCAAATGACAGGTCTTCTCGTAAGTTTTAAGAAGAAAGATAAATGCTGATTGTACAACACCTGAAATATACGCAACTACACCCACTCTCACACTCATACACTTACACACATACTCAAAAAAAATAGAGATTATAAAGTGACGTGGAAACGAAGGGTTAATAGGGTTACTAAGGTTCACACAGCTGAACCCTTTCCATCTTGAGGCCTTGGTCTGTGTAATAAAAACAAGAAATGCTGGAAATACCCAGCAGGTCTGGCAGCATCTGTGGAGAGAGAAGCAGAGTTAATGTTTCAGGTCAGTGACCCTTCTTCAGAACTTGGTCTGTGCATTGTTGTAAGAGATAAAAATTAGGGAGGGCGAAATTGCAGAGAAAACTGGTATAATAAAGTGTTGAAAAGAAATGTATAAGCAATAGAGGACATATGAGTAACCAGCTGTATTAGTTTTGCATAAAGTTATTGCATAAATAGCTCTGTGTAACCATAACTCGTTTGAGAGAGGCTTTGGCATCTCTCCCCTGCATGCAGGTGATAAAGATTTTTCTAAGTTCAGCTCATTCCTGACTCTGAAGTGGCTTTTGTCCCATAACATAAGGTAACATATGTTTAGGTCTTATGACTTTAAGTGTTGTCTGTTACACTTGTTTTTCCCCGGGGTAAAGACTTGAAACAGTACAGGCCTGTAATCTTTTTCCTTGTTCACTGAAGAAAAAAAACTTGGGAAGTGCAGAATTCTCTTGTTATATTCCAGTTAAAGTTCCATGGCAAAACCCAAATATGATTTCTCAGGTGGGGAGTTCAAGGCCAACTCCAATCTCTGACTACATGTAGCTTAAAAGCTGGTGGTGTTAGGCAGCGTTCTTTCTCTTCGATGGCACAGATGTTTCTCTGTGTCTTTTTCTGCCCTGAATATACCTTTATTAAAACCCCTTATCAGAAACTTAGTTTCTGTCATGACACCAGAGTTCCTGTTCCATTGAATTCGTAAGTAGTTTCTGATGGTTAAGCCATTGTCAGACAATGGAGTTCAGGTGTCACTCAATCACATAACATCCTGATAAAGTAGAGCTTTTCATACCCATTCTCTGGAGTTCAAGCTTGGAGTCAAAAAGTCTGTCACAGTATTGTTAACCCAATTGGTTGGAGAGATGCAGCCATTGCCATAGAAAGGGAAGTTTGCATCTTCATGACTTCTCAAAGATATGTCCGAAAGGTCATTTGTATTTTAATGACTTTGCCAAGACTTGTCCAGACATGAAAATTAGCTCAGGTTTCTTGCAGTTTCATGTGTATTGGCAGGAAAGAAAAGGTCACTTGACCTCTCAACTCCATTTTGTTTTACAGGAAAAGTGTCTATTTCAGGTTTATTTCGTCAGTTCATTTTATAGTTCATAAGTTTGTATTGTGTGATTGTGACAATACCCAGCCCTGAACTGCTCTTGGAGTCACAGTATTTATGTGGCTGGTCCAATTAAGTTTCTGGTCAATGGTAACCCCAGGGTGTTGATGGTGGGGTTTTCAGTGATGGTAATTCCAGTGAATGCCAGGGGAGCTGGTTAGATTCTCCCTTGTTGAAAGTGGTCATTCCCTTGCCATTTATCAGCCCAAGCCTAAATGTTGCCCAGGTCTTACTGCATGTGGGCTTGGACTGCTTCATTATCTGAGGAGTTGCGAATGGAACTGAACACTGTGCAATCATCAGTTAACATCCCCACTTCTGACCTTATGATGGAGGGAAGGTCATTGATGAAGCAGTTGGAGATGGTTGGGTCTAGGACACTGTCCTGAGGAATTCCTGCAGCAATGTCGTGGGGCTGAGATCACTGGCCTCCAACAACCACAACAATCTTCCCTGTGCTAGGTATGACAGCTTGGCTAGTGGCCTGGCTAATTCTGGAGCATAAGGAGGTCATTGGTGAAGCAGCTAAAAATGGTTGGATTTTGGACACTTCTCTGGGAAACGCCTGCAGCGATGTCCTGGGGCTGAGATAATTGGCCTGCAGCGATCACAACCATCTTTATTTGTGCTAAGTGTGACTCCAGCCAGTGGAGAGTTTTTCCTCCTGATTTGCATTGATTTCAATTTTACTAGGGCTCCTTGATGCCACACTTGGTCAAATGCTGCCTTGGAGCCAAGGGCAGTAACTCTCAACTCACCTCTGAAATTCAGCTCTTTTGTCCATGTTTGGACCAAAGCTGTAATAAGGTCTGGAGCCAAGTGCTCCTGGTGGAACCCAAACTAAGCCTTGGTGAGCAGGTTATTGGTAAATGCCACTTGATAGCACTGCCAACAACACCTTCCATTTTTTTGACGATGACTGAGAGACTGATAGGTTTGGATTTGTCCTGTTTTTTGCGGACAAGTCTCCTGAACAAGTCTCCATTTTGTTGTGTAGATTGCATTGTTATAGCTGCACTGAAACAGCTTAGCTAGAGGCATGGCTAGTTCTGAAATACAAGTCTTCAGCACTACAGCCAGGATGTTGTTGGGGCCCATACCCTTTGCTGTATCCAGTGCACTCAGTCATTTCTTGTTATCACGTGGAGTGAATCGAATTGGCTAACCCAGAAGTTATACATTTTCAGCAGTACATAACAAACTACTAGTTAGCCTGACTATATTAATTCAGCATCAATTGAGGAGCAGCAGTACCTATCAACATCAAAGGCAATATTTCAGACATTGTGAGGTTGACATATAGTAGTGCTTGAATGATAGCAACTAATAGTGCTGCCAAATCTCATAAAAAGCATTTGCAGGACAGCCATGGAAATTTTTTTGAGATTGTTAGCAAATTATTTTTTTCTTAAATATGTGATTTGCGGGTGAAGGTGGAATAATTCTCAACAGTAAATCGATTTTTAATAACAATTGCATTTGCAGGCAGTTTTGCAACATTTATTTGTTCAATGTCCTGATCTGATTTTCTGTAGGCAGTTCAGATTCCTTATAATGTGAAAGAGGCATGAATGTCATATCGGTGTCCGTGGAGTATTTGGTCCCAGGGATTAATATAAACCAAATATAAATTGTGTACTAGAATTTATGTAGGCTTCCCATTACAGACTATTAAAGCAGCTGGAAATATTACACAGAGGCCAGATTTAACAAGTTGCATTAACCAACAAAATTAATTTACAAAATCAGGGAGAGTCATAAAATAACTCACATGAAGCAAGGATTTATAAGATACAGCACATCAGATTTCTCTCCACTTTTTATAACAGTCTCTAGAAGTCAAACAAAGTGCTCAGAACTAACACAATGATTGACAGCAGTTCAGAGTTCTTGTGCCCTTGGTAACAGAATGTTGTTTTGAACTACATCCTGCAGGTAGGGAGTTTTACATAGAATATGTAAGCCTACCAACAGTCTTATCACTGTCCTCAATATAAGAGGCTGTTACCCCATTAGAATACAAATGGAATACACCCTTTACCAATAAACTATGTCAATATGTGCTTCCCATGGAGCTTGCCTTCCATGGGAAACAAACATGACACATTTCTTTGAACAAGAATGAAGAATGAAAGCCAGGTTCTCTGAGATAGACCATATAATCACCACACCCGACTCTTCCTGTTCTCTTTATTTTGTCTAGTTTCTTTATATTTACAACTTCTAATGTACTCACTTCATAGTACCTTTGCACTTTAAACCTTACTTTCCAGGCACTAGTGACAAGTATGTTCATTCACTAGAGCCTCTTCTTGTTTTAATGCATTTTTACATGCCCTAGGTTAATCTGATTGCACCCATGCCCTGACCATGCCAATCCTAGGACTTTGAGTTTTCAATTAGTTTAAAGCCAGTTTCCGTTAATCAAAACCTTTTTGGAAGTTGCTCCCAACACTGATGGTGGAGCCAGGAAGAAAATGAAAACAGGTGATGAAAGTATCTTTAAACTATTTTCTGGATGGATAAAGATTAGAATAGATAAGTTATATTAGATCATAAATGGAAAAATAAAATTGCAGTGTCGATAAAAAAAGAGGGTGGCAAAGCAAAAAAGAGGAGAAACAAAAACAGGGGTGGAAAATTATAATCTAACCTAAATAATTACGCCCCACCTCTCTCCTCCCAATCATCAGCAAACTGATGGAAGGGGTCATCAGTAGTGATATCAAGTGGCACCTACTCACTAATAACTTACTCACCAACATTCAGTTTCCATTCTGCCAGAACCACTTGGCACCAGATTTCATCACAACTTTGAGTTGCGGTACAGTGGTGTAGTGTTTATGTTAATAGGAACATAGGAACTGGAGTAGGCCATTCAGCCCATTGAGCCTGCTCCACCATTCAATATGATCATGGCTGATCATCCACTTTGATGCCTTTTTCCCCACAATATCCTCATATCCCCTTATGTCATTGGTACTTAGAAATCTGTCAATCTACTTTAAACATACTCAATGACTGAGATTCCACAGCCCTGTGGGGTAGAGAATTCCAAAGATTCACAACCTTCTGAGTAAAGAAATTTCTCATCTCTGTCCTAAGTGGCTTCCCTCTTATTTTGAAAGTATGTCCCCTGGTTCTAGACTCCCCAACCAGGGGAAACATCTGACCTGCCTCTACCCTGTCTATCCCTTTAAGTATTTTGTAGGTTTCAATGAGATCACCTCTCATTCTTCGAGACTCTAGAGAATACAGGCCCAGTTTCCCCAATCTCTCTTCATAGGACAGTCCCACCATCTTGAGAACAAGTCTGGTGAACCTTTGTTGCACTCCCTCTATGGCAATAATATCCTTCTTAAGGTAAGGGGACCAAAACTTCACACTGCAAAGAGCCTGCAAGATCAGAAAGTGCTATACAGGAATTTATGGGGGTGTAAACCTATGTTTCACTAGCCTGCATCACAGCCGATTGGAACATCAATATGCTGCATCACAGCCCATTGGGAAAAACCCTTTTAAAAATTGAGTCCACTTCGTGTTACTACCTGGTACTGAAAAAGGAGGACGTTTCCAATGCAAAATGCATCCAAATACAGATCTTCAATATTTGCCCAAGACATGTCAAAGGTTTTAACACTAACCTTTCATAAGACTTAATTCACAATTTTTGTTTATTTTCATACTTCTATTTATACAGATTCTCAAGTTCCAGGAAATGTCATGAATTGTCCTTAGTTTGTGCTTGTGTCTCTGGTCTGAGTAATGCATTGTAGTTCAGGAACTTCTAAGAGACAACACTGAAACAGTATTGCAAAGATTACCTTTCTGGACCTCTGACAGACTCGCTCATCGATCCGAGAGAGCCGTGGATTCCAGCAATGCATTTACACTGAAGCTATGCCAAAGTTTACACCTGTTTTTACACTGATCATGGCAACAACAATTGATGCCAAAGTTCACTGAGAATTTGATTAAAACTAATATGTAAAGCCAGTGCAAAAAAAAATCAGGATAAATAAAAATAAATACTTGGGGCTCAAGGAAAGCATGGAACTTGTGCCATTTTGCTTCTTTAAGACCCTCTTTACCTTATTGATGTTTTGGAAATTAATGTTTGAACCTATTAAACAATTATTTTTGCATATTTAGCATAATGGGGCTAAATTGGGTAGCCTCCGCAAACAGGTGCTATGATTGCAATGTGGGATTAACCCGTGCCTGTTCAATGTAATGCAGACAACGTGTTAAGTTCATGCTGTTTCTTCATTTAAATGACTGCTTTGAACAGCCAGCACTAACTGCACTGTTCATTGCCTGCACGCATCAGCAGGCAGTTCAAAATTGTAACTTGCTAGCATCACTTAAAGCTAGCCTGCACTGTTTAAAGCTAATCTGCATCTCTTAATGGGAAGGTCCTTTGTGGCTGGAGCAGGTGCTGACAGTCATGCAGGAAGTGAATCTAACCCGGTAAACACCGAAGAATGGCACAGCATGGGAGAGTGCGGGCTCCAAGATTTACATATGCTGCATTCATATGCTTCACCACATGCTCACACATGATTAGCACTGCTGCACGCTTCACACCCACATCTCACAGCTTGGGTACACTGTCAGCTATTCAACCCACACAGCCATACCAGCAACAGAGCCTGCAGGACGCTCACTGACACAGTTCTCTCTTTCTTGCAGGACAAGGTGCAGCACAACCGGAGGCAGCAGGAGCTAACTGGAGGGGGACAGGTGCTCCTGCATGTGCTAACACCCATGGAGGAAATGGTGCTGGTCATTACTGGGATGCTCATTGTGGAGGCCGTGGCTAGCAGTGGGACTGAAACCATCAAAGATGATGGTATCCTCTCCTTCTCATATCGTACTTCTCCTCATCCCACACTCTCTTCTGATTTACAAGCTGCAGATGGTATAAGTATTCACCTCTTATATTTCCCCTCTCCCTTCACCACAGTTTTAACCTTGAGCCTTTTTCCTTTCAAATACTCAAGAGGTGCAGCCTGGCCAGTCAGTGGACGACGACGAGAGGAGAATGATGACGAAGACTGTTACTTTTTTCCCACACTTGCAGCCACCAGCTCAGATACTGCATGCGTCTTAGATGACAGATTAGAGGTGAGACCTGCACATGGTGAGACACCGGGCATGAGTGAGTTGCAGCCAGGGCACAAGGGCAAGGATAGCGCAGGTGCCAACTCGCCTGAGGGTGAGATCACACATGGACTCTGCTGCAAAGGATTCAGATGAGCATTTTCATGAGGAAGCCTATTGAAGAACACTGATGGGTAGGCACAACAAAATGCTTGATGCATTGGAAAGCCCGCCAGGAAGCCTGCGATCAATGTCAAGGAGCATGGTGGAGTCCAGGATCAATTTAACACAGGGTTTTGTGCAGAGTTTGGAACCCATCCTTTCCAGCATGGAAGTTGTGACCAACTGCATTTGCACACTTGTTGTCCCAACCATGATGCAGCATCTGATGGCTGCTGTTGCAGCTTCCATTGCAGTACAAGCAGCAGCCAGCCAATATCTGAGTGCTGCAATGGTTTCATTGAGAATGAACCTGCTGTCCTGTCTCAGGAAGGCAGCGTTTGTCTCCCACCCTGGCACTCTGCCTGTACCCTTGCTGTTGCCTGTCGGCCAGCCAATCCAGACCGCTGCCGCCCATATCAAAGTGATGCTGTCTGAAACTGAGCATTCTAGGGCCAGAGCTGCTTGAGGCCATCTGCAGTCTCCTCCAATGAAAGCCTTCCACCAGCCATGCTGCAGCCACTGGGGTAACACTGCAAAGGAGCAGTAGGACAAGCAAAATCACACAGAAGACAGTGACTAAAGGAATGCACAATGGTGATTAATTGACTTTTGTATGCAAGATGGCATGATTTTGTTTATAAAGTTGGTTTGGACTGTTTATTTGTTGTGGCTTCTATTTTTGTATTAGGCCAAGTAGGTGCTGTGATGGTCAGGGGAAGAGGGAAGGGAAGGTGTGGGACTGCTGATGAATGTAAAATTGGGATAGTGGTTACTGGTATCACACTCGGATGAGTTCTTCAAGGACAGCCTAGCCAGAAAGGGGCCTCCTCCGTTTTTCTTCTTCCACTTTCTCTTCTTCCTCCTCTTTCTCCTTCTCCTCCTTCCCCTCATGCTCCTGCCCCTCAACTGCTCGCCATGTAGGATGGTGAGGTTGTGCAGCATGCAACAGATCACCAGGAATCTTGACAGACACCCTGCCAAGTATTGCAGGGCTTGTCCAGAGCAGTCAAGGCAGCAGAAGCATTGTTTCACCATGCCAATGGTCTGCTCTATCACATATAATGTGTCTGTATGATTTTCATTGTATGCATGCTGTGAATGTGTTTCACACTGGAATCTTCAGCCATGTCGTCAGCCAATAGTCCTTGTTGCCCAGTAGCCATCCTTTGGTTTGCCATGGTGGCTCAAATGCAGCTGGCAATGTGACTGCTGCGGAATGATATCATCATGATTGCTAACAGGACATCAGGCATTGATCTGCCTGATTCGCAAACTATGGTCTTGTACCAGCTGGAGGTTGAGGGATTGGACACCATTCCAGTTCCAGTATAGGGCAGAGTTAACATGTGATGCTCATAAAGCGATGTATTGTAGTCATTGGCATCCTGCACCATGGAGAAGCTAGAAATCCAGTGAATCTGCATGCTCACTGAGCTTGCTGCTTCCGGTAAGAGAGAATAAAATGTTAACTCTCTTTGAATAGACAGCTTCAGTGACCTCCCTTCTGCAACAATGGATGTCAAAGTGCAAGATGTTGCAAATATCTCCAGCTGCAGCCTGGAAGGAGCCAGACACGTAAAAGTTCATTGCCATGGTCACCTTCACAGCTACTGGCAATGTGGTCCTTCCAATTTGCAGTTGGGTCTCCAACAGGTAGCAGATTTCAGTGAGGATCCTTGTGCAGTGACATGCAGACATCTCACACATTGAGATGGACTTTAAGAAGCCCTTGACGTCGGGTCCATGGTGGGGGGTCCCTGAAGATGGCCCCGGATGAGGACTGCCACAGACCTCAACGCCGGCGGGGCCCGGTACAATCCTCCCGCGGCGGCGAGGCACCATGGCGGCCTCCCCGCTGCTGGGCGACGGGACCACAATTTTAATATTCAGATCAATTAAATTAATTAATTTGAATATACTTACATCACCTCTTGATAGCCCGCCACAATCTTCGGCCCAGTGGCGGCACTCCCGCACCTTCGGATCCCCATCTGGGGAAATGAAGCGCAATACTGGTGGGAAGGTAGGAGGAGGGGGTGGGGGGGTGAACGGGGTCAAATTAGCATCATGAGGTGTAGGGGATGGTGGGAAGAGTTGTAGTTTAAATTTTGTGCAGTTTGTGGGGGGTGGGGGGGGGGAAGGTCAGATGGTAAAGGTGTTTTGTGGGAAGGGGAGAGGGAGGTGTTTTGGGGAGGGGTATGTTAGTGGGGGGGTGGGAGAGGGGCAAAATAAATGTATCCATTCAATTTTATTCCATCTATCTTTAAATATTTAAATTAGCCGGTAGGGCTGACAGCCCTTTAAAAATGGAGTCAGCACCTGCGCAAAGCCATTGCCGGGATCGGACAGCCTGCCCCCTCCATGTGATCGGCGGAGGGGGGTGCTGGCCCACCCTGGCTATTTAAATGAGCCACCACGCTTGAAATTGCGGCAGCTCTTTGGCATGTAGCCCACGTGGGCGGGCTGCCATTTTTGAAGCGCGCTGCCGAGACTGGTGGCGAGATAATAAAATACAGCCCATTGTTCCTCACTGAGGTTCAGGTAGGAGATTTGCTCCCTGAGTACCCTGAGCAGATATGGATTCCTGCTGAGAGCCCTTCAACCCCTCCTCCCCCACACCCTGCCTTCTTCCCGCAGCTCGTCCTGCTTTGTACGACCTCTGTTCATTCTCCAAGTCATGCTGTATTCCAAGGGGAAGGCCTACATGTGCACCCATATCTGGGAGCAACTGGTTTGTGCAAAAGCTTTGAAAGCAGCAAAAAACACCTTCAACACCTACCACACCACTCCCTGCAGACTTTGCAATTGGAAACAACTATAGAAAGCACCAAACACTTGCAGAATTGTAGTAACAGCCAGAAGACATCAACCAGCAATAACCTATAAGTAGTTGATAATCCTTTAAACAGTATAGGCGAGGGGGTCCTTCCTGCTGCTGATGTATGTACAGCAATACAAGGTTAATAGAGGGATTAGCTGGAGCATTGAGCTTCAAAATGGCACTGCTGCCGTCAAATCAGTGTTGCATGCTCTTTGACGTACACCTTAGGAAGGATATATTGGCCTTGGAGGGAGTGCAACGTAGGTTTACAAGAATGATACTGGACTATAGGGGTTAAGTTATGAGGAGAGATTATACAAAGTAGGCCTGTTTTCGCTAGAATTTAGAAGGTTAAGGGGTGATCTGATCGAAGTCTTCAAGATATTAACAGGAAAAGATAGGCTAGATAAAGATAAACTATTTCAACTGGTTGGAGATTCTAAAACTAGGGGGCATAGTCTAAAAATTAGGACCAGACCGTTCAGGAGTGATGTTAGGAAGCACTTCTTCATGTAAAGGGTGGTAAAGATTTGGAACTCTCTCCCACAAACAGCAGTTGAAGCTAGAACAGTTGTTAATTTTAAATCTGAGATAGATAGATTTTTGTTAAGCAAAGATATTAAGGGATATGGGCCAAAAGCAGGTATATGGAGTTAGGCCATGGATCAGCCATGATCTCATTGAATGGCGGGACAGGCTCGAAGGGCTGAATGGCCTACTCCTGTTCCTATTTTCCTACAATCAGCCTGCTCTGCATCCTTCTGGCAGACATTCATTGCGCACATGCGAATGGTCTCACCAAATGTGGCATCCAGCTTGATTCACCAGCCACGTCGCAAAGCCTTAGAGACACGTAGACATCTCACACATTGGGCTGGATTTTACAGCCCCCCCCGATGTCGAGGGTCGTGGTGGTGGGGGGGGGAGGATTGGTGGGGTGGGGGGGGCAGGAAAATGCCTCCGGCAGAAGGCCGCCACGGGCCTCGATGTCGGGAAGGCCCGGCCCGCTATTGGCGGCAGCGGCGATGCCTCGTGGCGGCCCCCCACTGCTGCTTAGCAACAGGAGCCAAATCTACATATGCAAAAAAATTTAAATACCTGCATTAATGAGCGTTTCACTCCCGACATCTGTGCCGCACTGATATTAGTGTCGGCGGCCAGCACTCCCGCGCCTTCGGATCTCTGTCTGGAGATCCAAGGCGTAACACTGGTGGGGAGGGGGGGGACCAGGTAGGTTTCTCTGTGTGGGAGGGGGCGGAGCGGCAGAGTGATTTGATTGGTGTAGATGGTGGGAAGGGGCAAAGATTAAAGTTAGTGGACTTTGGTGGAGGGGGTTGGAAGGTCAGGTGCACAAGGTAAATATTTTGGGGAGGGGGAGAGGGCAAGGAATTAAATGTATAGTTGTTGGGGGAGTGGGAGAGGGTCTAGATCAATAAATTTAATTTTTCACAACGCAATTCCCTTTAAATATTTACATGGCAATGTAGGGCTCAAAGCCCTTTAAAATTGGCGTCAGCACCTGCCCAGTGACGCCGTTGCTGGGTTCAGACCGCCCGCCCCCTCCACGTCATCGGGTGAGAGGGGCGGTCTGCCCCTGCCATTTAAATGAGCCGCCGCTTTAATATTGTGGCGGTTCCACAACGAGCGATCCGTCATAATTTACGACCGCCGCTGATCTCGGCAGTAACAATGTAAAATTCAACCAATTGTTCCTCGTTCAGGTTCAGGTAGGAGATTTGCTCCCCGAATACCCGGAGCCGATACGGCCTCCTGCTGAGAGTCATGTGCCGCAGAGATCATTTTAGAGCTCGACGGGCATGTTTAAACCCAGCATGTTTAAGATAATACAATTGTGGAAGCTTTCCTCTTCTTAATGGATCAGTTCCTGGTGACATAAAAATGCATTCAAAGATATAGTAAAGACAGTGCAGGTCTTAGTAGGGTGTGAAAAATCAATAAAATTCACAGACATGATGTTTTGGCGTAAAACCAAAATAAATCAGTTACATGCCATTTCCTCAGAAAAACATGGTGCAATTCCACTCATGTCACAATTATACTGAAACTTTCCAGGAAATTCCAAGCCAAGTGAACCTCAAAAATTGTCGTTGTGAATTGGCATGCTCCTAAAGATATTTTACATAATGTCAGTTGCAACAACATGATACAAAAACACAAATTTCACCAGGTGCATAGTATAAAATGGCATTTTGCTGCAAATGTTGACTAGAATCAGTCTATGTGTGTCAGTGAAACTCATTATTTGAGGTATGCTATATCAATGATTTCAAACAGTGATTTGCTCTTCTGTATCTCTAATACAGTTCACCTGACTCAAAGTTCTTGCTGCCAGGCAGAATAGGTTCTCTTTTAGCCAATTAGCTTCTTGGACTGGCTGGCAGGCTACAAGAGTAAAATAATTCTATTATTATCTCAGTCTATGACCTCAGATGCTTTAAGAAGCAAATCTTCCTGTCTTACCTCAAGTATAATTGCCAAGAAGTCTGTGAAGCAGAAATGTATTGTCCAATTTGTTCACTGTTGATTGAAGAGCAAAGCAGCCACTGCAGGAAACAAAATCTAATTTTAGGTCTGGTCAGAAAAGGAAAATATTCAGAAGCGGTCTTCAGAACAGCAAATGCACTGTGAATATCCTTGCACTGAACTGTGTAGCTGAAAGTTAATTGTAAACGTTGAACAAAACTAAACTGGAAAATAAAAGGGTTTCCAGAAAAAACATCAAGTTAATGGAACTGCGTAAGAATGAAAGCATTCCAACACATTGCCCTTAATATACTCTGAAAAAGAAAAGGTAGTATTTTTAAGTCGGGAGCAAAGGAAATGAACTGTTTGTCTCGAATCATTTAGTTGATAAACTTACAAAATCTGTGCTTTCCTGAAACAACTTGATAGGGGGAAAAAAATCATTTTATTTGAAGCATATCAAAATGTTAAAGTCAACAGAAATAGTGCACCTTAAATTTATCATGAATATACTCAAATTACCTATTAATAGAGTATCAGTAGAGGCAGGTAGATGTCAGCTAAAAGTGGAAGCTAAATATAGAGCAATTAAATACTGATGCAGGGTGCAGTTGGTGCCGACTCTAGACTGTCCTACATATCTGAGTAGTTACTCAGAATAAAAGAAAGAAATCAGGAATAATGGAACAAAAAATAAAGTGGTACAGTGGTTAAGGTTTTATAAACATTTAAATAAGTGCCAGTTTTACAACACGAGGGGGATAGGGTTGGTGGAGGTGAGGGTGGAATTTCAACTTTGGCCCAAAGCGACAGTGATATTACCAGTGGCCACCTGAGGTTGGGAGGCCTGATCCTTTTTCAGCTTCAGACCCCAAATGAAATGAGCGCTTTGCTGCAGCTTGCCGGTTTCAGGCCGTGGAAAACTGTCCAGCCTTTGGACGGAGTCTGCTGGAGGGTAAAGCTGTTAGATGAGAAGTAGAATCCAGGTTGAGTAGACTAAGAAATAGCAGAAGATTTTTGAGGGACATAAAAATCGTTAAAAAAACCCCCAAAACTTACTTTTTCCTCACTGACCTCAGAGGTCCCTAAAGATTGCTAGTTAGGCCACTCGATTTCCCGATGACTGGGACTACCACCTGTGCTGCATGCTCCACCCAAGTGCACATTAACTTTACACAGTGTAGCACCTCAATTTGCAAAATTAACCAGCCTCCTGCCTGCTTTGGCTGGGAGTGCTGGGCAGCCATTTACAGGCATGTCTAAAATTCAGGTGCGCAAATGGGTGCAAGGAGTTGTGAATGGTATTGAACACTGTGCAATTATCAGTGAACATCCCTACTTCTGACCTTATAGTGGAGGGAAGGTCACTGATGAAGCAGCTGAAGATGGTTGGGCCTTAGACACTATTCTGAGTAACTACAGAGGTGATATCCTGCAGCTGAGATGATTGGCCTCCAACAACCACAATCATCTTACTTTTTGCTGGTATGACTCCAACCAATGGAGAGTTTGCCCCTGATTCTCATTGAGTTAAATTTTGATAGGTCTCCTTTATGCCACACTCGGTTAAATGCTGATATCAAGGGCAATCACTGTCAACTCATCTCTGAAATCAAGTTCTTTTTTTCATGTTTGGACTAAGACTGTGATGAGATCTGGAGCTGAGAGACCCTGGTGGAACCCAAACTGAGCATCGAAAAGCAGGTTCTTGCTGAGACAGTGCCCCTTGACAGCACTGTCAATGACATCTTCCATCTCTTTGCTGATGATTGAGAGTAGACTGATGCGAAGGTAATTGGCCTGATTGGATTTGTCCTGCTTTTTCTGGACAGTACATAGCTGGGCAATTTACCACATTGTTGGGTAGATGCCTGTTGCACTGGAACAGCTTGGCTAAGGGTGCAGCTAGTTCTGGAGCACAAGTCTTCAAAAATACAGGCCACTTTGGAAAGATGTGCCAGAGCAAGACTTCTTCTTTCAAATATACAAAACAAAAAGCCTTCACACATAGAGTGGTAAATGAGGTGGAACAACCTCCAGTGGAAGATAAACCAGGAGACTTTCTGGGGAAAATTAACAATCCCAATCAAGGATTTTTGACAGCAGATATCTATGTCAATGGACCTATTACTAATTCCAAATTGGACACAGGTACAAGTGTCACAGTTCTGTCAGACTAAGAGCCATGGTTGATGAGATATTGCTTACAAGCAGAGGACACACAGTTGCATGGTCCAGGAGGGATCCAACTGAAGGTGAAGAGTAAGCATCAAGCAACTCTCCAATATAAAGGAAGACAGATTATGGAAACCCCATACATTGTGAAAAACCAAGAATTTTCCCAGTTAAGCAGAAAAGCGTGCTTCGACCTACATCTACTCAAAAAGGTGGATGAAGTCAAACAGCCAAAGACATACAGTTGCTTTCAAGCAGACAATCCCTAACTGTTTTCAGGTCTAGGAAGGCTGAAGACACAGTATAGAATTAGGCTAAAAGAAGATGCCAGACCAGCATATATCTTTACACCCAGAAAGATACCACACCTGTTGATGAACCAGTACAAAATCAGCTGGAGGAGATGACCAGAATGGGAGTCATTTCTCCTGTCACAAAACCTACAGAGTGGTATTTACCTATGGTTCCAGTTCTGAAAACAAATGGTACTCGCTGCATCTGTGTGGATTTAATGCAGCTTTACAAAGCAGTGAAAAGGGAAATTCATCCTATGTTGTCATTAGATGAAAGCCCAGCAAAGCTATCCAAAAGCATAATGTTCACTAAATTCGACACAAATAGTGGCTTTTGGCAGGTTCCTTTGGACGGGAAGTCAAGAATACTCAACATTTATCACACATTTGGAAGATTCTGCTTCATCGTTTACCCTTTGGCATAACATCTGCACCTGAGATCTTCCAGAGGACCATGACCAACATTCTGTTAGGCCTCAAAGGGGTGATATGTCACATGGGTGACATCCTAGTGCATGGAACTTTCATCGAAGAACATGACCAGAGAGTAAAGCGGTTTTAAGTCACCTTCAGGAAGAAGGGCTCACGCTTAACGAGAAGTGTGAATTCTCCAAGATGTCAATTCGTTTCTTGGGATATACAGTAAGTAACAACGGCATAATGACAGACCCACAAAAGACGAGAGGCATTAATGAGTTTCCAGCTCCAACTTCTGTCCAACAACTCCAAAGATTTCTTAGAATGGTGAAATAATTGGTCAAATTTTTACATCATCTAGCACAGGTAACCAAGCCATTAAGACAACTCTTGAAAAAAGATCAAGTGTGATGTTGGAGTTCACTTCAAGAGCAGGCATTCAGAAAGAGTCAAGAAAAGCTCATTTCACCTTAGCACGCTATAACCCTACACATCCAACAATGATTGCTGTAGACACCTCATCCACAGGGTTAGGGGCAGTCCTTTTCCAAGATCAGGTTGTCGAAGACCAATCTACTATGCATCAAGAGCTTTGTCCGAGACAGAGACCAGATATGCAATAATTGAAAAAGAAGCAGTCGCAGTCACGTGGGCTTGCGAGAAGTTCTCTGATTACATTATGGGATTGAAAATCATCATTGACACAGACAGCAAACTGTTAGTTTACTTACTCAATGAGAAGGAGATCGCAAAAATGCCTCCAAGAATTCAGTTAGAATTGCTGCGATACACGTAAGGGAAAGATGCAAACTTCTACTGATGCGCTATCAAGAGCAATGATAGATCATCTGACTCAACAGGATGTAAACATTGTGGACGAGGTAGAGTTGTATTCACAATATACTGCACAACAGTGGCCGGCAAGTATACAAAAACTGCAAGAAATTCATCACGCCCAAAAGTGGGATGAAGAATGTACTCGTATACGTCAATACTGCACACAGGGTTGGCCTCAAGAATATCCTAGTGGTAAGATCATAAAAATTTTCTACGAATTCAGAAAACATCATCAATTTGCTGGTGTATAATGATAGACTAGTCTTTCCGAGTTCATTCAGATCAGATATCTTGGAACGTCTATATCAGGGCCACATGGGCATAATGAAGTGCAGAGCAAGGGCTCAGTCATCAATGTGGTGGCCAGGAGTATCCAAAGACATAGAAAACATGGTCCTGAACTGCCAAGTATGTGCAATATGTTGACCAGAACAGAGAGAACCTCCGATTACAACAAAATTTCCAACCAAATCCTGGGAACGGCTAGGGATAGATTTATTTATGCACAACGGAATATCCTATATAATCATGACCGATTGTTTCTCGTGAGGGATTGAAGTGAAAAGGTTGTACTCAACAACAACAGAATCTGTTATCTGAAATTTGCAGGAGACTTTTGCGACGCATGGGATCCCTGACAAAGTCGTGTCAGAGAATGAACTACAGTTCACAAATGAATACTTCACACAATTTGCAAGAAAATGGGGATTTGAACATCTCACGAGTTTACCACGATATCCTCAGTCGAATGGCGAGGCTGAAAGAGGAGCAAGAACCCCATAATGATGTTGTTGAAGAAGAACGAAGATCTTCCAACCGCATTGATTAACTATCTCTCTACTCCGTTGTTAATGGGGAGGAAGATAAAAACCCAACTTCCCATTTTGCCTAGAAAAATACTTCCAGGGCCAGACATCAAAGACTACCGAAAGGTCCAACATAGAGCGGAGTACTCCAGGAATCAACAAGCTCACAATTACAAAAAAAGATTTTGAACCAGAAACTTATCTCAGCTAAAGAAGGCAAGAAGGTATGGATATGAAACCTAGAATGGGAAGGTGTTATCATCCAAAATGATGAAAATTATCAAAGATCATATCCAGTACACATGGCAGGCAGTGCTATACAACAAAATAGGAGAAACATTATCCCTATTCCACAGAAGCAACAAACAATCATTTATCTGGAAGAATCAGATGATGATCAAGAAACCCAGAGTCAACAGAATAGTACAAACATTGGTCAAGGACATCCAGGTCATCCAAAAAGACTTTCAAACAAGACGACCAATCTTCTGAACCCGAAAAGAACACGATTAGGGAGCATTGTGAAACCTCCTGATAGGCTGAATTTGTGAGGGAATTGTGGGGAGATGGGGTAGTATGTAAAGTCAAAATGAATGAATGTATATATAAAAAAATAGATAGGGACAAAGACTTGGTGGAAGATGTAGTATAAGGGCCTGAAAGGGTTAATGTTTGTGACAGTGAAAGTAAACCCCTCCCACTGTAGTGATGATGTAGTAGTCACATGGGTATTAACTTAACTTAACTTCTTTTGGGCCTCCTTATCTCGAGAGACAATGGATACGCGCCTGGAGGTGGTCAGTGGTTTGTGAAGCAGCGCCTGGAGTGGCTATAAAGGCCAATTCTGGAGTGACAGGCTCTTCCACAGGTGCTGCAGAGAAATTTGTTTGTCGGGGCTGTTGCACAGTTGGCTCTCCCCTTGCGCCTCTGTCTTTTTTCCTGCCAACTACTAAGTCTCTTTGACTCGCCACAATTTAGCCCTGTCTTTATGGCTGCCCGCCAGCTCTGGCGAATGCTGGCAACTGACTCCCACGACTTGTGATCAATGTCACACGATTTCATGTCGCGTTTGCAGACGTCTTTATAACGGAGACATGGACGGCCGGTGGGTCTGATACCAATGGCGAGCTCGCTGTACAATGTGTCTTTGGGGATCCTGCCATCTTCCATGCGGCTCACATGGCCAAGCCATCTCAAGCGCCGCTGACTCAGTAGTGTGTATAAGCTGGGGGTGTTGGCCGCTTCAAGGACTTCTGTGTTGGAGATATAGTCCTGCCACCTGATGCCAAGTAAGAAGCTAGAAGCAGCACGATGTGTGCTGGGTAGACAGGCTTGTGGAGATTGTAAATAGTTATATCTGTAAATAATAAATGAGTTATTTTTTAGCCCTACAAACAACCCGAGACTTTGTTAGACAACACTCGATCTACACTACAACAATACACAACAGTAGGGTGGAAGGCAGGAATGATTAAATGACAAAAGGGATAATGGTGCAAGACAAAAGGGGGTGGTAATGGGATAAGTAAAGAAAAGATGGTTAAATGGCAACAGCAGAATTATTAACAGCACCTGCTGTCCAAAAAATGTGAAGAGTGGTTATGGAAATGTTGAGTTGCAGTTGAGTCTGGAAGGCTATGTAGTGCCTAATCAAAAGCTGAGGTGCTGTCCCTCGAGCAGCGAGCAAGTGTTGCATCTCCTGTGCTTTTGTGGGAAGGTAGCATAGGAAGGGGAGCAGGTGTTGTGGTTGATGGAAAAAAGGGGAAGGATGTTGCTGAGGGAATGATCCCTCTGGAATGCTAAAATGGAAAGGGACGCAAAGATGTGTTGGTGGTGTCATCATCCTGGAGATGTTGGAAATGGCGGAGGATGATCCATTGACTTGGAGGCTTGTGGAGTGGAGTACAGGAGATGTAACACCTTCCCTTTCACCTGCTCCAGTCCCACTGTCCAGGACCCCAAACATATCTTCCAGGTGAAAGAGTGATTTAACTGGTACTTCTTTCAATTTAGTTGACAGTATTCACTGTTCACAATGCAGTCTCCTCCACATCAGGGGAGACCGCTTTGCTAAACACTTCCACTCATTCTGCAAATGTGACCCTGAGCTTTTGGTTGCTTGCAATTTTAATTCTTCATCCCATTCTCACTCTGACCTCTCTGTCCTCAGTCTCCTACACTGTTGCAAAGAAGCTCAAGGAATAACATCTCATCTTTTGATTAAGAATTTTAGTGTTATGAAGATGCTACTATGTTTTTGTTAAGTTTTTTTGAAGACTCATATTTAAATTGTGGAGATGGATTCATTGGAAGGCTGAAGATTTCATAGAAGCTGGGCTTTGCTTTGTTGTTGACGGTTCATTGAAAGGACACTGAGATGTTGTTTAAAAACAACCTTGCTGGAAGTCGTGTGCTTTAAGTCTAATAAACAACAGAAACCTTGGTGACCTGGGGAAGACATTTACAGAGAAGCCATATGTCAAGGTTTATCGAGGTCAAGAGGTTGACTTTCTGTTTTGGGGTTTTGGATATTGTTTTCAAGTCATTTGGGGTGTGAACTGTTTTGAAGACAGTTGGTTTTGGCTGCCAAGGAAAAAGGAACCACCCAGCTCACCTCTGTCTCTACCTCTTTGAAGAATCCCTGCAAAGATCCAGTGTGGGAAAGCTAAAATTCATTGTGCTGCATCTCTCCTGAGAAGCTGAAAAACCCTGTGATACAAGCGTGCTGGCTGAAACCCCTGATACCGCATGTCTCCTGGAAAGCCTACCAGATGATTTCTCGACATCTCTAGAATGAATTGCTTCTGAAAAGATTCCAGTGACCTACCTCCATATACCCGGATGTCAGACAAAAGGGACATCTGACATCCTTCCATTTCTACTCTTTTTTTTCTTCAAAAATTAGCAAGTATTTGGCTAAAGTATTTTTTGTGGGGTTTTTTCTGTAACCGAGCTCTGCAGAGAGAATTTCTGTATTTTCTTCAGTGTATGTGTGAGTGTGTGGGGGGAATTTAAAAGGGAACTTTCATATTTCAATCTGTGTGTTTAATGCTTTGCTTCGTTATTGGATAAATCTTGTTTGATAATAAACTGATAATTTTGTTGTTTATTAAAGAAACCTGGTTGGTGTATTTTATTCTGGGATAGAGAATAGAGTATATAATTGACCGAATCGATAACTAGGTAAACATTTTAAAATATATGTTGTGTTCTGCGGAGAAGTGGGACTAGAAAAGACAGTGCACTCCTCTCACCTCGGTCATAACAATAGTTTCCTGGACTCAATGCTGAGTTGACGAAAGATCATTGACCTAAAATGTTAACTCTGTTTCTCTCTCCTGTTTCTCAGACCTGTTAACTATTTCCAGCATTTTCTGTTGAGATTTCATATTTTCAATATCTGCAGTATTTTGCCTTTTGTATTTAGTAATCTTTACTTGAGTTAAAATATAAATTGTTTTATCTATCTTTAGGATGAGAACATTTTTGAGTGAAACCACTATGTAAGACAGTTTTTAGATGACATTCCTATTTATTTACACAAAATCAAGCTAAAAATCTGGTTCTTGATTTAATTTAACCAATTGCCAGCACTCTCTCCTTCACTATGACATCCTTTATTTATTTACCAGCCCTCTATCTCCCTGACCATCTTTATCCAATTGCTAGCACTCGCTTCTTCACCCTGACCTCCTTTATCCAATTGCCAATGCTCTTTCCTTCACAGTGACCTCCTTTATCTAATTAACAGCATTCTTTTCTCCTCTTTGCTCTCCTTTATCTAATTACTACCACCTTCTGCCCATTTGTAAATATGGTAGTATAAAAATTAAAGTAGCAATTATACCACTGGAATTATGAAAGGACAATAATTCTACAGTTGGCTTTGGCGGTGCACATGACTCTATGCCAAATCCCACAGAAGGGGTTGGTTACACATTAGGAGCAGGTGTCTGTGCCAGTAGGCATGTCACAGGGTTATTCACCCCAGGACCCAAAGAGATTTCAGAGCAGATACTTCCTTTGGGTATTTGAAAGGACAGTCTGCCTGAAGATTGCTGCTACACATACTTTTACTGTTGCTGCTTTCAGGATGGGTAGGTCCGAGATTCAAATGCCAGTGTTCTATATGGCATGTGCACCTACTTCTTTAAGTAATATGCCCTGCTGATCATAGCAGGGACGTGTCTGGCTGGATTTCTGAGGGAGCCCAGGAACTGCCCTCCTAGACATACCCAAAAAAATTATGTCAGAGTCATATGGACAGATGTTAGAAGTATTTGACCTCAACTCCACTTATTCAGAAATTGTCATGCAACCAGGGAGGTGGCAGACGTCTGACAGAGATGGATGGTGCCTCAACTTTGTTTGCTCCACTCTTGGTACATCTGACTTCTGCCCCAAAAAGGACTGAAAGTTTTAAACCAATTTTTAATCAGGATCAACTGAATATAAAGGAGGAACCAATTTTTTCAGGCAGATAGTATGGAAAATATGATCAATTTCGCATGGCCATGTCCGGTGTGTCTGAAAAATGACTGAAATATGTCCGACCCCATGTGGGTCAAGTGATATTCAGGCATCTCTGGCGACTGCTGAAAACAGGTTTGGGGCCTTGCATATGCTAATGAGGGCCTAATATTTCAAGAACCCTATTCCAAATTGCTTAGATTTTCTTGCAGTCGTTATGGACTAACCAACAGGTACCGATGAAAAAGATTTTTCAAAATGTTTACCTCACTCTTCAGTTCGCCCAGCTCCACAGTAGTACAGCTTTCCACTGCCAACCCACACTGCAATTGTATACAGCCTTGGTGAGACTGCACCTGGAGTATTATGTACAGTTTTGGTCTCCTCATCTAAGGAAGGATATACTTGCCATAGAGGGAGTGGCGGGATTGTCTTATGAGAGATTGAGGAAACTGGGCCTGTATTCGCTAGAGTTTTGAATAATGAGAGGTAATCTCATTGAAACTTACAAAATTCTACAGGGCGTGACAGAGTAGATGTGGATAGAATATTCCCCCTGGCTGGTGATTCTAGAACCATGGGACATAGTCTCAGAATAAGGGGTAGGACATTTAAGACTGAGATGAGGAGGAATTTCTTCACTCAGAGAGTAGTGAATCTTTGGAATTCTCTACCCCAGAGGGCTGTGGAAGCTCAATCATTGAGCATGTTCAAGACAGAAATCAATAGATATCTAGATACCAATGACATCAAGCGATATAGGGACAGCGTGGGAAAGTGGCGTTAAGGTAGATGATCAGCCAGGATCTAATTGAATGGCGGAGCAGCCTTGATGGGCTGAATGGCCTACTCCTGCTCCTATGTTCCTACATTCCTACTAGTCCCCTTCCCATTCTCTTTCCCACCCTCACAGTTGAGAGCCACTGCCAAAGGGTCAGCGTACACAAATTTTAGGCCAGTGCACTGGCAAGCTGCCTTTGGATGCAGGACAGGCTCACTGGAGAGTACAAATATCCTGGAGAGGCCTATGGTCCAATTTTAGAGGAGCCTTAGGACTCTGCCTTCTGGTGCACCAATGACATAATGAGTAGCCAAGAAACAGCAGCAGATAAGTTTCTGATTCGTTCAAGGATTATATAAAGGTCAATCAGTCAAACAGGTTAAAGTACAATACTACAGTCACAGCAACCTTGGTCAAGGGGTTACATATGAATTCATTGAAACAAACACTGGCAACTATAACTCAGCAATACCATGCCTCTGTTAGGATTCTATGGATCCTGCAAGCTGTTAACTACATATGTATCTGTACATCACACACATCTAAATAGAAAAATATTTAATTCCATCAATATTTAAATGATAATCTTGTATATAATTAAACAATATTAGAAAATTTGCTGGGTTCTCAAGTAATTCCTTCTTCAGGGTCACTTTTCAATATCTTAATTGTTTGTAGTAGATGAAAGGCTTCAGAGTTGATTTGTGGACAACAATAGCCAAGGCCTTAAGACATATTTCTAAGAAAATGTCCAGGCACAGATGTACTTATAGAGTTATTTAATATAGCTTTAGAATGTTGATAATGCACTTCTGATGGCTTGGCAAGTTAAGTCAATATGCTTCTGAGAAAGTCTGCCAAATATTTCTGGCATACTGTGTATTGCATAACACTGCTATCAGTGTGTCGGCATGGTGTATGTTCCAGAAAAGTGATTTTCTTTCTTGCTAGTGCTTGCTCCTCCTTTCTTCTCTTGAAGGCTTTGAGTCCTTGTAAAATGTGGTTCCAAAGGCAACTCTGATACCTTGCATATGTATAAGCCTTATCTGTAAACAGCAAATTTTGTATGGTCCCACACCACTGGCAGGGTCTCACACACAGCCAGACAATATCAATTTACGAATGGCTACATGAGAGGAGCCAATGGTGAAATGAGACTTTGTAACATTCACCATCATGTGCCAGCAAACTATTCAATCATAGTGGGACAGTATAACTGAGCATGATCCAATTCCCACCCAATTTTCAACCTTGCACGCTTTAATTTTACGGCCTAATATAAAATAAGAACAGAAAGTGCTGGAAATACTCAGAAGGTCTGAGACCTGAAACTTTAACTGTTTCTCTCTCCACAGATGCTGCTAAACCTGCTGAATATTTCCAGCACTTTCTGTTTTTATTTCGGATATCCAGCATCCAAAGTATTTTGCTTTTAATGTTACAGCCCACTGGGAGCAGGCTCGGAGACAGGGAAAGCTGTAAAATTGAGTGGGAAGTGGGGGTCGGGTGGGATGGGGGCGCCGTGCTCATTGCTTACCCACCCCCATTGCTATTTCATCCGCAGATGGGAAGGTGACCAGCTGCCTACCCAGCCTTAGGCCAATTAATGGCCATTTAAGGACCTCTTCCTACTGCTGCTGGTATTTTACGGCCAGTTCACCACCTGAGGAGGCTGCCCAGTAATAACTGGCAGCCTCCTTGAGGACTGGGGGTGGGGGGCCCCTACTGATCGGACAATCTGTGCTCCACGGAGGGCCCTCCAAGCAGCACGGACTGCCCCTGCTAAAACTAACCCCCCGGCCCTGCTCTCCGTCTCACCGCCACCTCCCCCCCCACCCCCACCACTCCCCGCTGGGGCCCAGCCAGTTGGCCCCAGCGAGGCCTGACACCCACTTACCTCTTTGAAGGGCGACTTCCATCTTTCCTCTTCTTGCTGGGTGCAGTCCCAGCAGTGGCCACTGCTCCTAGTGGCTCAACGGGGACTGAAGAGCTTCTGGCCCTCTGATTAACTGGAAGCTCTTGGAGGCGTGACATACTGCCTCAGAGGGGCGGAAGCCCTGGCTTCTTCCAATTAAGGGCCTGGGCCACACAAAATAGCAGCGTGGCTTTCAGGCCCGGCAGAGGCGGGATCTCCCCCGAATATTCAGCCAATGGGCGGAGCTACCACCTCCACATAAAATCCCAGCCTTTCAGAAAGGATTGATGGATAGCGATCAATTAGTATGAATGCTTCCAGAGAAGAATCCTATGTTTAGGAAGTCATGATCTGACACAAATTTGATTTGTACAATTCTTTTCTGAACCAATAGTTATAGGGGACTCGATAGTCAGGGGCACAGATAGGCGCTTCTGTCGAATTGAAAGAGACTCCAGGACGGTATGCTGCCTCCCAAGTGCCAGGGTCAAGGATGTCTCTGAACGGACAGGGGGCATTCTGAAGGGGGAGGGTGAACAGCCAGAGGTTGTGGTACACATCGGTACCAACGACACAGGCAGGAAGAGTGATGAGGTCCTGCAGGGGAAGTTCAGGGAGTTAGGTAGTAAGTTAAAAAACAGGATATCAAGGGTTGTAATCTCTGGATTACTCCCTGTGCCACGTGCCAGTGAGGCTAGAAATAGGAAGATAGTGCAGCTAAACACGCGGCTGAGCAGCTGGTGTGGAAAGGAGGGTTTCAAATAACTGGACCATTGGGCTCTCTTCAGGGACAGATGGGACCTGTACAAGAAGAACGGGTTGCATCTAAACTGGAGGTGCACTAATATCCTGGCTGCGAGGTTTGCTAGCGTCACTCGGGAGGGTTTAAACTAGTGTGACGGGGGGTGGGAACCAGAGCAGTAGGACAGCTAGTGAAATAAATGAGGAGGACATAGTAACTAAGGCCAGTAGGACTAAGAGGAAGAGCAGGCAGGGAGATGTTGTTGAGCACAGCGGGACTGGTGATCTGAAGTGCATTTGTTTCAATGCGAGAAGTATAACAGGTAAGGCAGATGAACTTAGAGCTTGGATTAGTACTTGGAACTATGATATTGTTGCTATTACAGAGACTTGGTTGAGGGAAGGGCAGGATTGGCAGCGAAATGTTCCAGGCTTTAGAAGCTTCAGGCAGGATAGAGGGGGATGTAAAAGGGGTGGGGGAGTTGCATTACTGGTTAAGGAGAATATCACAGCTGTACTGCGGAAGGACACCTCGGAGGGGTCATGCAGCGAGGCAATATGGGTGGAGCTCAGGAATAGGAAGGGTGCAGTCACGATGTTGGGGGTTTATTACAGACCTCCCAACAGCCAGCGGGAGGTAGAGGAGCAGATATATAGACAGATTTTGGAAAGATGTAAAAGTGACAGGGTTGTGGTGGTGGGTGATTTTAACTTCCCCTATATTGACTGGGACTCACTTAGTGCTAGGGGCTTGGATGGGGCAGAATTTGTGAGGAGCATCCAGGAGGGCTTCTTGAAACAGTATGTAGATAGTCCAACTAGGGATGGGGCCATTCTGGACCTGGTATTGGGGAATGAGCCCGGCCAGGTGGTCGAAGTTTCAGCGGGGAACAGTGACCATAATTCCATAAGTTTTAAGGTACTTGTGAATAAGGATAAGAGTAGTCCTTGGGTGAAGGTGCTAAATTGGGGGAAGGCTAATTATAACAATATTAGGCAGGAACTGAAGAATTTAGATTGGGGGCGGCTGTTTGAGGGTAAATCAACATCTGACATGTGGGAGTCTTTCAAACGTCAGCTGATTAGAATTCAGGACCAGCATGCTCCTGTGAGGAAGAAAGACAAGTTTGGCAAGTTTCGGGAAGCTTGGATAATACGGGATATTGTGAGCCTAGTCAAAAAGAAAAAGGAAGCATTCGTAAGGGCTGGAAGGCTAGGAACAGACGAAGCACTTGAGGAATATAAAGACAGTAGGAAGGAACTTAAGCAAGGAGTTAGGAGGGCTAAAAGGGGTCATGAAAAGTCATTGGCAAACAGGATTAAGGATAATCCCAAGGCTTTTTATACATATATAAGAGGGTAACCAGGGAAAGGGTTGGCCCACTCAAGGACAGAGATGGGAATCTATGTGTGGAGCCAGAGGAAATGGGCAAGGTGCTAAATGAATACTTTGCATCAGTATTCACCAAAGAGAAGGACTTGGATGATGATGAGCCTAGGGAAGGGAGTGCAGATAGTCTCAGTCATCTCATTATCAAAAAGGAGGAGGTGTTGGGTGTCTTGCAAAGCATTAAGGTAGATAAGTCCCCAGGGCCTGATGGGATCTACCCTAGAATACTGAGGGAGGCAAGGGAAGAAATTGCTGGGGCCTTGACAGAAATCTTTGCATCCTCATTGGCTACAGGTGAGGTCCCAGAGGACTGGAGAATAGCCAATGTTGTTCCTTTGTTTAAGAAGGGTGGCAAGGATAATCCAGGAAATTATAGGCCAGTGAGCCTTACGTCAGTGGTAGGGAAACTATTAGAGAGGATTATTCGGGACAGGATTTACTCCCATTTGGAAACAAACAAACTTATTAGCGAGAGACAGCATGGTTTTGTGAAGGGGAGGTCGTGTCACACTAATTTGATTAAGTTTTTTGAGGAAGTGACGAAGATGATTGATGAAGGAAGGGCAGTGGATGTTATCTATATGGACTTTAGTGAAGCCTTTGACAAGGTCCCGCATGGCAGACTGGTACAAAAGGTGCAGTCACATGGGATCAGAGGGGAGCTGGCAAGATGGATACAGAACTGGCTCGGTCATAGAAGACAGAGGGTATCAGTGGATGGGTGTTTTTCTGAATGGAGGGATGTGACTAGTGGTGTTCCGCAGGGATCAGTGCTGGGACCTTTGCTGTTTGTAGTATATATAAATGATTTGGAGGAAAATGTAGCTGGTCTGATTCGTCAGTTTGCGGACGACACAAAGGTTGGTGGAGTTGCGGATAATGATGAGGATTGTCAGAGGATACAGCAGGATATAGATCGGTTGGAGACTTGGGCAGAGAAATGGCAGATGGAGTTTAATCCGGACAAACGTGAGGTAATGCATTTTGGAAGGTCTAATGCAGGTGGGAGGTATACAGTAAATGGCAGAACCCTTAGGAGTATTGACAGGCAGAGAGATCTGGGCGTACAGGTCCACAGGTCACTGAAAGTGGCAACGCAGGTGGATAAGGTAGTCAAGAAGGCATACGGCATGCTTGCCTTCATCGGTCGGGGCAGAGAGTATAAAAATTGGCAAGTCATGTTGCAGCTGTTCAGAACTTTAGTTAGGCCACACTTCGAATATTGCGTGCAATTCTGGTCGCCACACTACCAGAAGGACGTGGAGGCTTTGGAGAGGGTACAGAGGAGGTTTACCAGGATGTTGCCTGGTCTGGAGGGCATTAGCTATGAGGAGAGGTTGGAAAAACTCGGATTGTTTTCACCGGAACGACGGAGGCGGAGTGGCGACATGATAGAGATTTACAAAGTTATGAGCGGCATGGACAGAGTGGATAGTCAGAAGCTTTTTCCCAGGGTGGAAGAGTCAGTTACTAGGGGACATAGGTTTAAGGTGCGAGGGGCAAAGTTTCAAGGGGATGTGCGAGGCAAGTTTTTTACACAGAGGGTGGTGAGTGCCTGGAACTTGCTGCCAGTGGAGGTGGTGGAAGCAGATACGATAGCAACGTTTAAGAGACATCTTGACAAATACATGAATAGGAAGGGAATAGAGGGATATGGGCCCCAGAAGTGCAGAAGGTGTTAGTTTAGGCAGGCATCAAGATCGGCGCAGGCTTCGAGTGCCGAATAGCCTGTTCCTGTGCTGTACTGTACTTTGTTCTTTGTTCTTATTTGCTGGCATTCCCCCATTAGCACAGTGGTGAAAATTCCATAGTTAGTGTTGTTGGCAAAGCTTCAGTTAGTGCCTACAATGAGAAACCCCTTAGTACCAACACTAATAACAAGAGATGGAAAGAGGAAATGGTTGCAGGAAGGGAGGACACCAGCCTACAATGGCCTGTCATTGAGTGTCTTGATGAGGAAGTTAACCTTACAATTGGCATGTTTCTTTGCCAAAGTCCATAAAGTGAGAACTTTTATATTAATTGTATGCAGGTGATGGCATTAACTAGGGATTCACTTGTGCCCCCATAAATAGACACAGACACCTGTGGTTGTCAGGTGAGGAGGTGCATGGTCGTAATGTGTACCTCTGTAAATAAATAAATATAAAAGTGTAAATATTGGTTCTAGTTCTATCCTTCACCACCTGGCTTTCTGGAATATAAGAACCTTGGAGTCCAGGCCTGGCTCTTGGCCTGGACTAATAGGAACATAGGGTCAGCCATTCAGTCCATCAAGCCTATTCTGCCACTTAATAAGATCATGGCTGACCTCCCAAGGACTCAGGTTACCAAAATTCAAAAATTGGTCTGCTTTACAAAGGGTCTGATAGGCTCTCACCACCACATTTCTGAGGCTGGGGCTGTTGTGGTGATGATCTTTTGCTGCTATTTCCTCCCTTCAGCTATGGTGGGCATCCGCATATGCCCCTAGTGGCACAGGTAACTGGTGGGAATATTTAAATGGGGAAACCTCCCTCTGCCATTGCATACTCTAGCAGAGATTTCTAATGGGCAGGTCTTGGTACTTAAGTAATGATTGATAGCCTATTGAAATTTGGAGCCGAGGTGTCTCATCTGAAGAAATCTATTAGCAATACTAAAGTGTATGACAAACATAATTATTAAGTAGAAAGTAGGGGCGGCACAGTGGTTAGCACCGCAGCGTCACAGCTCCAGCGACCCAGGTTCGATTCTGGGTACTGCCTGTGTGGAGTTTGCAAGTTCTCCCTGTGACCGCGTGGGTTTCCACCGGGTGCTCTGGTTTCCTCCCACAGCCAAAGACTTGCAGGTTGATAGGTAAATTGGCCATTATAAATTGCCCCTAGTATAGGTAGGTGGTAAGAGAATGGTGGGAATATGGGGTTAATGTAGGATTAGTATAAATGGGTGGTTGTTGGTTGGCATAGACTCGGTGGTCAGAAGGGCCTGTTTCAGTGCTGTATCTCTAAATAAATAAAAAATAAATAAATATGAGATAATTAGTCCTGATAGACTTTAAATTTCCTGTCTGCTGAACAAGGGTAACTAGAAAGAGAAAGTTAAATAGTGCAGTGCCAGGACAAATGAATGGGCCACTTTTCGACAAGAAAGAGCTGTTGCATATGGCAACCTCTGTGGGCTACGAAGTTCACACTGAGACCATCTATCAAGCAACCTAAAAGGATGATGACTATTCAATATATAACAAAAGAGTAGTCTTAAAGCTGTGACATTGTCCTGAACAGGACAGTACCTCAAAGTAGTCTGCATCAAAAGTACGATATCTTTCAAGCACCAGAAATACATGCCCCATATAAAAGCAAAATACTGCGGATGCTGGAAATCTGAAACAAAAACAAGAAATGCTGGATTCACTCAGCAGGTCTGGCAACATCTGTGGAAAGAGAAGCAGAGTTAACGTTTCGGGTCAGTGACCCTTCTTCGGAAGGGTCACTGACCCAAAACGTTAACTCTGCTTCTCTTTCCACAGATGTTGCCAGACCTGCTGAGTGAATCCAGCATTTCTTGTTTTTGATACATGCCCCATAGATGGTTGAGGAAGAATCATTGGATGAGTCACAGTGCATAGGAAGGAAGTGCGAGTGGCATGAGCTGTCAAAGCTGGATTTAGTCATTGCGGCAGGAGTTCCACCAACAGGCCCGAAAGCGAGTGGGGGGGAGTGGCGACCCCACTTCGGAGGTCTGTGGGACCCTGGGCCGCATCTGGTCAGTGGCGACCATCCCTATTAAGGACAGGGCGGCACAGTGGCGCAGTGGTTAGCACTGCAGCCTCACAGCTCCAGGGACCCGGGTTCGATTCTGGGTACTGCCTGTGTGGAGTTTGCAAGTTCTCCCTGTGTCTGCGTGGGTTTTCTCCGGGTGCTCCGGTTTCCTTCCACAAGCCAAAAGACTTGCAGGTTGATAGGTAAATTGGCCATTAGAAATTGTCACTAGTATAGGTAGGTGGTAGGGAAATATAGGGACAGGTGGGGATGTTTGGTAGGAATATGGGATTAGTGTAGGATTAGTATAAATGGGTGGTTGATGGTCGGCACAGACTCGGTGGGCCGAAGGGCCTGTTTCAGTGCTGTATCTCTAATCTAATCTAAAAGCTGCCCACCCCCAGGAGCTGATGGTCAATCAGGGGCAGCTCAGCAGTGCCACCAGGAGCAGTGGCCAAGACTGGCACTGCACCTGGAAGAAGAGGATGCGATGGATGGACGGCATCCTCACAACCAGGTAAGTGGTGTCTGGAGGTGCCGGGGTAGGTCAGGCAGGCCTGACAAGGTGGGGGGAAGAGGTTAGTGGGGACAGGTGGCAGCATTGCCGTGGGGGTGGCCATTGCGCAGATTGGTAGAACATGGATTTGCATTAACACTTCCATTCATAATGAGTTACCAATATTACTCTCATGAGGAGGTAGGACTAAAAAACTAGAGGGGGAGCCACCCTAAACTACTCTTGTACATGTCCTATTGGCAGGTAAAGCAATGATTTTGGAAGATTATGATAGTATGTTACTTTCCTGCCCTCTTCACCAGGGATAAGAATGAAAGAGCATTTAGATAGTGCCACCTCACTGCCCCAGGATGTTACAAAGCACTATTTATTATTAAGAAGACAAATGTGCTGCCAATATTTACACAGCAGGGTCCCACAGAAAGCTAACAAGATAAATGATCAATTAGTCTGCCTTCTAGTAGTAGCTGAATTAAGAATCTTGACTTGGAAGTGGAAGAACGCCCTGTTCTTCTCCACAAAGTATCATGGGATCATTTTTGTCCATCTAAACAGATAGATTAGATCTCAGTTTAATATATCATCTAAAACATGGCACCTTTAACAATGTAATACTATTTCAGGACTGGTGAAGTGTCAGCCTAGATAATGTGCTCAACTCCACAATGGGGCTTGAACTGTCGACCTTCTGAAGCAGAGGCGCGATGCTCCCAACTTAATTGCTATCGGATAACAATTAAAACATTTCAGGGAGTCCAAAGAACAGGAATACCTTAAGTAAATATACTGAATAAATCCAAATCTAAGATTAAAGGAGAATTTTGTTGCAATAGATCATGGTGTGAGTGTCAAGCAATCAAATTTCAATACTGGCAGTGTGAGTGTAATTCTTATTCAGAAATTAAGCCAATGCTTTAAGCAGCTGATTCACCAGCTGTCAACTTTTAACACGATTTAACTTGTACATTGACATCTCCTTGCATCCTTATCAACCAGTTAGTTGATAAATTTAAACTAGACAACAGTTGTTTATATATTTCTAGGAAACGTATAAAGTGTAATTTAATATGACTCACAGGGGCATTCCTTGGCATTATTACAGTCTTGCAGTAGCTAAGAACAACTTGATTGTTACCTAACCATAAACACAGAGAGAAGAAAATATCATTTGCCCCACTGAGCTTCCAATAGATCTTGTGCAATTTGTACCATCATGTGACTATACTTCTCTCCTATAGAAATAGTTATTGCAACTGATTTTCCTAACCCTTGCCCCTAAGAATACCCCTTCCCTGGGCACAAAAATCAGGAAAATAGGAACAGGAGACACACATTGGGTCTCTGCCCCCTTTTAAGTAGCCCTGGGATTTCAGGGGCTTCCTGGGAGAAGGGTAGAGTTGCCAACCCTTCTGATTGCCCAGGAGTTTCTTGGAATGCACGATCAATCACCCAGATGCTGCTGCTGGTGACCTCGGAATATTCATGTTTGAGCCTGCTTGCCCCAATGGCCCAACTGTCCCACTCTGATCGGTTAGTTAAAATGATAGAGGCAAATATGAGAGGCAAATAGCATAAATATATTTAATGGGAAGTGAGACAACACGTGAGGAAGAAAAAATAGAAGGTTATTCTGATGGGGTTAGATGAGGAAGGATGGGAGGAAGCTTGTATGAATCATGCATGCTGGCATGGACCAGGTTGGCCAAATGTCCTGTCTCTGTGTTGTACATTCTATGTGATTTGTCATGTAGGCCCCCACCTGCCAAGAATGAGGCACATTAATTTCACCACATGGACATTAAATTTCAAATTGTTGCTGGGAGGAAGAGAAGTCCTGTGACAAGGGGACTTCCAAGCCCCTGGCTGGAAAGCCATTTTTGCATATTAACAGACAGTGTTTGGGAACAAAGGAGCTATCGCCTGCTCCAATACAATCCACAACAGACATGGCCAGAGCAATTAGTCACATGACTAACTGGCTGTTGCAGAGTTTGAACTGACAGTTTTAAATTGGAGAGACAGTGTTTGAACTGGCAGAAAGCTCTTTGCTCCTGGATTGAAAAAGACCTCTCCTGGCTGGCTCACCACAGACTCTCCTGTCTGCTCCCATCCCTTTCTCACGGAACTCCAAAAACCCACTGACGACACATGAACCCCAAGAGAGAAAAGTCTCCTACAGCGAACAAGGTTTAAGAAGAATACTGGGCACTAACAGATCTACTTACAAGCAAGGACTCTACAGTGAGCTCGAAGACCTGTAACAAAAACTCTTCAGATATTGCCTCTAACTTTTCCACTTTATTTCTTCTGCTCTTTTCTGTCCCTATCTGCATGTGTGTATCGCATACACATGCTAGCGTGGGCGCGTCGTATATTCGTAGGTGTTAACCGAATTAGAGTTTAAGTTTAATAAAATTTCACTTTTCTTCTTTAAACCTAAGAAAGCCTGTTTGTGCTGGTTTCTTTGCCTTATGATTAGAAAGTGATGAACAAGGATTCACCATGAAGGAGCTAAAAACATGGTGTGTTTAAAATTAAACCCTGTTGCAGTAAGACCAGGTGAAGGCTGAAAGGGACCCCTGGACCTCTTTCTCACCTGGTCATCACAAATTCTATGTGCTGTCTATGAAGAAATTCCTTTTTTCAAACGCAGCAGCAGCTTTACCTCAGATCACGGCTGGAGATCAATGTCCACTCCTGGGCAATTCAGAAGGGTTGGCAACCCTACATAGATCAGTTGTTTGAAATGGTGGCCTTCAATGGCAGCCATTGGCACTGTCTGACCAAGGTGGGAGGAGTGCACTGTCTTTTCTAGTCCCACTTCTCCACAGGTCATAATATATATTTTTACGGTCTTTACCCAGTTACCAATTCGGTCAATCATATACACTACTCTTTATCCCAGAACAAAATGCACCAACCAGGTTTCTTTAATAAACAACAAAATTATCAGTTTATTATAATACAAGACTTATAAAGTAACAAAACAAAGCATTTGATTGAATTTTTCCAGGAGGGGACTAGGTGTGCAGATGAGGGTAAAGCAGTTGATGTAGTCTACATGGACTTCAGTAAGGCTTTTGATAAGGTCCCGCATGGGAGATTGGTTAAGAAGATAGGAGCCCATGGGATCCAGGGCAATTTGGCAAATTGGATCCAAAATTGGCTTAGTGGCAGGAGGCAGAGGGTGATGGTCGAGGGTTGTTTCTGCGAGTGGAAGCCTGTGACCAGTGGTGTACCGCAGGGATCGGTGCTGGGACCCTTGCTGTTTGTAGTGTACATTAATGATTTAGTCGTGAATATAGGATGTATGATCAGTAAGTTCGCAGATGATACGAAAATTGGTGGTGTCGTAAATAGTGAGGAAGAAAGCCTTAGATTACAGGACGATATAGATGGGCTGGTAAGATGGGCAGAGCTGTGGCAAATGGAATTTAATCCTGAGAAATGTGAGGTGATGCATTTTGGGAGGACGAACAAGGCAAGGGAATATACAATGGATTGTCAGACCCGAGGACGTACAGAGGGTCAGAGGGACCTTGGTGTACTTGTCCATAGATCACTGATGGCAGCAGCACAGATAGATAAGGTGGTTAGGAAGGCATATGGCATATCTGTCTTCATTAGCCAAGGCATAGAATATAAGGGAGGTTATGATAGAGTGGTATAAAATGCTAGTTAGACCACAGCTGGAGTACTGTGTACAGTTCTGGTTGCCGCACTATAGGAAGGATGTGATTGCACTGGAGAGGATGCAGAGGAGATTCACCAGGATGTTGCCTGAGTTGGAGAATTTCCATTATGAAGAGAGACTGGATAGGCTAGGGTTGTTTTCATTAGAGCAGAGAAGGCTGAGGGGGGACCCAATTGAAGTATACTAAATTATGAGGGGCATAGATAGGGTAGATAGGAAGAAACTTTTTCCCTTAGCAGAGGTGTCAATAACCAGTGGTCATAGATTTAAGGTAAGGGGCAGGAAGTTTAGAGTGGATTTGAGGAAAAACATTTTCACCCAGAGGGTGGTTGGAATCTGGAACACACTGCCTGAAGTGCTGGTAGAGGCAGGAACCCTCACAACATTTAAGAAGTATTTAGATAAGCACTTGAAACACCATAGCATACGAGGCTACGGACCAAGTGCTGGAAAATGGGATTAGAATAGATGGGCTTGATGGCTGTCGCGGACACGGTGGTCCGAAGGGCCTGTTTCTGTGCTGTATAACTCTATGACTATTAACACACAGATTGAAATATGAGAGTTCCCTTTTAAAATCCCCCACACGCAAACACACACACACACTGCAAAAAATAAATTCTCCCTGCAGAACTCTGTTACAAAAAGACAAAAAAAGAATACTTTGGCCAAATACTTTCTAATTCTTAAAGAAAAAAGAGAAGATATGCAAGGATGTCAGTTCTTCCTTTTGGTCTGGCATCGGGGTATATGGTGACAGGTCGCTGGGATCTTTTTAGAAGCAGTTTGTTCTGGATATGTCAAGAAATAGTCTAGTAGGCTTTCCAGGAGAAATGCAGCATCAGGCACTTCCGTTATCACACTCTGATTTTTCAGGGTTTTTCAAAGACAGGAGGAAAGAGGACACACTAGACTTCTCAGGGTCTCTTAGAGATGTGCAGGGAAGATGAGCTGGGGGTTTAGTCCTTGGCGGGTTGATCTTCAACTGCTTTTCAAACACAGTCCACACCAGAACTGAACCAAAACAACATCTCAGAAGTGAAACCCCAAACAGCAGGTCAGACCTCCTGGCCATTATAAATCTTAACATGTCACTTCTCTGTAAACATCTTCCCCAGGTCACCAATGTTTCTGCTGTTTATTATTGTAAGGTATGTGACATTCAGTAAAGGTTATTTTCAAACACAACATCTCAGTGTCCTTTCAGTGAACTGTCAACATAAAACAAAGACCAGCCTCTATGAAATCTTCAGCTTTCCAAAACTGAATCCATTCCCACCATTTAAATATGAGTCCTCAAAAAATTTAACAAAAAATGGAAGCACTTTCGTAACAGCACTCTTAGCAATGCACCAATATCAAGCCATTAAGTAACTACATTGACATTTGCAAAGCGCAGTGGATGTCAAGTGATCACAATTGAGGAATAGGTTCCACCAGAGTCAGTGACCCTATGTGCAGATCTGGAACTGCACCTGCATCTGTATTGGGTCAGGCCCAACAATGTAATCCAAATGAGGCAGGAGAGTTTTCCTGCTTCAGTTTTTTTTCTACACGCAGCAATGAGGCACACAGGGAGGGGATGGCCCATGATACTGGCATTGGGGTTGGTGTCAGGACACGTCTGAGGTGGGGTGAGGGAGAGGAGTTGAGGATGCCCAGCAGCAAGGTGAAGAGAAGGCTCCAGGTATGTGGAATTTTAAAGCAAATGTACAGATGAATTCTTGAACCTGGGGACCATTTGGCTGCTGGGTCCCTGAGTTTAGTTGCCAGGCATGCAGTTAGAAAGAAAGAAAGACTTACAATTGCATAGCACATTTCACGACCTCAGGACATCCCAAAGCACTTTACAGCCAATGAAGTACTTCTGAAGTGTTATCACTGAGGTAATGTAGGAAGCATGGCAGCCAATTTGCACACAAGCAGCTCCCACAATCTGATAATGACCAGATAATCTGTTTTTATAATTTTGATTGAGGAATAAATATTGGCCAGGACACTGGGGATAACTCCTCTGCTCTTTTTCAAAATAGTGCCATGGGATCTTTTACATCCACCTGAGGTGACAGATGGGTTTCAGTTTAACGTATCATCTGAAAGATGGAAGGCCTCTTAGACTCTTTGGCTGTGCCTCAGCTACTCAATGCCATTTTTTCGCATTAGGCCCATAGTAACTACCTGGGACAGTAAAATCATGCTCATGTGGGCTGTTCAGGAACAGCACACATGAGTGTGCTGTTCTTGTTCTGCACCAGAACAGGGATGGACCATGTAATCCAGCTCTGCTATGTTCACCTATTTCTGTTTGTTAGTCCAATATAATGTTAGGTACATGTGGACTTCCCTGGTTGGATTTGCCTCATGAATTCTTGCTGACCATAACACTGTCAGTGCAGTTATTTTCATACTTGTCAAGCTATTAACAAATTGTTCAATCAATATTCGTTCTGAACAGGTCATAGATACAGTTGTGTAGTGAGGAAATCTGAATACACAACCCTGATTATATGACCGTTATCTCACCGATGGGGTCCATGAGAGGCAGAATGATCTTTTAGAGATATAAACACAGCAGAACAACAAAGGCCCTGATTTTAGCTCCAGACGGGTTTTGGGGGGATGGGTGGCAGGATGAATGCAAAACTACATTTTACAGGAAATTTGAGATCTGGGTTACCAGGAGTCGTTATAATTTGATGGGATGCGATCATGGAGGTAAAGCTAGGGCTGTGCCAATTGGTGCCCCATTTGCAATGTCAGTGCGTGGGCATCCCAGATGCATGGGGCAGGTGGACACAAGTCCCACAGTGGGTACATCTTCAATGCCTGCAGCTGGAAAATCTGGTACTTGCCTACCAATAGTGTGTTATTTAGTCCTCTTCCTTCCCCTCCAAGTCACCAGCCAGGTCTTATTTGTTTCCATATGCAAGATAATTTTGGAAGTTCACTTGCCTGGCTTGAACCCTGTTGGTGAAGCTTGCTTCTATCCATCTGGAGCCAATATGCCTCACTCTAGGTCCTGAATGAGTCACGGAAGTCGGAAATCCTAGGGTTAGGAATTTCTGTCCCTGGCTCGGATACCCACTCCACCATGAACTTAATTTATCTTGTAAGGTTACAAAGTAGACCTAAAAAATGCCAGAAATGGCAGAGACTGGCAGGAGACCTCATCCCTTTGCAGAGCCATTTTTTTTGAGAGCACATTGTTTTTTTCTTTTTTTGACCTAAATTAGAAGAATTAAGACGCATTATTCTTTCCAACTTTAATGACCCCGACTCCTGATAATGATGCCAGAATGTAAGATTCTTTGTGAATTGTTTTTACTTCCATTTGAAAAATCTGACACATGTCACAGGCCTTCTAATTGTAGTTGGAAAGAATGCTCATCATCCAATCTACTTAGTATATTCTGGTAGATATGGTGGATCGAGTGATGTTTGCTGAAGCAATGGATGGTGCCTTGGCATGCAGTAGAAATTATATTGAGTTTGATACTTTGAAAATTTTAACATATCTTGTTCAAGACTTCTCTGTTGAAGATAAAGTTAGGTATTGCACCATTCGAACATATGTACATACATACGAATTAGGAGCAGGAGTAGACCACTTGGCTCCTCGAGCCTGCTCCACCATTCAATTAGCTCATGGCTGATCTGATTGTGACCTCAACTCCACATTCCCGCCTACCGCCAATAACCTTTCACCCCCTTGCTTATCAAGAATCTATCTACTCTGCCTCAAAAATATTTAAGACCGCCTTTTAAAGAAGAGAGTTCCAAAGACTCACAACCCTCTGAGGGAAAAAATTTCTCCTCATCTCTGTCTTAAATGGACGACCCCTTATTTTTAAATAGTGACCCCTAGTTCTAGATTCTCCCACAGCAAGGTAATTCATGACGTTTTTTAAAAATTCTCCTAGCTGGATACTTCCTGCTACTACACTGCTGCTGCCAATACCTGAGCAACTGGAGTGGGACATGTTTCTGTAAACACATTTATAGTTATTAAAACCAGCTTTAATTTCACATTAAAACTGGGAATCTGTCATCTGAAATTGTAGATGTGTATTGCTCCCACTATTGCAACCTTTATTATGAACCCAGAGAGCCTTTGGTCACATTAGTGGTAATAATAGTTAAGGATAAGGATTAGGAAAATTAGGGTGGTGAGTATTTTCAGGCATTGAAGTATTGAGGTGCTGTGATGGGAGAGCGGGATAGTGAGAATTTGGATTGCTGGTTGAGAGTAATGAATATTTGAAGAGAGGATAGCTGAAATTGAGTGTGGTGAGAAGTTGAGGCCAAGTGAGTACCGAGATGACTAGGCAGTGGAAATAGTGGACAGTCATTAACTGGACTTAGGGAAAATTAAGGAGGTGGGCAGTGGATAATCAGCAAAATAAGTAGAACTACAAATCTGAATACATATCAAAAGCTAACCAATTCAGTGGTTTTGAGCTGCTCTCAGAAACTCACACATACTTTTATTTAATTAAGTATTTCCCGATCTGGTGCCTTGAGGCAGCAGCTGCAAGCAGGTCAAGCCTGCTGCCCTCATGTTGCAGTCTTGCAGACCTTGGATGAGATGCAGCAAAGGACAGAAAGACTGTTGGGTGCCCATATGGGAATAATGCCAGAAAAATTATTTGCATGCTATGTGAAAGGAAATGGCAATGATACTTGCATGCTAAACTGGCATTTATGTACACTATTCCATGCATCTGGTCACACACAATCTGTATATTCAGCGAATGGTATTCCTTTCTATTAAGAAAGTTGAAGGGGTATGTGTCAGAACTGCAGATGAGACCTGAAAAGATACAATGACCTGATGAACGTAAGCAAAGTGAAGCACTGACCACTGTTATTTTCTTTTAGTATGAATCATCATCTCTCCTAAAAAGCAATTATTACATGTAGAACTTTGCAGTCCCTTCCTCCACTTTAACTGGATGATTCCAGCAGATCTATTATATCAGCTGTTCAATGTGACCTGAGAGACATCTCTCAATGCCTGCTCTTAACTAATTCCTTCAATCGTCTTAAAGAGAAATTTTAATGCCTGTGAAGTGCAGAGGACTCGATGGGCATTCTGGAGATCAGGGAGTTGATTCCTTACAAGGATTAGGCCTTGGAGCTTGCTGAGAGGCACTCTGCTGGAGAGCCATGGATGATGGCAAGATTATTGGCAATTGCAGGTGGCAGATTAGTGGATGCACACCTATGCAGCTGCCTTGGCATCTCTTCCAGAAGGTTAAATATCTTTCTCTGTCCTCTTAATCCCAGGAGGTCTTCACTTACCCATTCTTAGTTTATGCTCTTCTTTGCTCCAGATCCATCACAGAAATGGGGCCAGAGGATGATAAAGAGGAAAAAGATGATCACAGAATCACAGAATTGTTACAGCGCAGAATGAGGCCATTTGACCCTTCGTGTCTGCACCAGCTCCCCGAAAGAGCTTAGTGCCATTCCTCCGCCTTCTCTCCGTAACCCTGCGCATCCTTTTCATATAGCAGTCTAATTCCCTTTTGAATGCTTCAATTGAACTTGCCTCCACCAGACTCTCAGGCAGTGCATTTTAGACCTTAACCACTTGCTGTGTGAAAAAGTTTTTCCTCATGTCGTTTTTGCTTCTCTTACCCATTACTTTAAATCTGTGTCCTCTCCTTATCGATCCTTTCACGAGTGGGAACAGTTTCCCTCTATCTACTCTGTCTAGACCTTTCATGATTTTGAATACCTCTCAGCCTTCTCTTCTCCAAGGAAAACAGTCCCAACTTCGCCAATCTATCTTCATAATTGAATTTCTTCATCCCTGGAACCATTCTCATGAATCTTTTCTGCACTCTCTCCAATGCCCTCACATCTGTTCCTGCACCCCCTTTAGAATTGTTCCCTTTATTTTATATTGTCTCTCCTTGTTCTTGCTACCAAAATGAACCACTTCACAAAACTCTGCATTGAACTTCATCTACCACCTTATACGCCCATTCCACCAATTTGTCTATGTCCTTTTGCAGTTCTACATCCTCTTCCTCAATGCTTCCAAGTTGCGTATCATCCACAAACTCTGAAATTGTGCCCTGTACACCAAGGTCTAGGTCATCAATATATATCAGGAAAAGCAAGGGTCCCAACACTGACCCCTGGGGAACTCCACTACAAACCTTCCTCCAGCCCGAAAAACATCCATTAACCACTACTCTTTGTTTCCTGTCACTCAGCCAATTCCATATCCATGTTGCTACTGTCCCTTTTATAGCCAGTGAGCTGGCTAACACATAGTGGGTAGTTTCAGGATAGCTCAGGGCTGAGTGAGAGGCTGCACTGGAGGAAAGATGTCATATACCTGCAAGGCGGGGGGGGGGGGGGGTGGGGGGTGGGTGGTGGTGGTGGAAGAGTCCCACCTTGCCCTCCTGTTCTTCTCTTCTGCTGTAGCTGATGCTGTTCTGCCTGGTCTCATGTCCTCCTCCCATTCCTCCTGCAGACTAATGATAATCCCTAGCAAGATGCCAATAATTAAGCACTCCCTTTCTCCTGGTGAATCTATAAGGTATCCATATAACCTATGTAAGGTAGAGTAACATAGCACTTACTCCTTTTATGTGAAGTTCTCAGATAGTTTCTGAAATAAATGTTGATTGTATGTTGGTGAAGTCTTGACAAAGTGTCCCAGAAAGACTCCCAATGTATTTCAAAAGTCCTCTTCAAACCTCCAGGAGCAAGTGAAAAATCAAAGATGATATGCCTTTAAGTAGCATGGTTGCCATTTGTGTAGCATGCACTTCAGGGAATCCAGAAACATGATAACACTGGGTAGTTATATAGGTGTTATTTTTCCAAACTGGATGAATTCCCCAGGTGACCTAAAAAGTCAGTCAGTTACCCGACTTATATGTGACCAGATGGCCCCTGTGAGATATTTCACCGATCCCCTGTAGCTGCTTGAAATAAGCCTATGGCTTCAAAATTAAGTGCATTCATCAATTTCACAGCCAAAGACAAAGCTGACTGGACAAATGATCTTGTCCGCAGGTCTCTTGCAGTAGTTGGCAGAGCTCATCTATTGCAACTCTGGTAAAACATGCTCTCCTAATGCAATGCTCCTCACTAAGGTCTTATAGTATCTGTATGGCATGTAAATCCTTCATAGGGGGTAATATCTTTCAGGGCATCTTTTCAAATACTGCCTCACTCTTCCTCCTCCATTAAAACTACAACCAAGGGCAAGCTTAATGGATATCTGGTGCTCAGTATCTCTTACTGTGGGGAGAGACAAAAATATCCCTTTCCAAGTGCAAGGCAAAAAATAACTCGATAAAAATTTTCTTTGTAACTCCTGCATTCGCTCTTGAAAATTTCTTCTGGTTCCAGACTACAAAGTTAAGCAGTGACACCAATTTTGCTATGGGAGTGCAAGTCATGGGGTTTGAAAACTCCAACCCAATTGCTCCTCATTTTAATATATGGTAATGAGATTCTAACAGTATCAATAAGCACACACATGGAAGAACACAAATCATGTTGGGAACAACATCAATGCCATCAGAAATCAGGTTGAGATGAATTCCACCCCAGAATGCACCCACAAAATTTCTGGTATACTGATGTGATGACAGAATTTCGCCAAAAGCAGCAAGTAAATTTGGGGCTCAGGTCTTTAAGTTTCTTCTTACTATCGTTATGGAATCATTATATAGCTAGGCATAATGATCTGAATAATTAAATCAGCTACTGAATTATACAAAGATCGTTTCCATGATGACTACTTTTATTTCCATATACAGCAAGAGATGAGAAAACTGGGAATTAACCAGAAAGCATTCACCAGATTTGTTTACAAATGATTTTCACCAAGTATAGAATTAATAGTTGTTGAACTCCAATCAACTCAGGGTCTGCTTGTCAAACAGGTACTCTCCCATGCCATTGTCAGGGGCTCCCAGTCTCTTCAGGTTGGTGATGTGATCTCCAAGCTTCTTGATCACCTTCATGATAGTTGTCATCAACTATCGAACAATCTTGTATGCTTGTTTTATTCTGTGTTCATCCAGAGAGGCGAGCCTTAGATAGCAAGGCAGAGAAATAAACTGTAGAACGTAAAAGGATATTTTAATGAGCGTTTGCGTGTGGTGGCCAGTAGTCCAGCTGGTGCTGCCAAGCACTAATATCGTGCTCAGAGGTAAATTTCTAAGGATGTGTTTATGGATAAGAATTCAATGTTAGACCTTCCTAACCCATATTTTCCAGCTAGAATATCCTTCTCGATTGTGTATTAGCAAAATGGGTTTGGCAGAATCTTGTGTGCATTCAGCTTAGAAATTGATGGGAAACTCTGCTACACTAGAGATTTGGAGTGTTGTTTACTCCACTCTGTTGTGGTGTCTTTGGAAAACGACAGACATTTTGGCAGGGTTACTAACAAGGATTACGTAGAGGCAGCAGAAATAGCTAAAAGCAGTGACAAAAATATAGGCACTCAAGCCCATTCTCCAGCAGACTATTTTCATGTCCTCTGAGTTCCCAATCAAAGTCAGCTCTTTAACCATGTCTGGCAACCTTTGTCCTCAATGGAATTATCTGTATTCTGAGTCACTGAGTCATTGTACAAGATTTGAACTCCACTGCTGCTACAGTATCATGAAAATATAATTTCCAAAACACATTCTGGTTCTGTCCCCACCTCTGGCAGAAGTCTTGTAGCCACCAATGTCATGACTGACCTCATCATTTTCCTAAACCCAATCATACTCCTACTCAGCCTACTGCCAGCAGAGTAAGGAATCTGTATCATTCAAAGGCTTTTCCAGCTTCTGCTCCTGGCAATAAGAAGCTGCATTTTTCAGCTTTGGTACAATCAAATATCTCTCTCAATAAACAAGAACAAACAACTTTTTGCCAATCAGAGCAAATAATGTACAAAGCTCCCACCGGAGCCAGGAAAGCACAAAAGGATGTGTCCTCTCAGCTGTTCAAGGCCTCACACCAGAAAGGGTTTCCTTGCTGACTGTAGACCAGACAATTCCCTAACCACCCAAGTTCCACAGGCACCAAATGCTGCAGCAACAAGTGATCTATTTTATGGAAAGGAGTGACATTGATCATTTCAACAAAGAACCCACCCAAGTGTGCAGCATTTGTTGAAAAGGTCCTCAACTGTAACAACATGTAAAAATATCATGGATTTCTTCATCACCAAGATTGTCACCATCTTTTCAGCTGCTCCTGCTGCTTCACCTCCCTTCCCCTTGTCCACCGAGCCAAACCTCACCCCAGGACCCCAGCTCTAGTCTTAAACTTCCACCTTTCTCCAGTTTCTCTCCCACCTCTACCCATGCCCCAGCCAAGCACATCTCATCCATGCAACCCACTTTCTGCTGCTTGCCCTCATTCCCACTATTCTGCTGACCATCCAACATCTTTCCCTGACCCCAATGCTAGTTGACATTAAAAATGGTTTTCTCTTCTCAGACACTGTCCCCTTTCCTTTCAAAATTGCCATTACCCCTTGTGCATCCCTTTCCTTTCATCCCCATATGTAGCTGTGCCTTCAGCCACCAAGGCCCCATGCTCGCTCCAGAATACCCTTACTAAACGCTTCTGCCTCTCCACCTCTGTGTCCTCCTTTTCTTACGATGCTTCTGCTGCTGACGGTGGCAGCATTTTCTATCCAGGCCTGTTAGATCGGTGTCTGAAAAACAAGGGGCTGCCCTGCCCAGGTTTCAGGCCTCCGGCTCTCCTTAGACATCATTGATATGAGACATGCAGCCCAAAGTTCACTGTGAAACTTCACTGTTCACTTTCAGCAATCAAATGGCAGCCACTGTAATGGCTGCCGTGGTAAGTCTAAATCCAGCCCATTCTTGAATTGTCCCGCCTCCATTCTCATCTCCATGGCTGCAGAGGTGGCGACACAGTGGTAAACAATAGGGACGGAGTTGCCGTGGGAGTCCTCAACATCGACTCTGGACCCCATGAAGTCTCATGGCATCAGGTCAAACATGGACAAGGAAACCTCCTGCTGATTACCACCTCCCGCCCTCCCTCAGCTGATGAGTCAGTACTTCTCCATGTTGAACAGCACTTGGAGGAAGCACTGAGGATGGCAAGGGCACAGAATGTACTCTGGGTGGGGGACTTCAATGTCCATCACCAAGAGTGGCTTGGTAACACCACTACTGACCGAGCTGGCCGAGTCTGAAAGGACATATCTGCTAGACTGGGTATGCGGCAGGTGGTGAGGGAACCAACAAGAGGGGAAAACATACTTGACCTCGTCCTCATCAATCTGTCTGCCGCAGATGCACCTGTCCATGACAGTATTGGTAGGAGTGACCACCGCACGGTCGTTGTGGAGACGAAGTCCTGCCTTCACATTGAGGATGCCCTCCATCGTGTTGTGTGGCACTACCACCGTGCTAAAGATTTTGAACAGATAGAGCAATGCAAAACTGGGCATCCATGAGGCTCTTTGGGCCATCAGCAGCAGCAGAATTGTACTCAACCACAATCTGAAACGTCATGGCCCGGCATATCCCCCACTCTACTATTACCATCTAGCCAGGAGACCAATCCTGGTTCAATGAAGAGTGCAGGAGAGCATGCCAGGAGCAGCACCAGGCATACCTCAAAATGAGGTGTCAACCTGGTGAAGCTACAATACAGGACTATCTGCGTGCTAAACTGCGTAAGCAGCATGCGATAGACAGAGCTAAGCAATCCCATAACCAACGGATCAGATCTAAGCTCTGCAGTCCTGCCACATCCAGTCGTGAATGGTGGTGGACAATTAAACAACTAACTGGAGGAGGTGGCTCCACAAATATCCCCATCCTCAAGGAAGGGGGAGCCCAGCACATCAGTGCGAAAGGTAAGGCTGAAGCATTTGCAACAATCTTCAGCCAGAAGTGCCGAGTTGATGATCCATCTCGGCCTCCTCCTGAAGTCCCCAGCATCACAGATGCCAGACTTCAGCCAATTCGATTCACTCCACGTGATATCAAGAAACGACTGAAGGCACTGAATACTGCAAAGGCTATGGGCCCTGACAATATTCCGGCAATAGTACTGAAGACCTGTGCTCCAGAACCTGCCGCGCCCCTAGCCAAGCTGTTCCAGTACAGCTACAACACTGGCATCTACCCTGCAATGTGGAAAATTGCCCAGGTATGTCCTGTACACAAAAAGCAGGACAAGTCCAACCCGGCCAATTACCGCCCCATCAGCCTACTCTCAATCATCAGTAAAGTGATGGAAGGTGCCATCAACAGTGCCATCAAGCGGCACTTGCTTAGCAATAACCTGCTCAGTGATGCTCAGTTTGGGTTCTGCCAGGGCCACTCAGCTCCTGACCTCATTACAGCCTTGGTTCAAACCTGGACAAAAGAGCTGAACTCAAGAGGTGAGGTGAGAGTGACTGCCCTTGACATCAAGGCAGCATTTGACCGAGTATGGCATCAAGGAGCCCTAGCAAAACTGAGGTCAATGGGAATCACGGGGAAAACCCTCCACTGGTTGGAGTCATACCTAGCACAAAGGAAGATGGTTGTGGTTGTTGGAGGTCAGGCATCTGAACTCCAGGACATTACTGCAGGAGTTCCTCAGGGCAGTGTCCTAGGCCCAACCATCTTCAGCTGCTTCATCAATGACCTTCCTTCAATCATAAGGTCAGAAATGGGGATGTTCACTGATGATTGCACAATGTTCAGCACCATTTGTGACTCCTCAGATACTGCAGTCCGTGTAGAAATGCAGCATGACTTGGACAATATCCAGGCTTGGGCTGATAAGTGGCAAGTAACATTCGCGCCACACACATGCCAGGCAATGACCATCTCCAACAGGAGAGAATCTGACCATCTCTCCTTGACATTCAATGGCATTACCATTGCTGAATCCCCCACTATCAACATCCTAGGGGCTACCATTGACCAGAAACTGAACTGGAGTAGCCATATAAACACCGTGGCTACAAAAGCAGGTCAGAGGCTAGGAATCCTGCAGCGAGTAACTCACCTCCTGACTCCCCAAAGCCTGTCCACCACCTACAAGGCACAAGTCAGGAGTGTGATGGAATACTCTCCAATTGCCTGGATGGGTGCAACTCCAACAACACTCAAGAAGCTTGACACCATCCAGGACAAAGCAGCCCGCTTGATTGGCACCCCATCTACTAACATTCACTCCCTCCACCACCAATGCACAGTGGCAGCAGTGTGTACTATCTACAAGATGCACTGCAGTAACTCACCAAGGCTCCTTAGACAGCACCTTCCAAACCCGCGAACTCTGACAACTAGAAGGACAAGGGCAGCAAATGCATGGGAACACCACCACCTGCAAGTTCCCCTCCAAGTCACACACCATCCTGACTTGGAATTATATCGCCGTTCCTTCACTGTCGCTGGGTCAAAATTCTGGAACTCCCTTCCTAACAGCACTGTGGGTGTACCTACCCCATATGGACTGCAGCGGTTCAAGAAGGCAGCTCACCACCACCTTCTCAAGGGCAATTAGGGATGGGCGATAAATGCTGGCCTGGCCAGCGACGCCCACATCCCATGAATGAATTTTTAAAAATTGGCCGCCAAACCCATTTGGGATCACTCCCATGAAATCCGGGACTCATTTCTGTTTCACCACCACCCCCCTCTCCCCGGGGGCAGGTTCGGGACCTGGAAACGATCCCGATTTCCTTTTCCCACCCCTGATGCAAAGTTCCAGCCCTATGTGTCAGCCGTTATTTTGAAGGCAGAGGATTAGAAAGAAGACGATTGTGAGGAAAATGTTGAACCACCAGCATCAAACTTACTAATTGTGGGAAAATAATTCTGTGCATCTGTTAAGCTGGCTTAAAAAGGGCCGAGCCACTTTCCTTAAAAACTATCTTTGTGACTAACCTTTTTGCCAACCTCCCTAATATTTTTTTCTTTGGCTTTCCATTCATTTTTTTCCTTATGCTTTTGTGAAATGTTTTTCTGTGTTAAAGGTGTTATATAAATTAATGATGTTATGGAATTTGTTAGGTTTTTTAGCCATATTGTTGCTCTAAGACTCCCAATGTACATATAAGAAAGTACCATCCTATTTCTGCAGCTAACGATTTGCTTAACTGAACCCTCACCTCTACCTTTGAAGCAATAGTTCGTACTAAAACCATAACTCTCTCTCACTCTGCCCATTCCCCTGTTACGACCCTCATCCCTGCTCTCTAAAGTCCAAGGAACACAGACTTAAACAGACATGGCGGACAACTGGTTTAGCCATCCATCGCCAAATATGGTTGGACCATATAAAACACGATCGGGTCCTGCTCTCGTATGCTAAAGCTACTCAGCAATCCAGGATAATCCTGGAATGTAAAGATAACCCCTGGCTTGTTTACTCTACTGCAAACCTTCTTCTTAAACCCCTCTACCCTGTCTCCTCCATCCTCACCTCCAACAGCAAGTGCCAGGAGCTCATTGACTTCTTTGTCGCTAAGATTGAGACCATTCGATCAGCTGCCTCTGCCAGTACATTTCCTTCCCCTAGACCACTGGGCCAAACTTCCTCTAAGGTCTCCCCATACCCTTACCCTGAACTCGCATCATTCTCTTGTTTCTCTCCTATTTCCTTTCATGCCCTCTCACAGCTCATCCTGTCCATGAGACCCACTTATTGTTCCCTCAACTCTATTCCCACTAATCTGCTGAGTACTCAACTTCCCTTCCTGGTTCCCATGTTAGGTGATATTATTAAGGTTTCTCTCTCTTCAGATATTGTCCCTTTCTCCTTCAAATCTGTCATCATCAGCGCCTCCTTAAAAAAACCAACCCTTCACATCACTGTCCTTGCAAACTACTGTCCCAGCTCCAACATCCCTTTCCTGTTCAATGTTTTTGAATGTTTTGTCGCCTCCCAAATCTGTGCCCATCTTTCGCAGAATGCCACATTTGAATCCCTCCAATCTGATTTTGGCTCCTGCCACGGTACTGAAATAACCCTTGTCAAAATCACAAATGACAACTGTGACTGTGGCAAAGGTAAACTATCTCTTCTCATCCTTCTTGACCTGTCTGCAGCCTTTGAGATGGTTGACCCCACCATCCTCCTCCAACACCTCTCTGCTGTTGTCTAGCTGGGTGGGACAGCACCCGCCTGGTTTCATTCTTATCTAATCATAGCCAGAGAATCACCTGTAATGGCTTCTCTTCCCCTCCTGCAGGGTTACCTCTCGTGTTCTCCAAGGATCTATCCTTAGCCCCCTATTTCTCATTTACATGCTGTCCCTCCCCGACATCATCGAAAAACCCAGTGTCAGTTTTCACATGTATGCTGATGACACCCAGCTCTACCTCACTACCATCTCTCTCGACTCTTCCACTGTCTATAAATTGTCAGACTGCTTGTACACCATCCAGTACTGGATGAGCAGAAATTTCGTCCAACTAAATATTGGGAAGACCAAAGTTATTGTCTTTGGTCCTCACTACAAACCCCTTTCCCTCACCACCAACTCTATCCCTCTCCCGACAACTGTTTGAGGCTGAACCAGACTGCTCAAAACCTCTGTATCATATTTGACCCCGAGATGTACTTCCTTTCACATATCCGCACCATCACTAACGCTGCCTATTTCCACTCACTTGCCTCTCCTCATCTGCTGCTGAAATCCTCATCCATGCCTTCGTTGCCTCTAGACTTGACAATTCTAATATACTCCTGGCTGGCCTCCCATATTCTACCCTCCGTAAACTTGAGGTCAACCAAAACTCTGTGGCCTTTGTCCTTACTCACACCAAATCCCATTCACCTATCACCCCTGTATTCGCTGACCTACTCTGGCTGAGTTAAGCAACGCCTCAATTTTAAAATTCACATCCTTGTTTTCAAATCCCTGCATGGTATTGCCCCTCCTATCTCTCTAATCTCTTCCAGGTCAACAGCCCTTCAGGATCTCTGCATTCCTCTAATTCTAGCCTCTTAAGCATCTCCGATTTTAATTGCTCCACCATTGGTGGCCGTGCCTTCAGCTGCCAAGGTCCTAAGCTCTGGAATTCCCTCCCTTTCCATCTCCCCACCTCTCTTTCATCCTTTAAGACATTCCTCAAAACCTACCTCTTCGACCAAGCTTTTGGTCATCTGCCCTAACATTGCCTTAAGGGGCTCAGTGTCAATTTTGCTTCATAATGCTCCTGTGAAGTGCCTTGGGATGTTTTATCTTAAAGGCACTGTATAAATACAAGTTGTTGTTGTTGTGATATAGAAGGCATTCTTCTATATCAAGATCTAAGCAAATGTGTAAACTCATGGAAAATATTAAAATAATTTTAAGAGGTATATGGAAAGATAAAACTTGACTTTTAAAAAGTGAACTGTGGACTTTGAATGCAGGACTGATCCTTTTGGAAAACTGAAGAATGCTTTATGTCTCGATGTTATGTTCCAAATGAAGTGGCACTTTTATAATTTAATGCCTCTTGTGAAGAGGCTCAAACCATATTAGAACCAATGGTTGCTTTTTACACCTGTAAGCTATCTGGACTCATAAATCTTTTTATTCATCTACCCACTCTATTACTTCCTGATTCAGATGCTTTAATCTGCCAATATTATATCCAATGTGCTCTTCCCCATAAGTTACAATTAAGCAATTTATATCCTTTTGCTATTTTCTCTCTGTTCTTCACAATTCACCATATGCCTAACCTTAATATCATGTGTAAACATGCATAGCCTCCCCTTGATTCAAAATGCAGGCTATATACACACACAACAGTTCCTGTGGACTCTAAAACCCAGCTGACTTTCCTTAATTGGTCTATATTTTTCCAAGTGCTCACTTACTCTGTCCCTTCTGCTGGATTCTAGCTATTTTCTTAGGATTGATGTTTAACTCACAGGACTGCAGTTACTTAGCTGGGATGCGAGGGTTGTCCCATGAGAAGAGACTGAGTAGATGCTGAGATGCTGTTTCCCCTGACTGGAGAGTCCAGAATTAGGGTTCAGAGTCTCCAGATAAGAGGTCAGCTATTTAGGACTAAGATAAGGAGAAATTTCTTCACTCAGGGATGTAAACCTTCGGAATTCTCTGCCCCAGAGGGCTGTGGTTGCTCAGTTGTTGAGTATATTCAAGATTGGCATCAACAGATTTTTGGGCACGAAGGGAATCAGTGATAGGGGGATATGGGGATAGGGTGGGAAAGTGGAATTGAGGTAGAAGAACAGCCATGATCTTATTAAATGGTGGAGCAGGCTCAAGGGGTCATTAGGCCTACTCTTTCTCCTATTTCTCATGTTTTTATGTAATTTTTGCTACTTTAAAATCCTCTGATACTACTCCTGCAACCATCAAGTTTTTAAGGATTATATCTAACCCATGCTATTTCTTTTAACACTCTCCTACAGTGTGGAAATAGCCTGGATCTGAATACCTATTTGGCTTCAATCCATTCTTCAATCTCTTCCAGTTTTACTGTCACTATCTCCAATAATTTCAAGTCTTCCCTGTATGTCTGCTGTTGTATCCTCTTTATTTGTTTACAAACAAAGCATTGGTTTGTAACTCTCTTTTCTCTCCTTTAAGTCTGACAGTGAATTCAATTATATTATGGTCACTATTCCCAAAACACTCCCTTATTTCCAGAGTGTTTGTACTCAAAATTGTTTACTTTTTCATCCTTGATTGAAGCTGTGGACCCAAAGGAACGTTGGGGACACAATTCCAGCAATTATGCTGAAGTCTCAACTGCTGCAGAGCTCTGTGGCTCACTAGACTGATGTTCATGGGGTCAGGAGGAGAGGCTCCAGAAATGGGCCTTTTCAGTGGTTTGAAGACACATCTGAAACGCCCCTCCTGCAGCCGAAGACCCCAAACACTTTGGCAGATGACGACCGGCATAGCGGGTACCAGGTTCTCCCTCACTTGAAAGAATGACCTGACAGCCCCCTGTGACCCCAAAATTTTAAAAAGTAAAACAAAATTACACCCACCTGATATTTGGGGTCCAGGCCACAATCTCGGTCAAGGCAGCAGATGGGCTCTGCTTCTGCCAGTTTTGCTGAGGTATTCCTGAACTTATGCTACACCAGATAACTGAGGGCCAGGGCATGGGGAGTCACAACATAGTAACACCCCATTCCTTTATGTTGATATCCCTGTAGAGCCGGGTGGAGACTCCACCTCTAAAAGGCTATACATTAAACGCTGACTTAAGGCATGGGCTCAACATATCCAGGTCCTGAGTTTGTGGCTGTTCTGTCAGACTCCTGCCGAAATTTACTGCAAGAATCTGCCAGAACAGCTGAGCAATTCTGGGGCCTTGATAGAAACATAGAAAAAAAATAGGAGCAGGAGTAGGCCATTCAGCCTTTCGAGCCTGCTCCACCATTCAATACGATCATGGCTTATCATCCAAACTCAGTAACCTGTTCCCGCTTTTTCCCCATATCCCTTGATCCCTTTAGCACAAAAAACTATATCTAACTCTTCCTTAAATACATTTAATGATTTGGCCTCAACTGCTTTCTGTGGTAGAGAATTCCACAGGTTCACCACTCTCTGGGTGAAAAAATCCCTCCTCATCTCCATCCTAAATGGCTTACCCCTTATCCTTAGACTGTGACCCCTGGTCCTGGACTCCCCCGCCATCGGGAACATCCTCCCTGCATCTAGTCTGTCCAGTCCTGATAGAATTTTGTAGGTTTCTATGAGATCCCCTCGCATTCTTCGAAACTCTGGCGAATACAAGCCTAATCAACCCAATCTCTCTTCATACGTCAGTCCTGCCATCCCAGAAATCAGTCTGGTGAACCTTCGCTGCACTCCCTCCATAGCAAGAACATCCTTCCTCAGATAAGGAGACCAAAACTGCACACAATACTCCAGATGTGGTCTCACCAAGGCCTTGTATAATTGCAGCAAGACATCCTTGCTCATGTACTTGAATCTTTTCGCTATGAAGGCCAACATACCATTTGCCTTCTTGACTGCCTACTGTACCTGCATGCTTACTTTCAGCGACTGTTGCACAAGGACACCCAGGTCTTGCTGCACCTCCCCCTTTCCCAATCTATCGCCGTTCAGATAATAATCTGCCTTTCTGTTTTTGCCACCAAAGTGGATAACCTCACATTTATACACAATATACTGCATCTGCCATGTATTTGCCCACTCACTCACCCTGTCCAAATCACACTGGAGCTTCTCTGCATCCTCCTCACAGCTCACACTCTCACCCAGCTTTGTGTCGTCTGCAAACCTGGATATATTACATTTAATTCCCTCATCTATATCATTAATATATATTGTGAATAGCTGGGGTCCTAGCACTGATCCCTGCGGTACCCCACTAGTCACTGCCTGCCACTTGGAAAAAGACCCGTTTATTCCCACTCTTTGTTTCCTGCCTGCCAACCAGTTCTCTATCCATGTCAGTTCCTTATCCCCAATCCCATGTGCTTTAATTTTGCACGCTAATCTCTTATGTGGGACTTTATCGAAAGCCTTCTGAAAGTCCAAATACACCACATCCACTGGTTCTCCCTCATCTATTCTACTAGTTACATCCTCAAAAAATTCCAGTAGATTTGTCAAGCATGATTTCCCTTTCGTAAACCCATGTTGACTTTGTCCAATCCTGTCACTGTTTTCCAAGTCCTCTGCTATTACATCTTTTATAAAGGACTCTAGCATTTTCCCCACTACTGATGTCAGGCTAGCCAGTCTATAATTCCCTGTTTTCTCTCTACCTCCTTTTTTAAATAGTGTGGTTACATTAGCTACCCTCCAATCTGTTGGAACTGTTCCAGAGTCTATAGAATTTTGAAAATTGACCAGCAATGCATCTACTATTTCTAGGGCCACTTCCTTAAGTACTCTGGGATGTAGATTATCAGGCCCTGGGGATTTATCGTCCTTCAATTCCAACAATTTCCCTAACACCATTTCCCTACTAATACTGATTTCATACAGTCCCTCCTTCTCACTAGACCCTGTGTTCCCCAACATTTCTGGGAGGTAATTTGAGTCCTCCTTTGTGAAGACAGAACCAAAGTATGTATTTAATTGGTCTGCCATTTCTTTGTTACCCATTATAAATTCCCCCATTTATGACTGTAAGGGACCCATATTTGTCTTCACTAATCTTTTTCTCTTCACATGTCTATAGAAGTTTTTACAGTCATTTTTTATGTTCTCTGCAAGATAACTCTCATACTCTATTTTCCCCTTCTTAATCAATCCCTTTGTCCTCCTTTGCTGAATTTTAAACTGCTCCCAATCCTCAAGTTTTCTGCTTGTTCTGGCCATTTTATATTTCTCCTCCTTGGATCTAATACTATCCCTAATTTCTTTTGTATGCCACAGTTGAGCCACCCTTCCTGTTTTATTTTTGTGCCAGACAGGAATGAACAATTGTTGTAATTCATCCATGCGCACTTTAAATGCTAGCCATTGTCTATCCCTTTAAGTAATGTTCCCCAATCTATCATAGCCAACTCGCACCTCATACCTTCATAGTTTCCTTTATTTAGATTCAGGACCCTAGTCTCGGAATCAACTCTCTCACTCTCCATCTTAATGAAGAATTCTATCATGTTATGGTCACTCTTCCCCAAGGGACCCCGCAAAACAAGATTGTTAACTAATCCTTTCTCATTACACAATACCCTGTCTAGGATGGCCTGTTCTCCAGTTGGTTCCTCAACATATTGGTCCAAAAGACCATCACGTATGCACTCCAGGAATTCCTCCTCCACAGTATTATTGCTAATTTGGTTTGCCCACTCTATATTTAGATTAAAATCACCCATAATTACAGTTGCACCCTTATTGCATCGGTCTCTAATTTCCTGTTTGATGCCATCCTCTACATCACCACTGCTGTTTGGGGGTCTATATACAATCCCCACCAACGTTTTCTGCCCCTTGGTGTTTCTTAGCTCCACCCATACAGATTCCACATCGGGATTCTCTGAGGTAATATCCTTCCTTACTATTGTATTGATTTCCTCTTTTACTAACAACGCTACTCCACCTCCTTTCCCTTTTTGCCTGTCCTTCCTAAATATTGAATACCCTTGGTTGTTCAGTTCCCATCCTTGGTAACCCTGCAGCCATGTCTCCGTGATCGCAACTATATCTTATCAATTTACATCTATTTGCGTGGTTAATTCGCCTGCATTATTGCGAATACTCCGCAAATTGAGACACAATGCCTTTAGGGCTTGTCTTTTTAACATTCTTAGTCATCTTAACATTATTTCGCACTACGGCCCTATTTGTTTCTTGCCCTTGATTTCTATATCTTCCACTTTGCCTTTTTGTTTCCTGTCTTTCGTTTCTATCCTTGTTTCCTTCTCCTCAGTCTCCCTGCTCAGGTTCCCATCGCCCTGCCATTCTAATTTAAATCTTCCCCAACAGCACTAGCAAACACCCCTCTGAGGACATCGGTTCTGGCCCTGCCTGGGTGTAACCCGTCCCGCTTGTACAGGTTCCACCTTCACCAGAACTGATCCCAATGTCCCAGGAATCCCTTCTGCACCATTTCTCCAGCCACACATTAATCTGGTCTATTCTCCTGTTCCTATACTCATTAACATGTGGCACAGGAAGTAATCCTGAGATTACTATCTTTGAGGTCCTGCTTTTTAATTAATCTTTCAGGACCTCATCACTTTTTCTACCTATGTCGTTGGTGCCGACATGTACCACGACCACTGGCTGTTCACCCTTCCCCTTCAGAATGTCCTGCAGCCACTCCGAGACATCTTTTACCCTAGCACCAGAGAGGCAACATACCATCCTGGAGTCTCGTTTGCGGCCACAGAAACGCCTGTCTGTTTCTCTTACAATTGAATCTCCTATCACTATGGTTCTCCCAGTATTCTCCCTCCACCCCCTCCACCGCTGTGCAGCAGAGCCATCCATGGTGCAATGAACTTGGCTGTTGCTGCTTTCTTCTGGGAGGCCACCTCCCCACACCCCCCCCCCCCCCAACAGTATCCAAAGTGGTATATCTGTTTGAGAGGGGGATGGCCACAGGGTACTCCTGCACTTCCTGACTGCGCCTACTACTCCACCTGGTGGTCACCCATCCTTTTTCTGCCTGTGCAGCCATTACCTTCAGTGTGACCACCTCGCTAAATGTGCTATCCACGACGTCCTCAGCATCGCAGATGCTCCACAGTGAATCCTGCAGCTCCAGCTCCGTAATGCAGGTAGCCAGTAGCTGCAGATGGATACACTTCCTGCACAAATGGTTGTCAGGGACACTGGAAGCGTCCCTAATTTCCCACATAGTGCAGGAGCAGCATATCACCGGGTGCGAGCTCTCCTGCCATGACTTACCTTTAGATTACTTAGTTACTCCCTCTAATTTAAAAAGTACTAATTATGCTAGGGGCCTTGTTCTACTCCAAACACTATCCGCTACAATCCAAAGTCCTTAATAAATTACACTAATTTTAAAAAAAACACGCTTTAGTCGTACTAACCTTATCACTTATATGGTAGGTTTACAAAAAGAGCTTTCCCCTGATTTTTTTAAAGCTATTTCCTGGCAATAACAGCTGTTACTCACCAACCAATCACCTTTCAGCTTTCCTGTGATGTCACTGTTGACTTTTTTTTCAAACTCTGGCACGCCTGGACTGCTCTCACACAGGTCCGCGCCTCTCCAAACCCGGAAGGTAAGTGACTGGGCCTCGATCCTCAGGCTCAATGTATCCTCTTCTCTTGCTCGGCGTTCTCCCCACAGGTCCGCTGCTCTCCACTCCGCTCCCGGAAGGTAAGTGACTGGGCCTCGATCCTCAGGCTCAATTTATCCTCTTCTCACGCTCGGTGTTCTCCCCACAGGTCCGCTGCTCTCCACTCCGCTCCCGGAAGGTAAGTGACTGGGCCTCGATCCTCAGGCTCAATTTATCCTCTTCTCACGCTCGGTGTTCTCCCCACAGGTCCGCTCCTCTCTGCTCCCGGAAGGTAAGTCTTTAGGAAACTTTGTTAATTAATTTAATAATATTATTCCCTTTCCTACACCGCTGCTATTTCTCTCCCAATATATGCGCACATTAAAATGTTCAATTATTTCTACATAGGGCGATTCCGCAATCCCATGTTATTATTGCCAAGCTCAAAGAAACTATGAGTCAGAGTTAGGAATGTAAGCAGAAGATGGCTTCCTGCTGAATCGCCTCTCATTTTTCTTCTCACAGGCCTCCCTGGTCAGTATATACATTCCTGGTGTTAAATCATCACAGTTAGAAAGTTCAGAAAATACTCCAATCAGCATTTTACTAACTTTTCTGCTCCTTAATTCTAGCTATAGTCATTCCACCTAGTCATTTATTTTTATTAATTTACACATAGAGTAGTTGACAAGAATAGCATTGATTTATTTAAGGGGAAGCAAGGTAAGTGGAATAGAAGGATATGCTGATAGGGTTAGATGAAATAGGTTGGCAGGAGGCTTGTGTGGAGAATAAATACTATCACGACCAGTTCGGCTGAAAGGCCTATTTCTGTGCTGTAAATTCAACAACAACTTGTATTTATGTTACACCTTTAACGTAATAAAACATCACAAGGCAGTTCACAGGAGCATTCTAAAACAAAATCTGACACTTAGGCACATAAGGCAATACTAAGGTAGATGGTCAAAAGCTTGGTCGAAGAGGTAGGTTTTAAGGAGCGTCTTAAAGGAGGAAAGAGAGGTAGAAAGGCGGAAAGTTTTAGGGAGGGAATTCCAGAGCTACACCTAGGCAACTGAAGGACAGACCAAGAATGATGGAGCAATTAAAATTGGGGATGTCCAAAGAGGCCGGAATTCGATGAGGGCAGATATTTCAGAGTAGGTGGTGGGCTGAAGGAGATTACAGAGATAGGCAGGGGCAAAGCTATGAAGGCATTTGAAAACAAGAATGAGATTATTTTTTAAATCTATGTAATTTAATAATTATACAGATTCCACTTTTCTATTGCCATAATTGTGCCTTTTGTCCCTTCTTTTCTAAGAATCTTATATCCTGTTATATATAGATCCCAATCTTGCCCAGCTCTCTGTAATTGCATATTGCACATTATACCTCCTAGTTGGCTCTGTGGTCCTAAATCATCTATTTTACTTGGAATACCCCTACCATTAATATAGACACCTCTTATTTGGTTGACTGCTTTCTCCTCTTAGGTTTTCCACATATTGGTTGTCTGCCTCTTTTAATTTATCATTCTGCTTAATTTCTGTAAGATTTCCCATCTCCATTGTCTCCAACCTTTTCTCTCTCTATGCCATTTTAAAATTTTGACTTGTGCATAGAAAGCTTAAATACTCTATTTATTGCAGGGACATTAGTACCAGTTTGGGTCAGGTGAAGTTTACCCCACCTTTGCAGCTTCCCAGAACTGGTCCCAATGCTCCAGAAATCTGAAACTCTCTTTTCCATATCAAGTGTAAAATGGTGCTTTGATGTGTCTAATCTGCCTTTCTCTAATTTATCTCGTGTGTGGTACCAAGAGTTCTTTTTTTACTTTTGGGCCTCCTTATCTCGAGAGACAATGGATACGCGCCTGGAGGTGGTCAGTGGTTTGTGAAGCAGCGCCTGGAGTGGCTATAAAGGCCAATTCTGGAGTGACAGGCTCTTCCACAGGTGCTGCAGAGAAATTTGTTTGTTGGGGCTGTTGCACAGTTGGCTCTCCCCTTGCGCCTCTGTCTTTTTTCCTGCCAACTACTAAGTCTCTTCGACTCGCCACAATTTAGCCCTGTCTTTATGGCTGCCCGCCAGCTCTGGCGAATGCTGGCAACTGACTCCCACGACTTGTGATCAATGTCACACGATTCACACAATGTACCAAGAGTAATCCTTACATTAGCCTAGTTTCCTTCTCTTTAATCTAGCATTTACATTTTTTTTTATTTCATGGGATGTGGGCATTGCTGATTGCTCCTGACAACTGAGTGCCATTTCAGAGGGCAGTTAAGAGTCAACCACATTGCTGTGGGTCTGGAGTTACATGAAGGCCAGATCGGATAAGGATGGCAGATTTTCTTCCCTAAAGGGCATTAGTGAACCAGATGGGTTTTCATGACAATTGATGGTAGTTTCATGGCCAAAACTAAGACTAGTTTTCAATTCCAGATATTTATTAATTATTAATTGAATTTATTAATTAATTGAATTTAAATTCCACCAGCTGCCATGGTAGGATTTGAACCCATGTCCTCACGGCATTAGCCTGGGCCTATGGATTACTGTTTCAGTGACATACGGCTACACCACCATCTCCCCACTTACTGCCCAATATTTCTCTTTAGTACACCTCCACCCTACTCTTTCCTATGTCACTGGGTTTCACATGATCCATGACTTTTGGCTGTTCTCCCTCCTTTTCTACTTGTTTCTCAACTCACACTGTTATGTGTGTTACTCTGGCACTTGAGAAGCAACATGCTATTAAGGACCTCCTGCCATTGCTGCAAAAATGGCTATCAGTTCCTCTAATTATAGATTCACCACAAGTATAATGTTCCTGTTCTATGTAACTCTTATTTGCCAACCCACCATGGGTAATTCTCAGTGCTGTGGTCCTGTTCATGATTATTCTCTCTAATTTTACCTCATCTGCAACACAGACATCCAATATTGTGTACTTGTTAAACAACTCCAGACCCACAGAGGATCTCTGACTCTTTCTTTATCTTCAAAGAATGGCCACCCACTGTCCTTCCTCTGAACACAAGAAATAGGAGCAGAAGTAGACCATATGGCCCATCGAGCCTGCTCCACCATTCAATACGGCCATGGTTAATCTTAGGTTTCTACTCCACTTTCCCGCCCACTCACCATATCCCTTGATTCCTTGAGAGAACAAAAAACTGCCTATCCCAGCTGTAAATATATTTAATGATGGAGCATCCACAACCTTCTGAGGTAAAGAATTCCAAAGATTCACAACCCTTTGAATGAAGTAATTTCTCCTCATCTCAATTCTAAATGATCGGCCCCTTATCCTGAGACTGTGCCCTTGTGTTTTCGATTCCCAGACCAGCGGAAACAATGTCTCAATGTCTACCCTGTCCAACCTCTTCAGAATCTTGTATGTTTGAATGCGATCACCTCTCATTCTTCTAAACTCCAGAGAATATAGGGCCAATATACCCCGCTTCTGCTGACTCTGCTTCATTTTATCTCTCTCATCTTCTGGAATTTATGTTCTCAAATATCTTTCTTTTGATTGTCTCCAGCTGTTACATAGTACTTCTTTGGCCTCCTTGTCTCGAGAGACAATGGGTAAGCGCCTGGAGGTGGTCAGTGGTGTGTGGAGCAGCGCCTGGACTGGCTATAAAGGCCAATTCTAGAGTGACAGGCTGTTCCACAGGTGCTGCAGAAAAATTTGTTTGTCGGGGCTGTTACACAGTTGGCTCTCTCCTTGCGCCTCTGTCTTTTTTCCTGGCAACTGCCAAGTCTCTTCGACTCGCCACACTTTAGCCCCACCTTTATGGCTGCCTGCCAGCTCTGGCGAACGCTGGCAACTGACTCCCACGACTTGTGATCAATGTCACAGGACTTCATGTCGCGTTTGCAGACGTCTTTAAAGCGGAGACATGGACGGCCGGTGGGTCTGATACCAGTGGCGAGCTCGCTGTACAATGTGTCTTTGGGGATCCTGCCATCTTCCATGCGGCTCACATGGCCAAGCCATCTCAAGCGCCGCTGACTCAGTAGTGTGTATAAGCTGGGGATGTTGGCCGCCTCGAGGACTTCTGTGTTGGAGATACGGTCCTGCCACCTGATGCCAAGTATTCTCCGGAGGCAGCGAAGATGGAATGAATTGAGACGTCGCTCTTGGCTGACATACGTTGTCCAGGCCTCGCTGCCATAGAGCAAGGTACTGAGGACACGGGCTTGATACACTCGGACTTTTGTGTTCTGTGTCAGTGCACCATTTTCCCACACTCTCTTGGCCAGTCTGGACATAGCAGTAGAAGCCTTTCCCATGCGCTTGTTGATTTCTGCATCAAGAGACAGGTTACTGGTGACAGTTGAGCCCAGGTAGGTGAACTCTTGAACCACTTCCAGAGCGTGGTCGCCAATATTTATGGATGGAGCATTTCTGACGTCCTGCCCCATGATGTTCGTTTTCTTGAGGCTGATGGTTAGGACAAATTCATTGCAGGCAGCCGCAAACCTGTCGATGAGACTCTGCAGGCACTCTTCAGTGTGAGATGTTAAAGCAGCATCGTCAGCAAAGAGGAGTTTCCTGATGAGGACTTTCCGTACTTTGGACTTCGCTCTTAGACGGGCAAGGTTGAACAACCTGCCCCCTGATCTTGTGTGGAGGAAAATTCCTTCTTCAGAAGACTTGAATGCAGCAGGGAGAAGAAAATCCCAAAAAGTGTGGGTGCAAGAACACAGCCCTGTTTCACGCCACTCAAGATAGGAAAGGGGTCTGATGAGGAGCCACCATGTTGAATTGTGCCTTTCATATTGTCATGGAATGAGGTGATGATACTTAGTAGCTTCGGTGGACATCCAATCTTTTCTAGTCGTCTGAAGAGACCACGTCTGCTGACGAGGTCAAAGGCTTTGGTGAGATCAATGAACGCAATGTAGAGGGGCATCTGTTGTTCGCGGCATTTCTCCTGTATCTGACGAAGGGAGAACAGCATGTCGACGGTCGATCTCTCTGCATGAAAGCCACACTGTGCCTCAGGGTAGACGCGCTCGGCCAGCTTCTGGAGCCTGTTTAGAGCGACTCGAGCAAAGACTTTCCCCACTATGCTGAGCAGGGAGATTCCACGGTAGTTGTTGCAGTCACCGCGGTCACCTTTGTTTTTATAGAGTGTGATGATATTGGCATCGCGCATGTCCTGAGGTACTGCTCCCTCGTCCCAGCACAGGCAAAGCAGTTCATGTAGTGCTGAGAGTATAGCAGGCTTGGCACTCTTGATTATTTCAGGGGTAATGCTGTCCTTCCCAGGGGCTTTTCCGCTGGCTAGAGAATCAATGGCATCACTGAGTTCCAATTTTGTTGGCTGTATGTCCAGCTCATCCATGACTGGTAGAGGCTGGGCTGCGTTGAGGGCAGTCTCAGTGACAACATTCTCCCTGGAGTACAGTTCTAGGTAGTGCTCAACCCAGCGGTCCATTTGTACTACATAGTGTATTAACTGCACAGAAACAGACTATTTAGCCCAACAGGCCCATTCTACCATCACCATCCATTGTCAAACTACCAACAATTGTCATGAAAACCCTCTGGTTCACTAATGCCCTTTAGGGAAGAAAATCTGCCATCCTTTTCTGGTCTGGCCTACATGTGACTCCAGACCCATAGCAATGTGGTTGACTCTTAACTGCCCTCTGAAATAGTCCTTATGTTGCTCAAGTCCTTTGATTTTAACCTCAAGCAAGTCTGCATGATTGTCCTTAGTTTTCAGGAACTCTCGAATCATGCAAGTTCCATAGAATATTGACCTTGTTTGTCCTGCTGCATTAATTGACTAGTTAACAGCTACCTGTTAATTGACATTGTGATGAATCAACCCAACTCCTGCTCAGATCAAACCCTCTCTTTAGGTCAATTTCACTGAGCTGTCACAGCTTAAATGATCTCTCATTAGTTTACTTCACTAAATACTGCAGATGGCATTGCAAAATGCCTGAGTAAATGTGTCTTTCCCTTAATGTGATCATCTGACATTATACTTTATACAATATAGTCTGGGCAGATTTGAGCACCGCATTTGAGGAAGGATATAAAAGCAATGGAAAAAGGTACAGTGTAGATGCACTAAATGTTACCAATGATGAGAGGTAACACACATGGAAAGACACCTGAGAAATTATGGCTTTTTCGCTAGAACAGAGGTGGTTATGGGATGACCAGATAAAGGTCTTCAAGTTTATGGAGGGTTATGATAAGATAAATAACAGATTATTTCAGTGACATGGCAACAATTTGGCACAAATATAAGAGAATTAGAAAAAGAATTGCAAGGGAAATTTTTAAAAAATCTTCACAAAGTAAGTGGTTATAATATAGAATTTTCTGCTACAAACCATTGCAGATTTGACCAGAAACTGAACAGGAGTAGCCATATAAATACCGTGGCGACAAGAGCAGGTCAGAGGCTGTGAATCCTGAGGCGAGTAACTCACCTCCTGACTCTCCAAAGCCTGTCCACCACCTACAAGGCACAAGTCAGGAGTGTGATGGAATACTCTCCATTTGTCTGGATGAGTGCAGCTCCAGTAACACTCAAGAAGCTCGACACCATCCAGGACAAAGCAGCCCGCTTGACTGGCACACCATCTACAAACATTCACTCCCTCACCGACCACCACCGACGCACAGTAGCAGCAGTGTGTACCATCTACAAGATGCACTGCAGCAATGCACCAAGGCTCCTTAGACAGCACCTTCCAAACCCGTGATCTCTACCAACTAGAAGGACAAGGGCAGCAAATGCATGGGAACACCACCACCTGCAAGTTCCCCTCCAAGTCACACACCATCCTGACTTGGAATTATATCGCCGTTCCTTCACTGTCGCTGGGTCAAAATCCTGGAACTCCCTTCCTAATAGCACTGTGGGTCTACCTACCCCAAATGGACTGGATCGGTTCAAGAAGGCAGCTCACCACCACCTTCTCAAGGGCAATTAGGGATGGGCGATAAATGCTGGCATAGCCAGTGACGCCCACATCCCATGAATGAATTTAAAAAAAAGATAGTTGCTTTAAAAATAAAGAGTGGGGGAAAGAAGCAGGAGAGTTGTATAAAACTAGATGGCTCTTGTGGACTAAAACACCAGCACAGACATGATGGGTCAAACAACCTGTTTCTGTGCTGTAATGATTTATGATTCTATACAATTAGCACTGAGGAGACAAACACTCAGTAGCAGTTTGAGCACTTACAGGTTTAAAGCTGTTACTATTTTCTGATAACCCCTTTCTGTTTCTCAGCAACCTAGAAACTTATGAACTAATGTTCTCCAATAGTGTAAATGGTCAATCTGAGACATGAAGTCATTAACCATGTGGACCACTCAAAATATACAGTTAGGGAGGTGGGTTGGAGAAGCATTTTGGAAGTGGGAAAATCAGCTGTATATAGTCATTGGGAGGAGAAAGTAGCAGTTAATATTGTTCATTTTGAATAGGTATTTTTACATATTTCAATTAAGGAATTTAAATAACTGCAATAGGACAAAAATAGCAACAAGTCAATGTGTAAAACTTTGAACGCTCAGAATTGGAACTCGAGCCATTGATTGACTTTGTTTTTGTATATGTAGATGCTCACGCAGAAGTACTCTTATTGGCATAAACACTGTTACTAGAACATTAAGTACTTCTCAGGAAATGAACACCAGAATTGGGATATGCTGAACTGTTAACAGGTGATAAATGAGGTGAGGTGTGGTGAGCTTGATTGGAACAATGTACAATAGTTCCAACCAAGCTCAAAGTGAGCTTCAGGAACATAGTCTCCTGCAACCCTCTGTTATGAATACTTGACTTAGCAACTTCAGACCCTAGCTTCCGTTCTATTTTCCGGTCAGTTTCTCTCCATCACATTCAACTTTACTTTCCATTTTGTTCAATTTCTGTCTTTCTAACACCTTTTCAAAGCCAGAGATACTTTGATGAATCATCCAGAACATTTAAGCTCCTTCTAGCTTTTTGGAAAAATACATTCACAAGCTATTTTACACATAATAACTGACACTTTATATCATTATGCAGTATATCTGGCCACTGTTACTACCTGTTACTTTGACCTCTCCTCTTTTGATCGACGGGGCTTCCTTGTTTTCTCTTTTCAGGTCTGATTAATAGTCTGAATATCTAACCTTTCTTTTCTATTTTCAGATGCTGATGTTGCCGTTGTGTGTTGATAGCATTTTTGTTTTATTTTCAGATTTCAAGCCTCCGCCATGCCGCTAGGATTAGATTCATCCCATGCCTCACTTGGGAGCTTAAATTTCTTGGATAAAAAACTAGTTTTCTACATGCAAGTCTTTCTTTCAACATACAATTCTTTTGTAAACCAGTTTTAAAGCAGCATTAACTTGTTTATTTTCAATAATGGCGCTAAAATAATGCAAATAACCACATTTATTTTAAAAGTGCTAACAACTGCAATAAATTATTGCACAGAGCAATTTCATGCAAACACATTAGGCAAAGCACTACTAGAAGTGGCAGTAAATTACATTTGAGTATTGCTGAAAAGAAAGACATGTTGTCGAAGCATTTCGTCTTGCACTCATCAGGACAATCTGCAAGAATACCAATGTAAGGGAAAATAACAACTTTATACTGTTTGAGAAGACAGTGCTGATTGGTTGGCAAGTGAACTGGTTGGTAGAGGCGTTGCCATGGAGAATGCCCCAGTTTATGGTGACTGGCAGTTAACTGCCAAGCTTTGTTTGAAATTTAAACCAGGCAGCTTGACTCTGATTAGTCAAGGCATTGCCCTGAGGTATGACCGAGCGAATGGCTGTCACTTACTTTGTTTAGCCAAAACAGGCGCAATGTTGGTACGTGTTCTTTCTATCTGCAAAGAACAGGGCCCCGTGTATTAATATATGTAGCTTCCAATACGCACAAATGCGCCACACTGCAAGCCCTACCGACAATCTTAAAATGGTTATCAGCGTAATTCTTAGCACACTGAAGATTATTTAGAAAATGTTGCCCAATCGTGGAATCACATCTAATGTTGGACACTGTGTTTTGAGTTTTGCAAGCATGGGCTGGTTGGGTACCGCCCGTACCTTGCCCATTGCAAACAGCAGAAGGGGCATCTGGTTGATACAATCCGCCAGTCTTTGGGATGTATGGCCTATATACCTAGCATCACACTGGCATTGAAATTCATATATCGCATTACTCATTTGTGTGATAGGCAGGATGTCTTTTTGGCTTGACGGCAGCATCCTGTTAGTGGCGAACACCACACATGTTGTTACTGCATAGTAGCAGCGTGAAACACTTGAAATCAAAGTTTGTTTTACAGTATTCTTTTGGTTTGAACTACTGTTACAGAGAAGGTAAAAGGAAGTCTTCTGTTGCACCCATGTTCAAAGAGGGTGTAAGGATAAACTCAGCAACAATGGGCCAGTCAGTTTAACCTCAGTGGTGGGAAAACTTTTAAAGACGACAATCTGGGACAAAATTAACAGTCACTTGGACAAGTGTGGATTAATCAAGGAAAGCCAGCACGGATTTGTTAAAGTAAATTGCATTTCACTAACTTGATTCAGTTTTTTAAACAAAGTAACAGAAAGGGTTAATGCGGTTGATGTGGTTTATATGGGCTTCCAAAAGACGTTTGATAAAGTGCCACATGATAGGCTTGCCAGCAAAGATTAAAGCCCATGGAATAAAAAGGACAATGGTAGCATGGATAGGAAATTGTCTAAGTAACAGGAAACATTTTGGTAAGAAGAATGAGAAAAGGCAATATAAACTAAAAAGTACAATTCTAAAGGGGTGCATGAACAGAGAGACCGGGGGTGTATATGTGTATGAATCATTGAAGGTGTCAGGGCAGGTTGAGAAAGCAGTTAAAGAGGCATATGGGATCCTGTGTTTTATAAATAGAGGCATAGAGTACAAAAACATGGAAGTTATGATGAACCTGCTTAAAAAACTGGTTCGGCCTCAACTGTAGGATTGCGTCCCGTTCTGAGCACCGCACTTTAGGAAGGATGTGAAGCTTTAGAGAAGGTGTAGAAAAGATTTATGAGGATGGTTCCAGAGATGAGGGACTCCAGTTATGTGGATAGATCTGAAAAACTGGGGTTGTTCTCTTAGAAAAGTTTAAGAGATTTGATAAATGTGTTCAAAATCATGATGGATCGAGACAGAGTAGATAGAGAGAAACTGCTCCAATTGGAGGAAGGGTCGAGAACCAGAGGACACCAATTTAAAGTGGTTGGCAAAAGAACCAAAGGGGACGTGCGGGAAAAGCTTTTTTTACGCAGAGAGTGATTAGAATCGGGAATGCTCTGCCTGAAAGTGTGGTGGAGGCAGATTCAATTGTGGCTTTGAAAAGAAAATTGGACAAGGATCTAAAGGGAAAAATTGCAGGCCTACAGGGAAAGGTTCAGGGATTGGGACTAGCTAAATTGCTCTCCTTCTATGCTATAACCATTCTATGATTCCATGATTCAATTAAGTCTTTAGTATTTTGAAATAAAAAGTATGCTGGAAATGCAATTTTGTCAGACTTTTGATTATGGTGAATATTTTATGACTGTTATTGCCCTATTGGTATGGTATTCACTGGCTCTCTCACATTTCCTTTGCATTTTGCAAAGTTGACTATAAAACATTTTAGATGTATTTTTAAGATCTTCCTGCAGACTTCATTACCATCTGGATATTGGGTGGGCTGAAGCAGAATACAAGTAGCTGCACTGACTCACCTTCTGCGCATCACGCCCCGCCCTTCTTCCCGCCTCCCATTGGCTCTCTGGTTGCCATGAGCCTCAGCACAGGCGCCTTACGAGTGGTCGGGCGGTACTGTCAATCATTCGTCGTCATGGAGTTTCCGCCAGCAGGTTAGGTTGTCTGCCTCCACCTCTTGCCCCCTCCCCCCCACCCTTCTCCTCCTTCAAATGTTTGTGATCACCATTAACCGCCCGGGGAACGGCGTGAGCGCGGTGGCTTGGGAGCTTTCGCCTTTTCCGTTAGGCGAGCTCCGGGGCCGGTAACCGGCGGCGGCCGCCACGGTCGAGCTGGGTTTCTCTCGGCCTTTGCATCGCCCTCCATTCGTCGTAGGTTGAGCCGAGTCTCCAGCGCCGTTTCTCTGTTTTTCCCAATTCGTTCATATTTCTTTTTTGCTGCGTTGCGGGTTGAGATGTTTCTCAAAGCGAAGGGTTTGTGGGGGAGTTGAGGTAAGTACAACAATCCATGCCTTTAGTGGATGCCTCCGCCACAAGGGAGGGTGGTAGGGAATAGGGCATCTTCTGATGAAATGCTGTACATATAATGTGTGTAAAAATGTGTTTTAAAAACTCTGGATTGGCGATTCCTAGAATGTTTGCTCCGCTTGTATGGACCCTACCGATATTTTTGGGGAGTGGAAGGAATAAAATCTTCATTGAGCTCAGAACAGCTCCCTCTCATCGCTCCCTGGCTGTAGGCTCTTCTAGTATCAGCAGGAAACTTACAGTTTTATGCTACATACATTCCTGTTCAAACATTTATTTAATGTACATCTGTAGCTAAACTGTATTTGTTGTTTCTTCTTGAGCATGTTTCGTAAGTAGTTTCCCCCACCCCACAAAGTTATCCCCGATGTCCTGGTCAATATGTATCCCTCAATGAACATCACTTTTTTAAAAAAAAAATCTGGTTATGATCACATTGCTGTTTGAGTGAGTTTGCTGTGTGCAAATCGGTTGCTGTGTTTGGTACATTATAACAGTGATTACATTTCAAAAGTACATCTTTGGCTGAGCCACTGAGGTTGTTGAAGGTGCTATATAAATGCAAGAGTGTTTTGAAGTTATGAAAGTGAGCCACCCATTGCTGTGAACTCCAAATATATTTTTATATTAAAGCAAAATACTGCAGCTGCTGGAAATATGAAATAAAAACAAGAAATGCTGGAAATACTCAACAGGTCTGGCAGCATCTGTGGAGAGAGAAGCAGAGTTAACGTTTCGGGTCAGTGACCCTTCGGAATATATTTTTATTGTTGTTAGCCCTGTTCTCTTTCAAACTTTCTATGATTCTAATGCACAGGTGTGCCAAATGGAATGTGGGCAAGTGAAGAGTCAGTAAATAGTAATGGGTGTTTCTTGTCATCCCTTTTGTTTTTCTCTTTGTGATACTTTTTTGTGATGAAGTAGTTTCAGGCATCTGTTAGGTTTTTGGTTGTATGATAAACTTCCACAATTTGAATAAAAATATGAGCAAGTAGTGAAGTCATTGGGGAAAATAATGACAGTGAAAACCAGACTGAAGAATGTGACTGAAATAAATCTAATTTAACTAGGTCAAGTTCATTTCCTTTGTTTTCTTGGTAGGGTCATCAAAAAAGAATTTTACATCTGACTAGCCAACAATAGGAACTGTGATTGTGTTTCTCTGTAAAAAGTGGTTACTATGTATTTAAATTTATTAGTCAGTTTCCTGTCATTTCAATACATTTGAATGTATGGGCTGAAATATACTGTGCACTTGAATCACTTGTGATTGTATTAGACATGAGCTTGTTCATGTTTTGCCTTTTTAAATTTGTTTTGTGATCTGTCACGGCCAGATTTTTTTAGTGAGAGTGAGAGACCTGTGGTTTGAAACTTGCCTTTAAAAATTTGACACTGCATACTCAGATTCAATGCATTTGAAATTTTCTTTAAAGTAAAATGGAATATAGTGTCTTTGTAATTATTAATACTGAAGTATTGCAGCAAAAAATATTTTCTAATTTGATTATTAAAGTGGTTGGTTTTTGTCTAACCCCTTTTAACAATGTAGTGTCATGAGGTGCTCCAGAAAACTAAATAAAATTGCCTTCAGCCTTTGCTTGCTCTGAGAAATGGTAAATAACTCTTGGTTGGATTGGTAAATAGTGAAATGAATTTCAGCTTGTAATTGAAATCTTTTTTTCTTACCTGATGTATGCTCAAAGTATATATAACCTTTTAAAAGTGTGGGGAAGTCTGGAAAATATTGCCACAAATCCTGATGCTTTGCCCAATTTAAAAAAAAAAAAATGAATTCAGCTGGGAATGTAATGGTGTTTCTCCATGAAACTGCTAGTTTTCTGTAGTTGTATAACAAAGAACAAACTTTAATTTATATAGCACCTTTCAGTATGTCGACACTTTAAGATGTAATGTAGAAAGGTGGCAGCAACTTCATTCAAAGGGTGTGAATCTTTGGAATTCTCTACATTAAAGACTGGGATACACTGATTTTTGGTGTCTCAGGAATCGAGGGATATGGCGAGCGGCCGGGCGTAAAAGTGGAGTTGAAGCCTAAGATCGACCTTGACGTTATTGAATGGCGGTGCAGGCTCGATTGAGCCATATGGGCTAGTCCTGCTCCTATTTCTTGTGTTCAGCAAAATAAAGCACTAGATCATCTGTTAGTGATGTTGATTGGGGGATAAACGTTGAGCAAGACACCAGGAAAACCACCGGTTCTTTGAATAGTGCCATGGGACCTTTTACATCCACCTGGAAAGGCAGGCGTTTAATGTCTCATCCAAGAGATGGCCCCTCTGACAGTGCAGCACTCTTTCAGTATTGCATTGAAGTGTTAGTTTGGATTATGTGCTCAAGTCTCTGGAGTGGGACCTGAGCCATTGACCTCATGACTCAAAGGAAAGTGTGATTCCACTAACCAAGGCTGACACTGGATCAGGATCTGAATGGAATGAGATGAATGGTCTGAATGCTCTCATTCCTGTATTCTTTTGTTCTTTGTGGCGATTAATATAACAATTTACAATGCAATAAACAATTAAATTACAGTGCGCTTGACCATGTTGCTGTATTACTGAATCTTAAGACCAAGACTTCTGCTCTCCTGGCATGCAGCAAGAGAGGAATCTTTTTTGTTTAGTTTAAGACAGTGTGTTTGACCTCTTCTCCCTCGGATTTGAAAAATGCTCCCAGCTTAAAATTGGACCTCAACTTAATCTATTTCCAAATTCTAAGAGGACTTGATGGTCTACATGTGCTAATGCTCAACAGTAATCTTAACCATATTTGTATAATTTCAGAACCAAATGCAACTCGTCCCTTACAGGCATGTAACGATTCCAGGACTAAACTTATCGTGTGAACCAAGTTTGTGAGAAATAGCCCTAATTAATTGCTTCAAGTCGACAGGAGCGAATCACTATTCATACCTTTCAACTAATCATTTAAGAATAATTTCATGACTTTTTTGTGGTATCCTAAATTGTGCATCAAGCAAACTTCTTAATCAAATTATTGAGCCTGATGGTGTGGGAAAAGCTGAATGAATTTCTACTGATATAAAATCATTACCCTAGCTTCAGTTAACAAAGTAAAAGCAAAAGACTGCAGATGCTGGAAATCTGAAATAAAAACAAACCTGCAGAGTATTTCCAGCACTTTGACAGCATCTGTGGAGAAAGAAAAACTTAACATTTCAGGTCTGTATCTGTGAAAGGTCACAGACCTGAAATGTTAACACTGTTTCTCTCTCCGCAGATGCTGCCAAGCCTGATGAGTATTTCCAGCACTTTCTGTTTATATTTCTACTTAGCATTAATTCATTGTAACTGTTAATGTGATTTTATTGTATTAAGAATAGGTGTGGCATCAAAGCAAGGCCTAATCTTGTCCTTCCTGCATTTATTAACCTAGTTACCCATGAAGATAATCGTGGGCTGTCATCTGGTACTAGCAGTGAGTGATGGTGCGCCCACAATGGTGTTAAGTATTAACCCAGTGATGATCGAGAATTACTTTTTATGTTCAAGTCCAATTGGTGTGTTTGACTTAGAGGGGATCTTGCAGGTGGTAGTCTTCTCCAGACATTGCTGCTGCTGTCTGTCTCGGTGATGGACCGTGTAGATTGGGGACATAATGCTGAAATAAGCTAAGTTGCTGCACTACAGCCTGTAGGTAGTTTGTACTGCAGCCACGTTCCACTGATGATGCATAGATTGAATATTGAGTACAGTGGTGGTGATCAAGCAAATTGCATCATCCTGGATCTTTTGAGCTGCTGGGGTGATGTGGCTGCATACTCAATCTTCAATGGCACTGCCTTGTGATAGAAAGCTGTGGTGACTCTTGTTGGAAATAATCCTTGCACAGCACTTATCATGAATGTTGCCTGCTTGACATCCTCCATGCCTGACCTGATTCTACAGTAGGCTAGCATAAACTGCTTCATCATTTGAACGAGTAGTGAATGGCACTGAACACTCAAATTTTCAGGGAACAGCCCAAGTCTTATCCTTATGGAGGGAAGGCTATTAATGAAGCAGCTAGAAATGATTGGGCCAAGACTGTTGTCCGGAGGAACTCCTGCAGTGATGTCTTGGGGCTGCAAAGATTACTCTTCAAGATGTTGGTTAATTTCACAATTCAAGGTGAAGGTTTACCAGTTTATTCATGATACTCTATCAGAATTTTGGGGGTTACCATTGACCAGAAAATAAACTGGACCAGCCATATAAATACTGTGGCTACAAGAGCAGGTCAGAGATTGGGAGTTCTGAGGTGGGTAACTGGCCTCCTGACTCCCCAAAACCTGTTCATCTACCTGACGCAAGTCAGGAGTGTGATGCAACGCTCTGCACTTGCCTGAATGAGTGCAGCTCCAACACTCAAAGCTTGACACCATCCAGGAAAATGCAGTCCACATGACCAACACCTCATCAGTCAACTTAAACACTCACGCCCTCCACCACAGTGTGTACCATGTGCAAGATGTGCTGCAGCACCTCACCAAGGCTCCTTCAACAGCATCTTCCAAACCCGTGACCTCTCCCACCTAGAAGGACCTGGGCATACCAACACCTGCAAGTTCCCCTCCAAGCCACACACCGTCCTGACTTGGAACTATATCGCCAGTTCTTCACTATTGTTGGGACAAAATCCTGGAACTCCCTTCCTAACAGCACTGTGGGAGTACCTGCACCAGATGGACTGCAGCGATTTCAAGAAGACAGCTCACCACAACCTTAAGTGCAATTAGGGATAGGTAACAAATGCTGGCCTTGCCAGCAATGTCCACATCCCACGAAAGTCCTTCAACTGATCACAGCACCTATGCTTGGCAAGTTTGTTAACTTTTGAGTTACTTTTTTGTAGTGTTTAGAATACTTTGTACACATCAATTATAAGGGTTGTTAAATTTATAATCTTTCCTTAAATTAACTTATTTTGTGTGCACTTGTGTTTTGTAGCATTTAAATTTCTGGGAAGAATCTCTTAATTTCTAAATCCTCTTAATACCTGTGCAAAATACTCTTCAGAGTTGTCAAGAATCTCTATACATCTATTAATATGGGATGTTCAACCTTAAGGGCCAGTGGATGAACCTGGATCACAACCATTTGGCAAGTCATTGATTGATTAAGTAGCTTTTGAGTTGACCTGAATGGTGATTAAAGTCGCATAACTCAGTGATACTGTTAAAAATTTTGTGAATGAGTTTTCCGAACAAAGAGTAGTTTTCTGCAGGGGGGTATATTAGAAATGATCAGGTAGGCGTTAGCTGCTCACAAGTTAATTTAGTGATTAAACAATTAAACACACTGATATAGTATCTATTTAGTGTTGATTTTACTGCTTCAGTTATTGGATTAACAGATTTGTGTTCTTAGTGGGAGAGAGCTGCGCAGGAACAGTACCGACCCCACCAACTACCATTACTCTTTAAAAGTATCCTGCTGTGCACTCTGCCAATTTAATCGGCCAAGAACCTTAAGCTCAGTAATGTTTTAAGTAGATCGGCAGTAAACTGTTCGAATCTCTTTGCATTGTTCAGCTGTATATTTCATTCTTTCATAGGGCTTTGAAAATCTCACAGCTTGGATATTATATAAATCACTAAAAGTTCAAAGAATGCTCGAACAAACCAAGAAGTTAATTTAAGTATAATGCACATGGTTTTAAAACTTGAATTGTAGTGTACTTTCTGTTTGTAATTTCAGAACTTCAAGGCTAGTATGTACTTGGGTTCTATTGCCATGGATCTATAAATCAGTCACAGAAATGGCCATATTGGTGTAATAAAATGTACAAATCCACAAATTTGCTCAAATGGTAGCACTCTTCTTGAGTAAGAACATTGCCCCAACACAGCACATGATCTAAGCAGATATTTCACTGCCTTCCTAAGGAGTGTGGTACTGTTGGAGGTGCCATAATTTGGCTGAAATGTTAAATGGAAGTCCCAGATGCCTGTTAACATGGATGTAAAGATCCCTTGGCTTTTTGAATAACAACGAGTTCTCCTAATTTCTTGGCTACCATTCCTCCTTCAGTCAACACTACCGATACAGATTTCTTGGCTATTCACTTGCTTTTTGTGGGATCTTGCTGGGTGCAAGTTGTCTACTCCATTTGCATAAGTGACTGCACTGTAGAAGTAATCCATTGGTGCTTAAGTGCTTTGGGATGTCCTGAGGTTATGAAAGATGCGATACAAATGCATATTCTTGGTTATAATTCCTCATTCCGTTCTCCAGAGCTGGGGTAATATCCTTAGCCATTACTTAACTAACAAATCAACACTGGCATGAAATGAGTCTTATTAAAGATGAGTCCTTGTTAGCTAATTTTGTCAGTAAGACTAAGCTGAAGAAATTAGCATTTCCGATCCTTGCAGTTATAAGAGAAATTTCAAACCGTTTTTAAAATATAAAAAACATCCCCCATCAAGTTACTGTGTAATGTTTAAACTCTGATCATAGAGTTGATTCCCCATTTTCGAGCAGCGGAGAGTTATCAAATTGCAGCTACCTGCATCTACCACCTAATTACATTTTTAAGAGCAACATTTTCAGAAGTTTGGAAATTGATCTGCTTTAACTCTTAACTGAGAATAGGTGATTGCTGGAGGATCAAGAAGACTGACGGGAAGGAAGAAAGCGTAATGGCAGGATATCTGATTCATCTATTCAGATATGTATACCCAGTTATTGTGTATTGATGGTGTTGAAATTATACTGCATGTGGTGTAAGCAACGTTGCAGCCTGAGATGTCTTAATTTCTTAAACTCTAGAAATTTTAAAAAGTTTATTGAAGTTATGTCCATAACAAAATTAGAACTTAATAATAAAAGCAAAATACTGCAGATGCTGGAAATTTGAAACACAAACAAGAAATGCTGGAAATACTCAGCAGGTCTGGCAGCATCTGTGGAGAGAGAAGCACAGTTAACGTTTCAGATCTGTGCCCTTTCATCAGAACTGGATGTTGACACTTCACCACCAGTGAATTACTTCTACAGCAGGTAAAAGGAGGCAATAAGGCAGGTACTTGAGGTCCAGTAGGAGCAGGAATGTTTCTCCAGGTCTAGCACTCTTGCCCTGTAAACCTCCCCTCACGTCACCACCCCAAATCACTAACCTAACTGCTCCTGGCCTTTTCCGGAGCTGTCATTGTCAGTTCGATAACCAAGCCTGTCAATCAGTCTGACTTTTGGGTGGGAAATTTGGAAAGAAAAGTCACACGCCCCATGGAATTAAACCTGTGTGGTGTTTGGGGAAACCACCTGTAGGTACCATAATTCATAGGCCACCTTCTCAGTCGTTATGACTTTCAGCCCATCAAGTCCATGCCGGCTCTCTATAGAGCAATCCAGTCAGTCCCATTCCCTGCTCTATTCCTGTAGCCCTGCAAGTTTATTTCCCTTAAGTGTCTATCCAGTTTTCTTTTGAAATCATTCATTCTCTTTGCTTCCACCACCCTCAGACAGTGAGTTCCAGGTCACTACCACTCGCTGTCGGGAAAAAGTTATTCACATTTCCCTCTTCCTCCTTTTCCCACTCCTCTCCACTGCATCTCTTGCCAAAACTTTAAATCTGTGTCCCCTAGTCTTTGTACTGTCAGCTAATGGGAATAGTTTTTCTTTGTCTACCCTATCCAAACTTGTCATAATCTTGTACACCTTTATGAAATCTCCCCTCAATCTCCTTTGCTCCAGGGAAAACAATCCCAGCTTCTCCAACCTAACCTTGAAGCTAAAATCTCTCATCCCTGGAACCATTCTGGTAAATCTTTTCTGCACCCTTTCAAGGACCCTCGCATCCTTCTTTTAAAATGTGGTGATCAGAACTGGGCACAATACACTAGTTGTGACCTAACCAGAGCTTAATAAAGGTTCAGCATAGCCAGTTCTGATGAAGGGTCACTGACCTTAAACGTTAACTCTGCTTCTCTCTCCACAGATGCTGCCAGACCTGCTGAGTATTTCCAGCATCTGCAGTATTTTGCTTTTATTTCAGCATAACCTCCCTGCTTTTGTACTCGGTACCTCTATGTATGAAGCCCAAGATCCCATATGCTTTAACTAGTCTCCATATGTCCTGCTACCTTTAAAGATCTATGCACATGAGTCCCCAGGTTCCTCTGTCCCTGTGCAATCTTTAGAAGTGTACCATTTAGTCTGTATTGCCTCTCCGTATCACTTCTGCCAAAATGCATCACCTCACATTTCTCTGTATTAAATTCCATCTGTCACTTGTCTGCCCATTCTGCTAGCCTATCTGTGTCCTGTTGCAGTTGATTGGTATCAACCTCACTGTCTGCCACACCTCCAAGTTTGGTATCATTGGCAAATTTTGAAATTTTACTCTGTATTCCAATATCTGTCGTTTATGTATATCAAAAAAAAAGCAGTTGCCCTGGCACTGAACCTTTGGGGACACTGCTGTCTACTATCCTCCAGTCTGATATAACCATAAATCCAATAAATATCAAGGTTAGTATTTCCCATTTTGTAAACACAACTCCTGGGTCCTGGACTGGTCCTCCGTCTAATTTCATAGTTTCCATCAGTGTAGCTTTTGTTACAATCTGAGGGGCTTTGGCCCTCATGTCAGTTGAAATTGATAAGAATCTTGACGGGAAGTAGACTTCGTGTTGAGTTTGCTGGCTAATGTCCCACAAAATGAATGACCTGGCATTAGTTACCTTTTATGGAAAAGTTATTCTCGCGTGTGGGCTGCCATGTTGATTGAGCAGCCATCCCTCACTCACCATAGGGTATCAACTCAAAAACTAGTTTTTGTAATGTTGAAACTTAGGATGTTTTTATTGCTTGTACCTATGCAGCGTTCTGAAAAGTGCAAAGTATCACCTTTTATCTCTAGCTGTAAGGCTTTTTTTGATTTTGGAACACCCCACCAAAACATGAATTATAAGCAGCACAATGAGCCTGTGTGGGCAGGCTAAGCACCTACTCATAAATAGAAAAATGGAAGGCAGTTACTGCTTAGGGGTGACAACCCCTGAATAAATATGGGAATTCATTGTTGTAAAGTGGTCCATCACAGTCAGGAGGTAGTAGGACCATCTTGTTTACTTTGCAGTATTACTGCCTGTAAATAGTCAAATGTTAGTTTTCAATTAACATCTCCAGTGAAAGTCCCTATGGAAACAATATGGGAGGTTGAATAATGTCCCCATAGCTCTCAAGGCTCTGATTTCCACAGCTACCTGTATTAGCCTGTTTTTCTTGTAAGTACAAAATAAGTCTCCCATTCAGTAAGAGTAAAAACAGCTAGACACATGGGAGGGCGAATGTATTCATGAGGGAACCTTTGCATATAACTTGTCTACTTAATTGTTAAGTCAAACAGCTGCCACATAATTTTTTTCATAGCTAGCAATTGTGGATAAGGTAATTGATCACAGCTAAGATGCTAAACTGCAGCTGTGGATAGTTCTGACATCTTGCATGGCTGAGGATCTATGGGTATTCACAAAGCTTGCAGAAAAGGCTTGTAGGGCGGCGCAGTGGTTAGCACTGCAGCCTCACAGCTCCGGGGACCCGGGTTCGATTCTGGGTACTGCCTGTGCGGAGTTTGCAAGTTCTCCCTGTGACAGCGTGGGTTTTCGCTGGGTGCTCCGGTTTCCTCCCACTGCCAAAGACTTGCAGGTTGATAGGTAAATTGGCCATTGTAAATTGCCCCTAGTGTAGGTAGGTGGTAGGGAATATGGGATTACTGCAGGGTTAGTGTAAATGGGTGGTTGGTCGGCACAGACTCGGTGGGCCGAAGGGCCTGTTTCAGTGCTGTATCTCTAAATAAAAAAATAAATTTAAAAAAAAACTCGAGAGCTTTAAAAGTAGTAGCAGCAGAGCTTCTAATTTGCCTAGAAATTGGTTCTGTGATGAAAGTCACAATATTCCACCAGAGGTGCCATTATGGGGAAGCAGTCTTCAAGTGTGGATGTTGCTGTTCGTACTGAGTTTTCTGCTGGTGCCAGGGTGTGTTGCATGATGAAGGGCATCCTTGTACAACAAGGATGTTAGAGGCTGTGAATTGTAATCTGCAGCTAGCAGTCTTTGACTGGAAGTGTGGGGTTTTATTTTATTTTAAGAAACAGGCCCTTTGGCCCACCGAATCTGTGCTGACCATCAACCACCCATTTATACTAATCCTACATTAATCCCATTACCCCCTCTCATCCCCACCGTCCCTCAATTCCCCTACCACCTACCTATACTAGGGTCAATTTATAATGGCCAATTTACCTATCAACCTGCAAGTCTTTGGCTGTGGGAGGAAACCGGAACACCAGGCGAAAACCCACGCGGTCACAGGGAGAACTTGCAAACTCCACACAGGCTGTACCCAGAATCGAACCCGGGTCACTGGAGCTGTGAGGCTGCGGTGCTAACCACTGTACCTGGTTTTCAACATGCAGTGTGCAAAAGTTGTGTAGGGTTGCTAAATTTCAAGTCTGTTTAACTGGCAGCCTTTTGAGACAGCAGAAGTCCTAGTCATTATGACACAGAAGGAGGCCATTTGGCCCATTGAGTCCATGCCAGCTCTGTAGAGCAATCCAAGCGGTCCCATTCCCCACTCTATTCCTGTACTCCTGCAGGTTTATTTCCTTTTGAAATCCTTCATCTTCGCTTCTACCACCCTTGTAGGCAGCAAGTTCCAGGTCATTACCATTTGCTGCATTCAAAAAGTTCTTCCTTGCATCCCCCGCATCTCTTGCCCAAAACCTTTAAATCTGAGTCCCGTTAGTCCTTGTACCATCAGCTAATGGAAACAGCTTTTCTTTGTCTACCCTATCTAAACCTGTCATATAATGTACACCTCTATGAAATCGCCCCTCTATCTCTGCTCCCAGGAAAACAACCTCAGCTTCTCCAACCTAACCTTGTAGCTAAAATCCCTTTATCCCTGGAACCATTCTGGTAGATCTTCTCTGCTCCCTCACATCCTTCCTGAAGTGTTGTGGCCTAACCAGAGCTTTTATAAAGGTTCAGTATAGCTTCCCTGCTTTTGTACTCAGTACCTCTTTATGAAGCTCAAGATCCTAATGCTTTAACTACTCTCCTCAATATGTCCTGCGACCTTTAAAGGTCTATGCATTGACTCCCAGGTCCCTCTGTCCCTGAAAACTCATTTAGAAGTGTACCATTTAGCCTGTATTGCCTCTCCCTACCCCTTCTGCCAAAGTGTGTCCCCTCACACTTCTGTTAAATTCCATCTGCCACTTGTGTGCCCATTCTGCTAGCCTGTGTCCAGTTGTTTGGTAGCATCCTCATTGCCGAAGGGCCTGTTCTGTGCTGTATACCTCTGACTCTATTGCCACACCTCCAAGTTTGGTATTATTGACAAATGTTTGAAATTTTACACTCTCCCAATATCCAAGTAATTTATATTTATTAAAAAAGCAGTGGCCCTAGCACTAACCCTTGGGGAACATCATTGTTTATCAGACTGGAGGATGTTAGACAAGCATTTAACCATGACCTTTTCTGTCCATGAGAATTTTTTTTTATCCAAGTTGGCACTAATCCTCCTATTCCATGAGCCTTCATTTTGTTAACCAGACTTTTATGTGGTACTTTGACAAACATTTCTTAAAATCCATGTAGACAGCATCCATTGCTTTCCTTTCATCAACCTTCTCATCAAAAAACTCAGTTGGATTACCCAAGCACAATCTGCCTTCTAGAAATCTGTGCTGGCTCTCCTTAATTAACTCAAACCTCCCCGATTATTGCTTCTAAAACATTACTTGTGACTGATAAACTGACTGGCCGGTAGTTACTGGGAACAGCCTGACCCCTTTCTTGAATAAGGGTGTCACATTTGCCACACTGTAATCCTCTGGTACCTCTCTTATATCAAGAGAAGATTTTCAGAAGCCCATCCACTGTCTCCACTCTCACTTCCTTTAGCAACCTGGGATGCAAGTCATCCGGACAAGGCAACTTATCCACTTTAAGCATGGTCAACCTTTTCCAGTACATCCTCCTTGTCAGTTTTCACTCTGTTATCTCTGCTTCTAACGATATTTTGTCAGTGACCTCTTCCTTAGTAGACCCCAACACAAAGTACTCATTAAGTATACCCTGTGCCTCTAAGCATATATCACCCTCTTTGTCCTGAATAGGCTCCACCCCACCTCTTACTACCTATTTATTATTCTACATGCTGGTAGATTTTTGGGTTCCCTTTTATGTTGACTGCTATTCTGTTCTCAATTTTCTCCTGGCGAGTCATATTTTCCTCTTTACTTCCCCTCTCAATCTATTGTATTGGCCGATTCTCACTTGACATCATACACCCTCTGGTTTGCTTCTTCATATTCTCCATTTTCCTTTGGCATCCAAGGAGCCCTAGCTTTAGTTCCCTTGCCTTTCGCCCTTGTTATGTACTTAGCCTGTATCTGAAACATCTCTTCCTTTAAAGATCACGCATAGTTTCTGTCAGTTTTTCTTGTCAATCTTTGGTTCCATTTTACCCTGGCTAGATCCCCCCTCATCCCATTTAGAAGTTCTATTTTAGATTGTTCCTTCCTCTTCATTGTTCGTCTAAACCTTATGATACAATGATCACTTTTACCAAAGTGTTTCTTCACAGACACTTGGTCCACCTCATTCCCCAGCATCAGATCCAGCAATCTCTCCTTCCTAGTTGGACTGAGCGCACACTAATTAAGGAAGTTTTCCTGAACACATTTCAGAAATTCTTCCCCCTCCTTTTCCCTTTGTTCTAACATTATCCCAATTGATATCTGGGTACCTAAGTCCCCAATATCACCACTCTACTTACTCGGCAATGACCTGCTTACTGACGCTCAGTTTGGGTTCTGCCAGGGCCACTCAGCTCCTGACCTCGTTACAGCCTTGGTCCAAACTTTGACCAAAGAGCTGAATTCCAGAGGTGAGGTGAGAGTGACTGCTCTTGCCATCAAGGAGTGCCAGCAAAACTGGAGTCAATAGGAATCAGGGAAAACCCTCCACTGGTTGAAATCATACTTGGCACAAAGGAAGATGGTTCTGGTTGTTGGAGGTCAATCATCCCAGCTCCAGGACATCACTGCAGGAGTTCCTCAGGATAGTGTCCTAGGCCCAACCAACTGCTTCATCAATGGCCTTCCCTCATCATAAGGTCAGAAGTGGGGACGTTCACTGATTTTTGCAATGTTCACCATTCAGCACTCAGATACTGAAGCAGTCAGTGTACATATGCAGCAAGAACTGGACATCATTCAGGTTTGGGCTGATAAGTGTAAGTTACATTTGTGCCACAAGAGTACCAGGCAATGACCATCTCTAACAAGAAAAAATCCAACCATCTCTCCTTGACATTCAGTGGCATTACTATCACTGAATCCCCCACTATTAATATCCTGGGGGTTAGGATTGACCAGAAACTGAACTGGACCAACCATATAAATACTGTGGCTACAAGAGCAGGTCAGAGGCTGGGATTTCTGCAGTGCGTAACTCGCCTCCTAACTCTCCAAAGCCTGTCCACCATCTATAAGGCTCAAGTCAGGAGAGTAATAGAATACTCTCCACTTGCCTGAATGAGTGCAGCTCCAACAACACTCAAGAAGCTTGACACCATTCAGGACAAAGCAGTCTGCTTGATTGGCACTCCATCCATCACCTTCAACATTCACTCCCTTCACAGTGGCAGCAGTATGTACCATCTACAAGATGCACTGCAGCAACTCATCAAGGCTCCTTAGACAGCACCTTCCAAACCTGTGACCTCTACCACCTCTAAGAACAAGGGCAGCAGACACATGGGAACACCACCTGCAAGTTCCCCTCCAAGTCACACACCATCCTGACTTGGAACTATATTGCCTTTCCTTCACTGTCGCTGGGTTAAAATCCTGGAACTCCCTTCCTAACAACACTGGACTGCAGCAGTTCAAGAAGGTGGCTCACCACCACCTTATTGAGGGCAATAAATATTGGCCTAGCCAGTGACAACCGCATCCCGTGGAAGAATAAAAAAACTTACCACTCTGTTCTTCTTGCACATCTGTTTTCCTTGCAGATTTCTCTCGCTCTCGCTGCGTGTGTGTGCAAGACACAAACACAGAATTTGGAGGCCTATAAGAGTACCTCCAGTAGTGTGATTGTACATTTTTTACTTCTCCACTCTAACCAAATGTATTCTATCTTTGTCTCCTTAAGGATATCCTCCCTTTCCAATGCTACAATGTCTTCCCTAAACAGTACTGCAAACCCATCTCCTTTTTCCTTCCCTATCTTTCCTGAACGCTTGGTAGACTTGAATATTAAGTGCCTAGTTCTCACCATTTTTGAGCCATGTTTCCATTATTGCAACAACATCCTATTCCCACATAGCTTTGTATTTGTAACTCACCAACCTTATTCACCACACTTTGTGCATTTACATGCATTGTAAACCTATCTTTGTACTACTTCCTTCTCTCGTACTGCCCAACACTCTCACTTCTTTATGCACCTTATTCCTCTTTTCTGCTTCTATATGCTGGTGCTCATCCTGCTGCCAATTTAAACCCTCCCCAACCAGACTAATGAACCTCCCTCCGAGGACATTTGTCCTTGTCCTGTTGGTGTGCAACCCATCACTTGAATAGGTGCCTCCTGCCCCAGAACTGTTCCCAATGTCCCAAGACTCTGAAGTCCTCCATCCTGCAGCATGCCTCAAGTCACTCATTGATCCATCCTTTTTCTACTCTTGCTGGCGCATGGCACTGGGAGTAATCCAGAATTTACCTTTTTGAGGACCTTTTTTTGTTAGCTTCTCCCTTGTCCCTTGAAATCTGACAGTAGGACCTCAGTACCTGCGCTCTCTGTTGTTGGTACAGATATGTACCACAACTTTGAGCTCATTCCCTTCACCCTGCAGAATATTCTACACCCTCTCCATGATGTCCTTTTATCATGGGCCCAGGAAGGTAAACATACATTGCAGGACTCAGGATGGCTGTTACAGAAATGCCTATCTGTCCCCTTAACTATGGAATCTCTTAACTGCATTTCTACTCTTTGCTGTCCCTTCCTGTGTAGTGCCATGATCTGGACTGCACACCTTCAAGGTGTTGTCATTCACTGCAGTGTCCAGTTTGAGAGTGGTACACTCCCTGAAGACTCATGTTCCCATACTAAATAAAATTTTGCACTTCCTAGAAGATGGCATTAGGGAATTGAAGGTGCTAGTCTTTGCCACCTTTAACATTTTTAGTGTTACTGCATGAAAATACAGATTGGTAAAGAATTTTTTTATTCATTCATGGATGTGGGTATCGCTGGCTCGGCCAGCATTTATTGCCCATCCCTAATTGCACTTAAGGTGGTGGTGAGCTGCCTTCTTGAACTGATGCGGCCCATGTGGTGTAGGTACACCCACAGTGCTGTTAGGAAGAGAGTTCCACGATTTTGGCCCAGTGACAGTGAAGGAGAACTGAATACAGTTCTTAGTCTGGATGGTGTGTTACTTGGAGGGGAACTTGCAGGTGATGGTGTTCCCATGTGTCTGCTGCCCTTGTCCTTCTAGTTGATAGAGGTCGTGGGTTTGGAAGGTGCTGTCAAAGGAGACTTGGTGAGTTGCTGCACTGCATTTTGTAGATGGTACACACTGCTGCCCTTGTGCGTTGGTGGTGGGGGGAGTGAATGTTGTGGATGGGGTGCCAATCAAGCAGGCTGCTTTGACTTGGTGTCGAGCTTCTTGAGTGTTGGAGCTGCACTCATCCAGGCAAGTGGAGAGTGTTCCATCACACTCCTGAGTTGTGCTTGTAGATGGTGGACAAGCTTTGGGAAGTCAGGAGGAGAGTTACTCGCCGCAGAATTCCTAGCCTTGGACCTGCTCTTGTAGCCGCAGGTTCAATTTTAAACATGCATGTCCGCCCAAGCCTGAAGCTGGCATCCTTTGTATGGAGTGCAACTCTAGGATCAGACATACTGTTCATTCCCCCTCAGGTTATCAGATGGGTGAAATGGACAATGGTTTATCTGCACGTAAAGACAAGCTTACGTTGGATCAGGCTAGTTAGATTTTCATCTGTTGATGGCCACTGTTTGTTTTTGCATTTAGTACAGTTAAGAAAATTCTTTTAAAGTAACTTTTTGGCAGAAATGGGTTGAACTTTACAATTTTTATGTGGCAGATTAAGTTCCATGCAGTAAAGTGTGAGGTGATAGGTTTTGATAGGAAGAATGCGAAGAGACAATACAAGCTAAATGGTAACCATTTGAGTGAGGGCTCAAGAACACAGACCCCGGGGTGTTTGTACATCTGTCTTTGAAGCTGACAGGGCAGGTTAATGAGGCAATTAATCAATCAAGCATATGGGATCCTGGGCTTTATAAATAGAGGTATAAGATTACAAACGCCAGGAAGTTGTGCTAAACGTATAAAAATCCCGAGTTCTTCCCCAGTTGGAATCTTGTGTTCAATTCTGGGTACCACAGGTTGGGAATGATGTAAAGGCTTTGGAGAAAGTACAGAAGAGATTTACTAGAATGGTTCTAGAGCTAAGAGATTATAGTTACATGTCTAGACTGGAGAACCTAGAGTGGAGAAGGCTAAAGAGATTTGATTGAGGTGTTAATAGTCATGAAGGGTTTATATAGAGCAAATAAAAGTTGTTTCCAGTGGCTAAAGAGTCAGTAACCAGATGACACTGATTTTAAGATTGTCAGTAGAACCAGGGAGACATGAGGAAACCTATTTTACGCCACGATTGATTAGGATTTGGAATGCACTGTCTGATCGGCTGATAGAAACAGATTCAACAGTAGATTTCAGAAGGAAATTGGATAAATATTTGAAGGAGAAAGAAAAATTGCAGGGATGTGGGTAAAGAGCCAGAGAGTTGGAACTAACTGAATTGCTCTTCAAAAGAGCTGGCACAGACTTGATGGGCTGAGTTACTTCCTCCTGTGCAGTTCTATTCTGTGCTTCTATCTTATTTGGTAAAAGGAACTTCTGAGAATTGGAGAGTGGATCAGAAAAGTAAAATTTGTCCCCACCGTTTATCTGGATGTAAAAGCTCATCTGTTCTAAAGTAATTCTATACTGAGACAAATGCACCACTTAATGGTGGAGATAAAGCAATTTATAGCTGTAGGTGTAATTGGCTATGGACATCTGTAAATGACCTTTTCTGTTCTGTTCCTTTGCTATAATTTAGGCATAAAGCATCTCCTTTAACTAAATTCTGTTAACATGCAGTCCAGTGTATTTTAGAAGAAGTCTTAATCTTCTCCCAGGAAGTGTTATGGAGGGCGGTGTCAATAACTGAATTGTAGTGAGTTGTTTTGCCAGCAGTCTAGCAGAGCTGCTCATATTTGTTTTATTTGGGCTTACTCTAAGGAATGTTACTTGGGTGCTTCAGCTCCACGGAGTCCTTTAATGCGGGAATGTCAAATGGAACAGAGCATGTCCAAATATACTCAAGGCTTTCTTTTGAAGGGAAGGCAGGCGTTGAAAAATAACTCTATTCTTTCTCAAAAATCCAGTATTCATAATATTAACCTTTTGAGTTCTGTTTTGTTCACTGTTGCAAATGTGTAATTTCAAAAACTATAGGCATCTTGAATTGATTTAGTATCTAGGCAGACCAAAGTAAGCTGCTTTCCCTTGTAAGCTAATAGCTATCTCTAGATAATCTTGTATTGTCTTTCTTCCTCCTGCATAAAACAATTATTTGAAGAATCAGATTTTGTAAGTCATCTATTCTCGGTTTCACAAAAATTAGGTCTGAACATGGTATATAAAGCAGGATACTATCACAGTAGTTGTAATAACTCCTCCCCTGGCTTCCAGCTGATGGGATGACTGCTGAGACAATTGGTGTAGGGGTTCAGCAATTGTCATAGTTATCCACAGAATACTTTTTAAAAACCTGCCGTGAAATATTTTGTCTACAGGTGTGAGGGTCACAGCTTCAATATAGTCAGATGTGATGTGCCAGTAATGTTATCTGATCAACAAATTTTGGTGGGGTAGACTTCAACTCCTCTCCAATCTCAATGTCCATCTCACAGCTATGTCTACATTTTCATAAATAGTAGGTGAAGTGGGGGGGAACATCCTCGTCACTCATCCAAGAAAGAATCATTTGCAGTTGTCATGCTTGCTATCTGTGTTAATGGTTCCCATTGTTCAAGCAGCACCTCCCTCCTTTCTGCTGCCATCTTCACCCACTTTGTCAAAAAAAAAAACATCCTTTACTGGTTCCACCTCTTCAACTACCATCTCATCTCTAACCTGCCTTTCTTTGTAAGGTCTTTGAACATCTAATTGCCTCCCAGTTGTGTATGCATTACTCCCAAGACTCCCTGTATGAATCCTTTGCCTTGCTTCTTCTCTGCTCACAGCAGAGACTGCATTGGCCAGCGTCACATAACATCCTGTTAGAGCCTTTAACCTTTTCATTTCATTTCCTTGATCTTTCTTAATGGTTGATCCTTCTAAGTCATCTTTCCCCGTTATCCAGTCTGTGGGACTGCTTGTTTTTCTGTTGCTACTTGTTCTATCGCGTCTTTAGGAGCGACTTCTCTTGCCTGTCTTTTCAGTCAATTCTAGTGTTACCCAAAAATATATCCTTGACCCCTTTCTGTTCCTTGTCAATATGCTTTCCCTTCAGTGACATCATCGACAAGCTTGGGGCTAGCTTTCACGTTCATGCTGGCTGCATCTAGCGTTTCTTCACAGCTTCCCTTGACCCCACAACTATCCATCTACTTTAGGAATATCTCACTGGTAAGTGTTGAATGAGTCAAAATTTCTTTCAATTCAACATTCAGATGACAAGCTATCGTTTCTGGCCTCTGCCATAAACTCTGCTCTCTTCCCAGTCACACTCTACTCTTCCCTAGCACCATGCTGAGTCAGGTCTTGCGAAACTTTGGTGTCTTAAGTTTTAAACATCACCAACACTGCTTAATTCCACATCTATAATTTTGTTTGCCTCTGTTCCCATCTACCTTCACTGCAACAGAAACCCTTAAGCATGCTTTTATTACCTCGAGCTTTAATTTATCCAGTGGCTTCCTTGCTGGCTTCCATCTCCTTCTGCCATTAAGTTCAATGTGGTCAAAATTTACCTGCCCATATCATCATCTGTACACCCATCACACCTGTCATTACTGGTCAGTACTGTTTCATCTATCCCAACACGTGGGATTTAAACTCCTCCTTGTCTTGATCTTTATTCCTTTCATGGCTCATGGTCTTACTTTGCCTTCTGTTTTCCAACTTCCTCCTTATCCCCTTCTATACCCTTGGCTCATTCAACTCTGGTCATCTATCTATCCCTCCCTTTGCCCACCAGCATGGCATAGTCTTCAGCTACTTTGGCCTTACTTTCACAGATGTGAGGGAATGCATTTTTGAGGGAAAACAAGGAATGGGAGTATAAACTCAATGAAAAGATGTTGAAGGGTATTGGAACAGAAAGATTTTGGAGTTTAAATATATAATTTGAAAGTGCAGGTCAAAAAGCCATTTTATTTTTTTAAAAAAATAAAGGACAAGAACAAAATCTTGATTTAAATTTGTCCAAGGACATTAAAGCCATATGTGTAGATTAATCAGCATGCTACCAGAGATAAATTATTAGAGAGACTAGCTTCTTCTGGCTTAAACGTCTATAGAGTCTCTCTGACAACGCAGGTTGGCAGATTGGATGGACTGCTAGCAGCAGTCAGGTGGAGAAAAATGTGAAACAATACATTTTGAGGGGGGAAAAAAGCAAAAATAAATATATCCTGAATGTGAATCTAAAAGTGCAGATACATGGTATAGCACAAGTTAAAAGGCTATAAAGAACAAGTGAGATCCTGGCTTTTATGCTTCAGCATTGGCCATCAAAACAAGGAATTAATTTTGAATTTCAATAAGACGTTGATGAGGCTACAGTCATAGTATTGCATGCATTTTTGTGCATACTATTATAGGATGTTAGAACTGTGGAAAGGTTACAGAGCATTCAGCAAAATAAAGCAAGAGTGAGACAATGTAATTATGACAGATTTTCAATTGAGGTTTTGAGGATGGAAAATCAAATTGTTTCTGCTTCTTGGCAAATTGGTAAGTGTTAACTGACGATTATCACTAGAGGATGAAGAGGCAAGTTACACATTTCTTCTCATGGGGTCATTGGGATGTTATTGTAAAATACTTTACAATAAGCTACTTTGAGGCAGAAATTAATACTTCAAAATGCAATTGCATAGATATTTGCAAAGAGAGAATATGGGTGAAAAGATAGGAGAATGGATTTGAAGTAGATTGCTCCAGTTGAAGAGCTAGTGCTGGCCTAGTTATAATTGACTGACTTCTCATGTGCTGTAATATCTGATTATGCTAGGCTTCATAAAATAGAACCATAGAAAAATTACAGCACAGAAGCGGGCCATTCAGCCCATCGTGTCCGTGCCAGCCAGAGAAAAAAAAAAACTAGCCACCCAATCTAATTCCACCTTCCAGCACCTGGTCCATTGCCTTGCCAGTTACAGCACTTCAGGTGCATGTCCAAATACCTTTTAAAAAGAATTGAGGGTTTCTTCCTCCACCTCCCTTCCTGGCAGTGAATTCCAGACAAAAAACCTTTTCCTCATGTCCCCTCTAATCCTTCAGTCAATCACCTTAAATCTGTGCCCGCTGGTAATTGACCTCTGTTAGGGGAAACAGGCCCTTATAATTTTGTACACTTCTATTAAGTCACCCCTCAGCCTCCTCTGTTCTAAGGAAAACAACCCTCACAATCTTTCCTCATAGCTGCAACTTTTGAGCCCTGGCAACATTCTTGTACTCCCTCCAGAGCAATTCTGTCCTTTCTGTAATATGGTGACCAGAGCTGTAAGCAATATTCCAACTGTGGCCTAACCAGCGTTTTGTACATTTCCAACACTACTGCCCTGCTTTTGAATTCTATACCTCGGCCAATAAAAGAAAGCATTCCATATGCTGCCTTCACTCTGCAGGGACCTGTGGACATGCACTCCCAAGGTGTCTCTACTTCTATCCTTCTCAATATCCTCCTGTTTATTTTGTATTCCCTCACTTTAGTTGCCCTCCCCAAATACACTACCTCACACTTCTCTGGATTGAATTCCATTTACCACTTTTCCGCCCACTCAACCAAATGATTGATATCTTTCTGGAGTCTACAGCTATCCTCATCGCTGTCAACGACATGGCCAATTTTTGTGTTATCAGTAAATTTCCCAATCATGTCTCCCACATTTAAGTCCAAATCATTAATATATACCACAAACAGCAAGTGACCCAATGCTGAGCCCTGTGGAACGCCACTGGAAACCACTTTCCATTCGCATCTGTCGACTACTACCCTTTGTTTCCTGTCCCGAGCTATTTCTGGACCAACCTGCCACGTTCCCCTGTATCCCATGGGCTTTCATTTTATTGACCAGTCTGCCATGTGGGACCTTATCAAATGCCTTACTAAAGTCCATGTAGATCACAGCCACTGCACTACCCTCATCAATCCTCCTTGTTACTTCCTCAAAAAACTCAATTGTTAGTAAGACATGACCTTCCCTTAACAAATCCAGGCTGACTATCCCTGATTAATCCGTGCCTTTCCAAGTGGCAATTTATCCTGTCCCTCAGAATAGATTCCAACAATTTACCCACCATGAAGGTCAGACTGACCAGCCTATAATTATTTGGCCTATTCCTTGCACCCTTTTTAAACAATGGTACAATGTTTGCTGACCTCCAATCCTCTGGTACCTCTGAGGATTTGAAGATGATCCTCAGTGCATCCGCTATTACCTCCCTGGCTTTTTACAACCTGGGATGCAATCCATCTGGTCCTGGCGATTTATCCACTTTCAAGGATGTCAGACCCTCTAGTACTTCCCCTCTCATGCTTATCATATCTAATATTTCACACTCTTCAACTACAATTTGTACATTACCCCTCTCTCCTTTGTGAAGACTGAAATAAATAAACTCATTAAGAACCCTGCGCACTTCTTCTGCATCCACGCATAAGTTCGCTTGTACATCTGATAGGCCCTACCCTTTCCTTAGTTATCCTCTTGCTCTTAATGTATTGATCAAACATCTTTCAGTTTTCCTTGATTTTTTTTACCTGCCAATAATTTTTCATGTCTTCTCTTGGCTTTTCTAATTTCCTTTTTTACTTCGCCCCTGCACTTTCTATACTCCTAGGTTTTCTAAAGTATTAAGATTTTTGTGATCGTCATAAGCTTGATCAGTTCAACCATGTATTTGAGAGACCTGTGGAGAGATGTAACTTTTCTTCCATCAATTTTGGTCCAATTAGGAGGAAGCTTGTACAGCAGTGAGAAAGATAATGATGGCTCACCATTGGTTTCAGCCTGTGTCCTGCCTCTTCTGGCTCCCTTTTATACAAAGGTTCCAGGAAGAAAGGAACTGGCCAACATATTTTATGACTAAAGCTAAAAATGTTCTAAGTGTGGCTTGAGGGCCTTTTGCTTCCAAAATTCAGCTCAAATTACTCTGATAGCTGTAGAGAAAATCACCCGTTAATGTCAGGAATTGATCACTTGTGGAAACAAATACTGGAGTTATTTGGTGTTGACACAGCCTTTTGGAAATGCATATGCATTTTGGGATGAGGGTTTAGTGTGATTGTGTTCCCTGACTTCTTTGCGTTTTTTTTTGGAGGGCCCCATATGCTGTTTTAAGAAAGGTTAGAGAAATGGCATATGGCAACTTACTGTTGTAGATAAGAATTGCTTACTACTACTTAAATTAATTCTAGGATTGGGCTGTTTGCGTACCTGTATTATTGGCCCAAGATTTTGAATTGTGGGATTAATTGTATAAATCAATTCTGGTTAATATGTCCACTAGCTGCTTGAGGATTTGTCACTGAAGGAACAGAATTATAAAGTTTTTCCCCAAAAATTGGAGTCTTTCTACAAAAAAACTGCAGTTTTTATAAAAAATTTAATTCTGTTCCTTCAGTGACAAATCCTAAAGTAGCATTTCAGAGCATGACATTTTTTAGTCCTACCTTTTTTTTTTCATTTTATTTGTATTTTCATTACACTTTTTAACCATGTTTTGCTTTGGGTTAGGGCTTTCATTATTCATTTAACACTCTCTGCACTAACATTAGTATTTCACCACACCATTAACACACTGTCTTTGTCTTTGCCCCATGACCACCTTGTCAGTTATTCTGTGACCCTCTGCCCTATCAACACCTTCCCATTTGTTCTCTTGCCCCACCCCCACTTTAATATGCTTAAAGGTCACTGACCTGAAACGTTAACTTTGCTTCTCTCTCCACAGATGCTGCCAGACTTGCTGAGTATTTCCAACACTTTTTGTTTTTATTCAGATTTCCAGCATCTGCAGTATTTTGCTTTTATCCTAAAACAGCTAGTTGTTTCTAGAAACAATATTGATGCTGTTCTGTGAAATCACAATGTAGAAATCTCATAGGCCACTTGTGCCTGAGCTAGTTCTGCATTGGAGCTGTTAATTCTAACCACATTTCCCTTTTTGCAACTGTTCAATTTCACAAACAATTCAGAATTGAAGCACATAATTTCTGTTCCACCCACATTGTACTCTGTGTAGATAAAATATAATAAAGGTCTTTGATTTTTGGCAGTGCATGACCTTTGCAGAATGCGCTCATTCAGTGTTGTAAAATTCTGTTTAATAGATCCAGTGTCAATCTGGAGATCGGAATAGTTCATTTGAGTGAAGAATTGTTAGGAAAGCGAATTTGCACAGATTGAAAGAAACAAAATGGTATGATTTAACAGTCAAGATTGTTAACTGAAAGACTGAATAAGTCTGTAGTTTTGCAGCAGGTATCATTTGCTGCCTTTGCATGTCTAAAAATTTGGGAAGGTAAGCTTTGTGTGTCAACTTAAATGCATGGGCAAAATTTTCTCAATCATGCTTAACATGAGAAATTTTGCACGCAAAGGTTGAGACACTTGATTTTGTTCCAACAGAAACGTAGTTTTTTCTGTTTCTAAACCTTTTTGTGGTTGGGGGGGGGGGGGGGGGGTGGGGGGAGAGAAACAACCTTTGTGTTCAAGATGCAAGGAAAAGGAACACTCTGCATCAATGCCCCCAACTCAAATAGCATTGTTTAAATGCAGAGTAAACTTTTTATTCTGCTCTCTTGCATCATTTTCTTTTGGCTTGTCTAAGTGGCCTTTCCAGTTAGGGCAGAATTAGGAACAATTTTGTAATGCAGACCATTACAGTAGTCAGATTAAACCCAGGTACCAAAGGTGGATGGTCAGTTTCAACCTGCTGCACAATCCCTGTTGATTCTAGTGCTGCTGAGAAGCATGGACGAAGATTCAGACTTAAAGTTTATATGAACTTTTACGCACTCCAGATCAAAGATAACCATTAAAATTAAAGACCGTATTGAAAACAATTCAGCAAACTCCTACAAAATCTATAGGTTTTATTCCCATCGCCATTAAATCTTTATTTTTGAAAAAGAGTGGATTAACTAGCAATCACTTGTATTGAATTTAATTGTGTGGATTTTTTTAAAGTTTAGAATTGGCTAGGTTAAATGTTATTTTCCTGGGCAGTAATTGTATATACCGGGCACATCTAAGGAGGGACTAAATGTGAAGCATCTTGCACTTTATGTTAAAACCAAAAGATTGATAGCTCTTCACTCTTCTAGAAAAATAGTGTTAAAATCAGGGCTGTTCATTTTTCTGTCAGTTAACACCCTCTCTGTACTAACGCTTTGCCTTTCACGACACCATAAACATACAGTTTGCCTTTGCTCCATGACCTTCTGGTCAGTTATTGTCTGTGACCTTGTCCTATCAACACCTCTTTTCTTATCTCTTCCTCCAACCCCTGCTTCACTTGCTTAAAACCTTTTACATTTCTAATATTTGCCAATTCTGATGAAAGGTCACTGACCTGAAATGTTAACTCTGCTTCTCTCCCCACAGATGCTGCCAGACCTGCTGAGTATTTCCAGCATTTTTTGTTTTTATTATGTTAAAATCAGGACTTGATTGCAACAGATTAATGAGGAAGGATTGTGTGTGGATGACCAAAAATAATCTGCACATCCTGACATGAATACTTAGTACATGGATATAACTTTCAGAAAGTGTGTTGTAAAATAGATTTATAAGCTTCATTCACCTATCTGCTTTTATGTATGCTGTGAAATTTTAGGAGTTACTTGCATGCTGATATAAAATTCTTTTTAAAATTTCAGTTTTGAAAGAAGGGAGTAACTTTGAGCTTGTATGTCGTATCTTAATTGAGAACTAAAATTATACAATAAAAGCTTTATCTGGCACGTGCTAGACCTGAGAGGTGCATGATATTTTTAAAAATTCCAGATAAGAGTTTTACCCGGAACTCCAGAGCAAAACGCATTTGACTGCAGGGGCCAAGAATCCCATTGTAGTGAATGGGGGACCAGTCACTGAGGCAAGGTAGCATTTCCACCTGAAGATGGCAACCTTAATTCTTGCAGTTTTTGGTGGTCCAACCTGATTGGTTAAGAATTCTCCCGAGCAGCTTTTCAGTGTTTGACCAGGTTGGTTCTGGTACTGTTGGATGGCCCTTGAGCCCTGCCACCACCAACTGATGAGCAGCGAAGGGCGACCTTAGCCTTGCAGGTTTAAGAGATGGAAAGTGGTTTCCACCTTTCCTGTTGTCACTCGGCTGGGCAGAAGTACAGCCGTAGGGCACTGATGCTGCCCGCTGTGCCTCACTGAGCCCTGTCGCCTGCCTTTGTCTGCATGGAGATCAGACCTTCTGTGCTGAAGTTATTGCTGGAAGACCAAGGGGTACCCAGGGCCCGGCTTTGGGAAAGCTCTTTTTTTTTTTTTAAATTTTCTCTTAATGCTTCAGGGTTGGTGCACCAATATACCTGCAGTATGCGTGAGTGCACTCAGGGTAACTTGGCATGGGAGAGCTTTGGGAGATTATGGAAATTCTGGATGAAAGATCTTGCCGGTAGGTAAAGTGCTGGATGACGAAGCTTTTACTGTACTTGGATTGTAGAGTTTTTTTTTGTGACCTAACTGTTAAAGCTATATTTTATTTTCATGTTCCCTGCCATCTATTCACAATTGTATCAATTGATTTTTTTTTTAAACTGTGTAAAACGTTTTGTTTAGTTTAGTTTTAGTTTAGAGATACAGTACTGAAACAGGCCCTTCGGCCCACCGAGTCTGTGCTGACCATCAACCACCCATTTATACTAATCCTACACTAATTCCATATTCCTACCTCATCCCCACCTGTCCCTATATTTCCCTACCACCTACCTGTACTAGGGGCAATTGCTGATGGCCAATTTACCTATCAACCTGCAAGTCTTTGGCATGTGGGAGGAAACCGGAGCACCCGGAGGAAACCCATGCAGACACAGGAAGAACCTGCAAACTCCACACAGGCTGTACCCAGAATTGAACCCGGGTCGCTGGAGCTGTGAGGCTGCGGTGCTAACCACTGTGCCACTGTGATTGGAATTGAATTGACATACTGTGGTGAAATTGACCTTGCATCAGGAAACTAATTTAGATTTACTTACTTTTTGGAGAAGTAGTAAATTGAATATATGAACATACAAACATACAAATTTGGAGCAGGAGTAGGCCAATTGGCTCATGGCTGAACTGATTATTCCACATTTCCACCTACCCCGATAACCTTCCACCCCCTTGTTTATCGAGAGTCTATCTACCTCTGCCTTAAAACTATTCAAAGACTCTGCTTCCACGGCCTTTTGAGAAACAGAATTCCAAAGACTCACGACCCTCAGAGAAAAAAAGTTCTCTTCATCTGTCTTAAATGGGCGACCCCTTATTTTTAAACAGTGACCCCTAGTTCTAGATTCTCCCACAAGGGGAAACATCTTTTCCACATCCACCCTGTCAAAACCCCTCAGGATCTTTTATGTTTCAATCAAATCGCCTCTTGCTCTTCTAAATTCCAGCGGATACAAGCCTAGCCTGTCCAGTCTTTCCTCATAAGACAGTCTGCCCATTCCAGGTATTAGTCCAGTAAACTCTCTCTCTACTGCTGCCAGTGCATTTACATTCTTCCTTAAATAAGGAGACCAGTACTGTACACAGTACTCCAGATGTGGTCTCAGCAGTGCCCTGTATGGCTGAAGCATAACCTCCCGACTTTTGTATTCAATTCCCCTCGCGATAAATGATAACATTCTATTAGCTTTCCTAATTACATGCTGTACCTGCGTACTAACCTTTTGCGATTTATGTGCTAGGTCACCAGATCCCTCTGTATATCAGAGGTCTGCAATTTCTCATAATATGCTTTTTTTATTCTTTCTGCCAAAGTTGACAATTTTGCATTTGCCCACATTATACTCCATTTGCCAGATCTTTGCCCACTCACTTAACCTATCTATATCCCTTGTGTCCCCTTCACAAATTAGTTTCCAACCTATCTTTGTCATCAGCAAATTTAGCAACCGTACCTTCGGTTCCTTCATCTAAGTCATTTGTATAAATTGTAAAATGTTGAGGTCCCAGCACAGATTCCTGAGGCACACCACTCATTACATCTTGCCAATGAGAAAATTACCCATTTATGCCTACTGTTTCCTGTTAGATAACCAATCTTCTATCCATGCCAATATGTTATCCCTTACACAACGAGCTTTTATTTTCTGCGATAACCTTTGATATGACACTTTATCAAATACTTTCTGGAAATTGAAGTACAATACATCCACCGGTTCCCCTTTATCCACAGCACATGTAACTCCCTCAAAGAACTCCAATAATTTGGTTAAACATAGTTTCCCTTTCACAAATCCATGTTGACTCTGCCTGATTACCTTGAATTTTTCTAAGTGCCCTGCTATAACATCTTTAATAGTTTCTAACATCTTCCATAAGACAGATGTTAAGCTAATTGGCCTGTAGTTTCCTGCTTTCTGTCTCCCTCCCTTTTTGAATACAGGAGTGACGTTCGCTATTTTCCAATCTAATGGAACCTTCTCCGAACATAGGGAATTTTGGAAAATTAGAACTAACGCATCAACTATTTCACTAGCCACTTCTTTTAGGACCCTAGGGGACTTGTTAGCCTACAGCTCCAACAATTTGTTCAGTACCACTTTCCTGGTGATTTGTAATTTTCTTGAGTTCCTCCCTCCCTTCCATTTTCTGACTTACAGCTAATACTGGGATGTTACTTTTATCCTCAGTAGTGAAGACTGATGCAAAATATCTGTTCACTTCATCTGCCATCTCCTTATCCATTATTAATTCCCCAGACTCACTTTCTACAGGACCAATGCTCACTTTAACTTTTTTCTTTTTTAAATATCTATAGGAACTCTTACTATCTGTCTTTATATTTCTGGCTAGTTTTCTCTCGTACTTTAATTTTACCTTCCTTATCAATCTTTGTCATTCTTTGTACAGTTCTGAACATCGCACCTTAGAAAGGTGATATTGACCTAGAAAGGAGTGGAGTGCAGGTTCACTAGAATGTTGCCAAGGATTAGAACATGAGAAGAGATTACATCAACTACCCTTGCATCCCTGGGATATAGATGGTTAAGCTGTGGTTTGCTTGAGGTTTTTAGGATTTAGGAATTGATCAGGTAGAACAAAAAGTTTTCTGTTGGTGGAGGAGTCTAGGGCAAGGATATAACCTTAAAATCTGAGCCAGGCCATTCTGGAGAGAAGTTAGTAAGTACTTCATGCGAAAGGTGGTAGAAGTATGGAACACTCTCTACAAAAAAGAGTAGATGCTAGTTCAATTAGTTTTAAATCTGAGATTGCTAGATTTTTGTTAGTGAAGGGTATTAGGGATATGGAGCCAAGAGGGGTGACTGATGGATAGAGTAAGGATACAGAAGTCATGATCTCAATGAATGGTGGAACAAATTTGAGGGGCTGAGTGGCCTACTCCTATTCCAGTGGTCAATCATGACTCCCATCTCGACATGGAAAAAGAACCATTTTGCTGTTTATCCCTTCACGCTAATACTTCAGTATAAGGTTTGTGCATTTAAAAATTGTTGTCTTCCTTTTGTGGAAAAGTATTGATAGTGGAATCTGTTTATAATAATGCAGGCAACTTGGACTGGTATGAATCTTCAATGGATAAAGGTACTTGACTTGCTTTCTGCTTTTACGGATTCTATTGCTTCTGGAAAAGCTTAGGTGAAGACTCGCAGCATGATTTTAAGCAGGCCTCTGTCTCGTCGTTTAGATTTTTTATTGTACAGTTAGAACACATTCTTGGTTGAGATCTGGTCTCTCATTCTGCAGTGCCAAACTTGTTTCATTGCTGGGAACAATGCTGGTGAGCGCTGCTAGACAGGACAGAGAACCAGAATGTTCAAAGTCACCAGTAGCTAGTGTAGTGTAGTTTTAAGGGAGGACTTTATCAGCCAGACTGTAGGTAATTTGACTATTTATGTATCTGAAAACAAAGTTCCTGACACTGACTCTCTGGGTTACCCTTTTTGTCATTTTTCTTTCCAGCCTGAAAAGGTACACTTGAACTATCCTCTAGTTATTTTTTGGCTAATTTTCCATTTGAATGACGACCTCCTGCATCCTGTTCCATGACTTCATTACCTTCGCCATTGAATGGCAATGTGAAACCTTTGTGGAAAGTTTTCTCAAATCCAAATGTTTGATCATCATCTTTCCCTTAGTTGCCATGTTGTGAATACTTTCACATCAGATGAGTTTAAACAGGACCTCACTTACATGAATCAATGTGCCCGTTCTTTAAGTTATGCTTTAAGTGTTCACCTAATACATCTTGCGTTATTTCAGTTTTTCTGGATCGGAACTTAAACATAGATTTTCAGGTACACATCTTGACTGTTTATGATTAAGTGATGCCTTTTTTTTTAATGTGTAAACTGGTTTTCTTTTTCTCTTCTGTTTCAACACCAGGGAAGATGAATTGCATGCATGTTTAGATTAAAGAATAAAGGGCAACATACATAGAGGTGCAAGAAGCAAATTTGCACCAAACAGACATGAGTTGAAGCACCATGAAGCAGGCTTATTTAACGGATGAGCAACTTCAGTTATGCTGATAAGTTAGAGAAGCTGGGGCTGTTTTCCTTGGAGAAGAGCAGGTTGAGAGGAGATTTGGTGGAGATGTTCAAAATCATGAATTCTGGACAGAGTGGATTGGAAGAAACAGTTGTCATTGGTGGAAGGATCCAGAATCAGAGGACAACAGTTTTAGGTGATTGGCAAAAGAAGCAATGGCGATATGAGGAAAATCTTTTTTACACAGCAAGTGGTTGAGGATCTGGAATGTAGTGCCCAAGAGCGTGATGGAGGCAGATTTCTATTGAGGCCTTCAAAAGAGAATTTGATAAGGCAGAGGAGTGGGACTAAGTGAGTTGCTTTTGCAGAGAGCCGGCATGGACACGATGGGCTGAATAGCCTCCTGCGCTGTAACCATTCTATGATTCAGTGACAACTGGAACATGAGCAGAGCGTGTTTAAAAATTGAGTGTGCCATAGATATTCTTTCTCTGCCTTCTGCCCCCTCATTAATTTTGTACCCCCTCCCTTCTTAGCTTTTCCTTCTGCCCATCTTGTGCTCTTCCCTGCCCCCTTTTCCCCCCCCCCCCCCCCCCCCCAAAAAAAAATAACCTCACTTGCACTCGTCTGCCCTTGCATTGCGGCTCCCTTGGTACGCAGGCTCCAATCTTATGCACTTTGTTAGACATCCGCACTTGCAATTAGCTAGTTGAACAGTAATGTAACTTGGGTGTCTGACAATACCTTCTCCTTATAACAGGAACTGGATGTCATAATCCCTGCATGTATCCCTGTATGTACTTCCTAAGTCTTCCAGTAGGTGGAATTGATGAACACTCTAGGATCATGTCATGGTAAAATTTTGGTTCATTTTGCAGAAAGCAGATGAACAGGTTAGTAATTCCACTTTTGTTTTAAACTTTAATTCTTCCCGTAATGTATAACACAAATGTAATGCTATCCCAAATAGCAATCTTAATGCTTTTTTCATTTTCTTTTTTTCTTGTTAGAAACTGGCTATATCTTAATTTCCTGCCCAAGCTTTGCCCTGTCATTTTGAAGCCTTTGGACTTGACTTCCCCACATGTGTATTGTTCTCCTGTTCTCTGAAGTTGGGGGGTTTCTTTCCTTATCCCGCCTCCTGCATAAGAGCCTAAGAAATGAGAGCAGGAGTGGGCCATACATCCCCTCGAACCTTCTCCACCAGCAAGATCATGGCTCATCTGATCTTGGCCTCAATTCCACTTTCCTACCTGATCCCCATAACCCTCAATTCCTTTACAGTTCAAGAATCTATCTCTGCCTTGAATATGTTCCGTGACTTAGCCTCCACAGCTCTCTGGAATAGAGAATTCTAAAGATTCGTGACCCGTAGAATAAATTTCTTCTCATCTCTGTCTTTAAATAGGTGACCTCTCCTTACTCTGAAACTATGCCCCCTAGTTCTAGACTTCCCCACAAGTGGAAACATCCTCTCCGTATCTACCCTGTCAAGCCCTTCAGAATCTTGTATGCTTCAATAATATCACCTCTCATTCTTCTAAACTCCAATGAATATAGGCACAATCTGCTCAACTGTTCACTAGAATTTAGGTAGAAGCAGGAGTAGACCATTAAGCCCCTCGGGCCTATTCCATCATTCAATGATCATGGCTAATCCTCAGCCTCAACTCCACTTTACCGCCCGCTCCCTATATCCTGATTTCCTGAGAAAAATATCTCTCTCAGCCTTAAATATGTTTAATGGTGCATCCACAACCCTCTGGGATAAAGAATTTCAAAGATTTACAACCCTTTTGAGTGAAGAAGTATCTAATTTTAGTCCTAAATAATCAGTGCCTTATCCTGAGGCTGTGACCCCTTGTTCTAGATTCCCCAGCCAGGAGAAATGACCTCTGTGTCTACTCTGCCAAGCCCCTTCAGATTCTTGCATGTTTCAATTAGATCACCTCTCAGGCTTCTAAACTCCAGAGAGTATAGAGCTAATTTACTAAGCCTCTCATCATAGGGCAACCTCTTTATCCCAGGAACTGATCTAATGAACCTCACTCTACTGCCTCCAATGCAAGTATGTCCTTCCTTAAATATGGAGATGTTTTTACCTTGAAAATTGAATATTCTAACGCACTCCTGACCCGCCTCCCAGATTCAACTCCCCATAAACTTGGTTATCCAAAGTTCTGCCTGTGTCCTTGCTCACACCAAGTCTCGTTCACTGTGCTCACTGACCTACATTCACTCCTCACTGACCTGCATTTGCTCCCAGTTAAGCGGCACCTCAATTTTAAAATGCTCATCCATGTTTTCAAATCCCTCCATGGCCTTGCCCCTCACTTTCTCTACAATCTCTTCCAGCCGTACAACCTTCCGGATATCTGGGCTCATCTAATTTTGGCCTGTTGAACGTCCCTGTTTTTAATTGCTCCACCATTCGTGGCAGTGTCTTCAGCTGCCAAGGCCATAAGCTCTAGAATTTTCTGACTAAATGTCTCCACTTCTCTGACTTGCTTTCCTCCTTTAAGACATTCTTTAAAGCCTACCTTTCTTTGACCAAGCTTTTGGTCATTTGCCCTATTTATTTAGCGAGTGCAAATTGCTGAGCCAAGCGATAGCCTCATTTGCTGAATTTAAGGTGATTAGTCCGCCACTTAGTCTGTAGAGGGGACATTCCTCAATAATGTGCAGCATTGTTTGTGTCTCCACAAATACACAAGAGGTTTGTACTGAGACTCTAATATTTCCTTATGTGGCTCGGTGTCAAATATTACTTTAAAACACTCCTGTGAAACAGCTTGGAACGTTTCTTTGTTAAAGACACTATAAATACAAATTGATGTTGAATTGGACATATATCGCTGTTCCTTTGTTATCAATGGGTGAAAATCCTGTAACTTATTACCTAACACCATTGTGGAAGTACCTTCACCACACAGACTACAGCAGTTCAAGAAGAAGCATCATCTCGAGGGGAAACTGGGGATTGACAGTATATGCTGGCCTTGAGTGACACCCATATTCCAAGGATGAAGTAAAGAAAAATCTATGTAAAATGGATTAAAAGCCTAGACAGAAATATTTGTTACTAAAACAATACTTTTATGTTGAACGGATATGTCTGTGTAGCAACCTAATCTCCCTTGACAGTCCCATATTGGAAATTGTTGGGCCCTATGGGCTCAAAAGTACTTGGAGTTAAACCCAGCAGCTTCTCCTTCATCTGCATTCCAGCTCAAACTGATGCAACAAAAAAGAGCTACACAGGAGGCCTGACAAGGACTTCCTCATCCAACAGCCACACTGCTACAAAGCGACTCTTAATTGGTCTGTGTTTCTAGACTTCGTTCTGTGAGCAATGTGTCATGCACACAAGAAGTGCGATGATGTAACAATCGTGAACAAAATCTGAGGAGTTATAAAAAGTCTTTTTTTTTTTTTAAAAAAAAAAGGGACCTTTCTTTTAAAAAGTGAACAATACTCCAAAATGGCCACCAAAGAAAAAGGCTTGGCCTTTGTGTATTCAAACTGTGACAAGAAAAAAGGACAAATATTCAAAGCTAAGAGGTGTCAATTGTACCCCATCCTAAAACATTCTGGAATTGAATGTCGTCTTCTGAAACAAAAGGTGTGAAGTAGCCACGTGCTGGGTCATTGTGTGATCACCATGGGGAAGAGACCAGAGTGTCTCCTACCAGGCTCTATCCAACAGGGACCACTGTTCTAAATTTGCTAATTGGAAGAATGTTGTTGCAATTTGCAGATGACAACGATTGGTGTAACTAAGAATATGGAGTCCTGCACCAAAATACAGGAAGACATAAACAGTCTGGGCAGATAAATAGGAAATGAAATTAAATATCGTACATACATGTTAGGAGCAGGAGTAGGCCCCTCAAGCCTAGTCCACCATTTGATAAGATTATAGCCGATTGGATTGTAACCTTGACTCCACATTCCTGCCTACCCCGATAACCTTTCACCCCCTTGCTTATCAAGAATTTATCTACCTCTGTCTTAAAAATATTTAAAGACCCAGCTTCCACTGTCTTTTGAGGAAGAGAGTCCAAAGACTCAAGATCCTCAGAAAACATTTTTCCTCATCTGTCTTCAATGAGTGACCCCCTAGTTCTAGATTTGTGAAATGTGAGGGTGCATTGTCCCTGCTGGTGTAGATACATGGTTTTCTACAGCACATAGCATTCTGGGTAGGATTGTCCACTATTGTTAAACATTGATCAGCAGAGTAATTAATTGCAAGCCAAGTCAGCCACTATTCTGCACTTGCTCATTCAGCTGGGGGCTGAGCTGGAGCCTACAGCCTGGAACTTGGAATGGGAGAAGTAGGAAGAATGAGGAGAGTGTCATGCTAGGCCCCCACCTGCCAAGAATGAGGCACATCAATTTTGTCATGAACATTGATTTTTAACTCTTGTTGGAGTGAGGAAATGACTTGTTAAACAGATCAGCTGTGGCTGGGGAAAAAAAATTTACATGCTAACAGACATCGAAGGTGAGGAAGTGCATTCCAGGGCCTCTAAGGAGGATGCAATCCACAAGGGCCAGGAGTGGTTAGACCAGCTGAGCACATGACTAACTGGCTGTTTCAGGGTTTTCTTTTGAACTGGCCAGAGTTTGAACTCAGTCTGTTTGTTTCTGGACTGAGAAGATCGCTGCTGTCTGCTTCCATCTCTTTCTCTCAAGCCTCTGAATCCATTGAAGATGTATGAACCCCAAGAGAGAAAAGTCTCCTCCAGTGAATGAGGTTTAAGAAGAATACTGGGCTCTAACGAAAGGCAATATCTACCTAGAATCAAGGACTCTACAGTGAGCTCGAAGAATCATAAAAACTGTTCAGATATTGCCTCAAACTTTTCCACTTTACCTGTCTTCGTTTTTCTGTCTCTATTTGCATGTGTATCGCATATGCATGCCAGTGTGGGTGCCAACCAAATTGGAGTTTTATTTCAACTTTTCATCTTTAAACCTAAGAAAGCCTGTTGTGCTGGTTTCTCCGCCTTACAATTGGAAGGCGGTGAACAAGGATTCGCCAAGGGGGAGCTAAAAACAACGGTGTGTTTAAAATTAATCCCTGTTACGGTAAGACTAGGTGAAGGCTGAAAGGGAACCTTAGACTACTTTCTCACCAAGTCATAACAAGAGAGACAATAGTTTAACACTCTCAAGAACCTGTAATCCATCTACGTTACTGGGATGGTAAGACGGATTAAAAATGCTCATCAACGCAACACCAGTAAAACATCCCACAAGGGGGGAAAAAAAGTTTCTCATGAGACAACCCCTTCATCCCAGGAATAAAGTGAACCTTCTCTGAACTGCCTCCAATCCAATTATATATCTCCTTTAAATAAGGAGACCAAAACTGTAAGCAGTACTCTAGGTGTGGTCTCATCAACACTTTGTACAATTGTAGTAAGACTCCCCTACTTTTATACTCCATCCCCCTTGCAATCAAGGCCAACACTATTTGCCTTTCCAACTCCTTGCTGTACCTATATGCTAACTTTCTGTTTCATGTACAAGGACCCTGAGATCTCTCTCTCTACTGCAGCATTCATCTGTATTTATTTGCCCTTCTATACTGCTTTTGGAATTCCAGTTCAGCTATCATGCATTGTACATCATTTCAAACTTGGTTGATGTATGATGACTGCAACATACAAGGCACTGGGTGTTCCTATATAAAAGAAAATATTGTGCATCCTGTTTTAAGCTTGTGATTGACTTGTCTGTAATTTGAGGTACCAAAAATGAAGGTCACAAAATGTATGTTTGAAAAAGATGCTGCACATTCAAGCAAACCGTTTAGCATTGATTGCCCATTCTTTAAATGTTAGTTCCAGTATTGCAGATATATTGTGAATGGATGACTATTGAAGGCATGTATTTCTACATGGCTGTGTTTGGGAGCATTGTAAACAAGCTACTTAAATTACTTTTGATAAGTCATTGGAAATGAGATGGTATTACAGTCTATGCATTATATGCTTCTGAGAAGCAACTATGCATTTTCTTTTTGTACACATGAAGTACACTCGATAGCAGATTTTATAATACAGTAAAAGGGGAGGTGGTGGCGTAGTGATAATGTCACTAGACTAGTAACCCAGAGCCCCAGGCTAATGTGTTGGGGACATGGATTTGAATCTCGCCACAGCAGATGGTGGAATTTGAATTCAATTAATAAATCTGGAATTAAAAGGTTTATCTCGTGTGACCATTAAACCTTTGTCGATTTGTTGTAAAACCCCATCTGGTTCCCTAATGGAAGGAAACCTGCCCTCCTTACCTGGTCTGGCCTACATGCAAGTCCAGGTCCACAGGTGACACTACCACTGTGCTAAATGGGATAGATTTTGAACAGATCTAGCAACTCAACAAAAAAAAACTGGGCATCCCTCTTAACTGCCCTGTGAAATAGCCTAAGCAAGCCACCTGGCATCGACCTAGGCACCAGAAACTACAACGGCAAGCCCAGCCCTGTCAACCCTGCAAAGTCATCCTCACTAACATCTGGGGTCTTATGAAGAATGCAGGAGGGCCTGCTAGGAGCAGCACTTGACATCCCTAAACATGAGTGGTCAGCCTGGTGAAGCTATAACATAGGACTACTTGTATGCCAAACCTCATGCAATAGACAGGGCTAAGCGATCCCACAACCAACAGATCAGATCTAAGCTCTGCAGCCCTGCCACATCCAGTCGTGAACGGTGGTGAACAATTTAACAACTGACGGCAGGAGGAGGCTCCACAAATATCTCCATCTTCAACATCAGTGCAAAAGACACCGTTAAAGCATTTGCATCCATCTTCAGACAGAAGGGCCAAGTAGATGGTCCATCTCTGGCTCCTCCTGGGTTCCCCAGCATCATAGATGCCAGTCTTCAGCCAATCCGATTCACTCCATGATATCAAACGGCTGAAGGCACTGGAAACTGCAAAGGCTATGGGCCCTGACAACATTCCAGCAATAGTACTGAAGATTTGTGCTCTAGAATTACTTGTGCCCCTAGCCAAGCTGTTGCAGTACAGCTACAACACTGGCATCTACCCAACAATGTGGAAAATTGCCCAGGTATGTCCTGTGCATAAAAAGCAGGACAAATCCAACTTGGCCAATTACCGCCCTATCCGTCTACTCCCAGTCATCAGCAGAGTGATGGAAGGGGTCGTTAATAGTGCTGTCAAACGGCACTTACTCAGCAATAACCTCCTCCACTGATGCTGCTTTTGGGTTCCACCAAGGCCACTCAGCTCCTGATCTCATTACAGCCTTTGTCCAAACATGGACAAAAGAGCTGAATTCGAAGTGAGAGACTTGACATCAAAGCAGCAGTTGACAGAGTATGGTATCGAGCAGCCCTAGCAAAACTAGAGTCCATGGGAATCGGGGGAAACACTCTGCAGCTTGGAGTCATCCCTAGCACAAAGGAAGCTGGTTATGGTTGTTGAAGGTCAATCAACTCAGTCCCAGGACATCACTGCAGGAGTTCCTCAGGGTAGTGTCCTAGGCCAAACCATCTTCAGCTGCTTCATCAATGACCTTCCCTCTATCATAAAGTCAGAAGTGGGGATGTTCACTGATTAGTGCTGAACATTCCACATTCGTGACTCCTCGGATACTGAAGCAGCCCATGTCTGTATGCAGCAAGACCTAGACAACACCCAGGCTTGGGCTGATATGTGGCAAGTAATATTCATGCCACCTAAGTGCCAGGCAATCATCATCTCAAACAGCAGACTCTAACCATCTCCCTTTGATGTTCAATGGCATTGCAATCCCTGAATCCCCCACTATCAATATCCTGGGGGTCACCATTGACCAGAAACAGAACTGAACCAGCCACATAAATGCTTTGGCTACAAGAGCAGGTCAGAGGCTGGGAATTCTGCGGTGAGTAACTCTCCTCCCGTCTCCTCAATGCCTGTCCACCATCTACAAGGCACAAGTCAGAAGTATGATGGAATACTTTCCACTTGCCTGGATTGGTACAGCTCAAAGAAGCTCAACACCATCCAAGAAAAAGCAGCCCTCTTGGCACCCCATCCACCACCTTCAACATTCACTCCCTTCACCACTGACTCACAGTGACAGTAGTGTGTACCATATCCTAGATGCACTGCAGCAACTCGCCAAGGCTCCTTCGACAGCACCTTCCAAACCTGCAACCTCTACCTCCTAGAAGGACATGGACAGCAGATGCATGGGAACACCACCACCTGCAAGTTCCCCTCCAAGCCACACACCATCCTGACTTGGAACTATATTGCCATTCCTTCACTGTTGCTGGCTCAAAATCCTGGAACTCCCTTCCTAACATCACTGTGGGTGTACCTACCCCAAGGAGAGTAGCGGTTCAAGAAGGCAGCTCACCACCACCACCTCTAGGGTAATTGGGGATGAGCAATAAATGCTGACCTAGTCAGCAACGTCCACATTCCCCCGAATGAGCAAATAAAAAAAAAAGTAAGGACTTCCTTTGTTGCTGGGGAAGATATCTAGTCACTTTGTTAAATTTCCATGTTAGCTCTAACTTATATGTTGGAACTTGTCTTCGAGCATAAGATATCTATTTCTGTTAAGGATCAGCATACCATTTGATTTAATAGTAAATCAGATCAATTTACGTCAATAACCAGGAGGTCTCAGCTGAATAATTGGAACTATCTTGCATGTTTCAAAAGGAGGCCGAGTTTAACTGTAGGAAGGCTTTTTGGAAAAAGAATGTATATCGTGGCTGAAGTTACAAGAGACTTTTTAAATGTTTTGTCCAAAAGTTAAGTTGTAGGCTGTCTGGTTTCATACACTTCTTAGAATATCAATTTTAGTGAGAGTTTGGTAATGATTTGGAGTTGTAATTTAGTATGAGACATCTGTTGGTTTATGGAGGTATTCAAACTGACCACATGAAAGCTGTATAGTAATATAAACTGCTTGTACAGGCCAGTCATGTTGCTAGTGAGTTGGTTTTACAAACTGCAAGTAAAATGTGAGAGTGCTTCAGTACATCCAGTCCCTATCTGCTTGTTTGGGTAATTCAGACGAATGTAAAACTCCTCATTGTGCTATTTGAAGAGGGGCAGGGAATTCTCCTGTAGTCTTGGCCAATGTCCCTTTTTTTTTTCAATCAATATAACTAGAAACAGATGAACTGACCATTCCTCCCATTTTCAGTTTGTGGAATCTTGCTGGTGGCTATGTTTGCCGACATAAGTGTCTGCATTTTAAAAGTAAATCATTGCATCTGGAGCAATTTGAGATGTTATGATTTGATGTAGTATCAAATAAAGCAAATTTTGTTTATTGATGGCTTAATTTTAGTTTTACAGCCAATGTAGAAGTGTTCAGAGAATTTACTGGGGCTTGGCATTGTTTGTCTTGACTAAATCTATCCATGTGCTTTTGTTAGTGAAAAGATTGAGAGTTAGAATTCAAATATGCAAATGATTAAAGCATGAAAAGCATAAAACCAAGAATTCAATTTAATTGGTAAAATTGCATTTTATTTTGATATGCAATCGAAACAGGCTGTGTTAATTTCTGGTTTATTTAGATTATGGTGCAGGATTGGATATTGTCTTATTTCTGAACTGCTAATGCTAAGCTTGTCTTTTTTCTTGTATCCTTAGGTACGTGTTTAACCTATGGATAAAGTTGGAAAGATGTGGAGCAATTTAAAATACAGATGTCAGAACCTTTTTGTTAATGAAGTTGGAGGCCGAAATGAAAATGACTTAAACTGTTCGAAGTGTTCGGTTGGTAAAATCTCAAGTGTTGGTGATCTGCCTCAGCAAGGTTTGAGTCCACTAAATAGACATGGAACTATACCATTGGTTACAGGCACATGTCTAAACACAAATAGAAGAACTAGAAACTGTGTTTCTGACATCCCAGAGGTGGTTGAAGCTGATTTAGATAAAGAGAATGAAAATTTGGTTGCTGCACCAGAGTCTCATCTTGTTCGAAGAGACTCTTACTCCCGCCATGCTCCATGGGGTGGGAAGAAGAAACATTCTTGTTCTACAAAAATGCAAATGTCATTTGATACAGATAAACGCTTTAGTAGGACAAGGTATGGGTTACAGAGACGGGAAAGACGATATGGTGTAAGTTCCATGCATGATATGGATAATTTGTCTAATCGGACTATGACACGACAATCAATACGCCAACGTTTCCAAGAAACTGTAGGATTATGTTTTCCACTACGAACACGTAATAAACAGTCTAAGAGCTTATTCTCAAACAGGAGAAAAATATTGCTCTCTGAACTGATGCTTGAAAAATGTCCTTTCCCAGCTGGGTCAGACCTAGCCCAGAAATGGCATCTTATTAAGCAACATACTGCTCCTGTGAGCTCGCAATCACCCTGCTGGCTTGAGACGTTTGATCCGACATTTGCTTCTGCTGAAGATGAAGAAGATAGGCTTCGAGAAAGAAGAAGGCTCAGCATCGAAGAAGGGGTTGACCCTCCTCCCAATGCCCTTATACACACTTTTGAATCCACTGCACAAATGAATCAAACATACAAGCTGGGACCAAAGTTAGCACCTGGGATGAGTGAGCTTTCTGGTGACAATCGCGCAATGACAAATGGAGAGTGGGACTCTGAAGAGGACACAACGACACTCTGTCTCCAGGCACGCAAACAGAAACCACGGCAGGTGCCAGGAGAAAACCTTAGTCACTCTGCCAGAACTGGGCCCTGGAAAGTACACACGCAAATTGATTACATTCATTGCCTGGTGCCAGACTTGCTTCAGATTACAAGTAACTCTTGTTACTGGGGAGTGATGGACCGTTACGAAGCTGAGGCTCTCCTTGATGGCAAGCCTGAAGGCACATTTTTACTCAGGGACTCGGCACAAGAGGACTACCTCTTCTCTGTGAGCTTCCGCCGATATAACCGCTCCTTGCATGCCAGGATTGAGCAGTGGAATCATAATTTTAGTTTTGATGCCCATGACCCCTGTGTTTTTCACTCCTCCACAGTAACCGGCCTTCTGGAACATTATAAGGATCCTAGCTCATGCATGTTTTTTGAACCTTTGCTTACTGTTCCACTGACCAGGACTCTTCCTTTCAGTCTGCAGTATATCTGCCGTGCAGCCATCTGCAGCTGTACAACATATGATGGAATAGATGCACTTCCACTTCCCCCGCCTCTACAAGAGTATCTGAAAGAGTACCACTACAAACAGAAAGTAAGGGTGCGATGGTTAGAATGAGAGCCATCAAAGATCAAGTGAGGATTGCACCCAACAGTTCTTGGCTTTTTTATATTGCTGAAAATTGCTTACTCTCCAAATACATGGGATATTATAGTTGCAAATTTATTCAGAAAGAATGTGTTTTGAGTTATTCAAAGCTTGAATTGACTAACAATGTGTGGTTTCTCTTTCAGGTACTTGAGCACTTCGTGGTGTCTGATTTCCAGTGGATGCTGTAGGTCCATCTATAGATGAATGTGCATGTGTTTATTATGTTGGCATTTAGGGACTTGCTAGCTTTTGTAGTTGTCTGTTCAGAGTATGGTCAAAAAGGAATCATTTGATTTAGGGCAACTATGGGGCTCTGTAGAATTGATGCAGAAGCTGCAAATAGAATGCACATTTACTGTAGAATCTTGGAAATCACATGGTGGAATGAAATCAAATTTTAATGAGATCGCCATTGTGGAGATTCAACACCACTTTTGTGTTGGATTACTATTCTGGCATTTAACCTGGATGTTTTTAACCAAACTAGAAGGATTTCTTTTTGTTTGGATGTCTGCAAGGTTATGTTCACTTTTGTTAATGATAGATACTCTGGAGTGATTTCAAGATGATGGTTGAGTAGCATATTGTTATACAGTGCAGTTTGAGTGCTTGACTGAGGGAGTACTGCGCTGTTAGAAGTGCTATCTTTGAGGTGAGATGTCCCTCAGGTGGACGTTAAAGATCCCGTTGCACTATTTCAAAGGATAGCGGGGGAGTTATCCCAGTCTCTATACCAATATTTATCCCTCAGTTAACATCACTAAAAACAGATTATCTGGTCAATCACACTGCTGTTTGTGGGAGCTTGCTATGCACAAATTGACTGCCACAGTTCTTGCAGTACGACAGTGAGTACCATTCAGAAGAACTTCATTGGCTGTAAACACTTTGGGATGTCCTGAGGTTGTGAAAGGCACTATAAAGTGCAAGTGTTTCTTTTCTTTTATGACCAGTATCTCATGCTTGAGATTACTATCTTGAAATCATTTGCAAGCATTTTCTTTGAGGGGATGAGGCAACTTCTGTTTTGTTCTTTCCTTGGTGGCAGGTGTCATGACACTTTGGCAAAGTTGCTACTTGCAGTTTTTGCACCACATCCTCCAGTGAAAAGTTAAGTAACACTAATGAGTGACCAATTCGAGACTATAGCTCAATGGATGTTACTTTCTGAAAATGGCACTCAATGTAAAATCTGTCTGAACAGTGTAGAGGAAATTTCTTTTTAACTGAGATTGCAGTAGAGGATTCTGTAAATTGAATTGAGTTTAGAAATCCAGATACTGCATACAAATCGTTTGTTCTTAAAAGTGTGAGCAGGATTCCAGGCTAGCAATTGTGCAGTTGGAGTATAACAGTTTATTTTTGTAATTAAGGGTGAGTATAGGACCAGAGAATATAAATTTAAATGAGTGAGAAGTACATTTAAAACTGATCAGAAAAAGTCAATGCCCAAAGGTTTGGGTTGGAATAATTTGACATAAGAGAATAGACACACAAACACTAGGGACTTGTAAAACTGCAGCTGGATGCTATGTTAAGGTAGAGGAGGGATGAACTTCAGTAGGCAGATTTTGCTTCCTGTGTTTTAATTATACTTTTTTTTTAAAGTAATTTTCCTGTAGTTGCTGTTGCCCTATTCAGGCAGTAGTTTTTGCTATGAAAATATTCTAAGTCTCATGATGTCAACAATCTCTCAATTAGTGTTTAACTGAGACATCACAGAACACAGGATAGTGAACTTTTCTGTCTTTGTGCAAGTGAATTTCCCCTCAAATATAGGCCCTTAGTATCAATGTTTTGATGAATATGGGGCCACTTCCAAATATGTGGTTACCAGGAAGTAAGGTCAAGAATTTTATTTGTATTAATTACAGTTACATAGCTTTATGCCATGTATTAATGCAAGTTTTAGGTGGCTAATGTTTTGGAGGGAATTTGATTTGCATTTTTAAGGTGACCATTAGCTTATTTGGGACTCGCGACCAACCATAATTGAAATTTCAAACATGAACTAAGTATTTTAGTGAACATCTAGTGAAGGGATTGTTAATTAGTTTTAACTTTCACTATAAAGATGAAGACTACAATGCTCACCAAATATTAGTTTTTTGATTCCACCCACTTTGTCACAACTGGGTCAGTTTCACTACTTTTATTTCAAATGATTTCATGTCTGTAACATCACTCTGAAGAGTGTTTTACTTGCATGTTCTCATTGGATTAAAACTTTTCTTAAAATATCCAGTACTCCGAAGGTTTCAAAGAAAATACTTTATGTATTGGTTCCCAAAAAAACTGATATTTCTTAACTCTAGCCTTGTTCTTCTAATACAAATAAAATCAGTGCAGCACTGACCAGAAGATCAATAGACACTCTCTAAAATGCAATGTGATTCTCACCTGCTTTGTGCTAACAGCCATGCTAGGCAGCTATTGCAATTTTGGCTATGACAAGCCCATTCCTATCAAAGATTAGCTCATTTGGGCCTGTGTGTACTGCAGCTTGTATAACTAACTTGCCATGCCGTGTAGCTTCCTTCTGTGACAAAGGAAAAAGCAGCATGTAGCAGAGTTGCTTTATATTGTAGAAAAAACACTTATTTTGTGAACCAGATTGTTTGCTTCATGTCCTTGTGCTGATTCAGAATCTTAAATGTGCAGCCAGGATTTTAGCTTTTAACTGTTTAAAGGACCGCTCAAGACATTAGAAGGTGCCAGCTTAATTCAATATATACTGGAAACTTCAGATTCGGGGTTTCCAGGTCAATTAGATAGTGTATTCATGTGAAATCTGTTTCTAAAACTAAACAGTTTTTATTCCATATTTTAGTTATCAATATTTATCTCCTTTTGCTTTAATAACGCACATTTTTCTACTATGTGCTGTGCAGGTATATCCTGGAAAATCCTTACCCACCCTACTATCCTCTTTTTAAATAAGAGTTGTATACTTATTTTTGTGATCTGTTGTCCACAAGTGCTGTGCATGCAAACTTTCATCCAAATACTTCCAAATTAGTTTCTTTCAACTTCTAAGCTGTTCAGTAAACTTTTAAATACTCCTGTTTCACTTTTGTTCCAATCTGTTCTAATCATTAGTATAGAAGGCTGATTCTTGCCATGCATATGGTCATGTAGTTTGATTTAATGTCTTACTAAATGTGTCGAAGGTACACATTTTAAGCTGTAACTATTTGTATCACCAGCACAGTTAGCCTCCCATAACTGTAATTGTGTATATATCCCAACTGCATCTGGTTTCAATTTGCATTTCTATGCCTGCAGAAAATTATGAAACTAATCTAAGCTTGTCTGCAAAATAGCCATCTTTATGTTGTGCCCTGGCGATGCATACTCAATTATAGAATTGGTTCAACTGTGTAAGTTAGTTCTCTTCAGAGTCTCTGTAATTTTTAATTAGTATAGGCCTCTGATCAACACTTCTCGCTGCACCTGATTTACAACTTAAGGTGCTTTTGAATGCAATAATTTGTTCAAGTGACATGCCTGTCAGATGTTTTATAATGAGCCTGAAACTTGAAGCATTATATGCTGTACTATTTTTCAGCTAAAAGGAATCTTATTTGACAGATTCTCAATTTCTGGACGACCCTTTTACTCAGGTTGTTGAAGGAGGCATGGTGATGAGAGCAGGGTCCACAACCCTATTTACAACTAGCAATTAACTTTTTCTCCCAAACTGTCTAATTATGTTCAGAATCTTGACTTAAAGATAAATCTGAAGGGAAGTTTTTTTTTACACATTTTTCATCAATTGAGATAATGTAGTTGAAAAGGAAATTTAATAAAATCTTTTTTTGTTATTTAAACCTTTGTGTACAAATAAGGTATTTGTCATCCAAAGAGGAAAATTGATGTAGGACATTCCACTAACAGAATTTTGCCCTTTTGTGGTTGGACAATAATCTCCATAAGGTGCTGTACTTCACTTAAGTTAAACCAAGATGCGGCCTGTAGATTCTATGGCATTATTCAAAGAATTGGAAATTGTGGTGTCCTTACCATGTCTTCCTCATTCAGTACCATCTGAACCAGACTAGCTGATCATTGATTTCCTGGGTGTTTATAAATGGTGCTAATGTAGAATGGTTGCCGTATTTGCCTATGTATGTCACCACACTTCAAGAAGCAATTCATTGTATAAATGCTTGAAGGCATTATAAATACAGATATTTACTTTTCGTCTGCAGTGTTCTTGTACCATTTCCACCAATGCTATCTTGAGTAGTGGTCTATTGGGGCCTACACCAGTCAAATTGCACTGTGGTTTCCAATTGATGCGAATTCCTAACTTTTTAAGAAACAATAGGTAGTTGAGAATGTTTTTTTTCTAAAACTCTTGAAATGTCTTCTGTATCTTCATTATTGCACAATTTTTCAGAGTTTGAAGCTGTTTTTATGTGGAAGTTGAAGCTCTTATTGGATAAATGAGAATTTGTTGACCTATCATAATTTAAGTAAGGGGTGTCGCTATATAATCAACCTTCATATATTGAACTTCCTCTTAGCCTACCCCTTGTGTGTGTGTCACTCTTAAGTTTCAGTACTTTTGGATCTCCAAGCTGTTTGGCCAGGAACAACTTTTTATATACATAATGGGGTGGAAATCACTTGACTCTCCAAGGCACAAATTTCTAAAATGATGTGGTACCCGTTGATTCTCATAGCGCAATAATAGTGTCCTGTATGTGGTTGCAAAATAAAATGCATTTGAACACTTCCATAACTCCCACTAGCTAGGACTCAGCCCAAGTTTCTATATTAATGTATTTCAATAAATTCAAGTTCAGATTTTGATCAAAACTGCATCTTGTATCAGTTTAATAGCTCTAAAGGTAAACAATTCTTGTGAAACCCAAACATAATTGTCAAGTCTATGTATTGCACTTTATTGTGTTTTACGTATACACCATTTTCAAGCTGTTTTAAAGAGGTGTCCTATTTTGTTTGCTTATCTGTGTTTATGAATGTACATAATGGATTCTAAATTTAAAATAATTCAATACAGTTGAATGCCTCCACAAGTAGATATTAAGTTCCATGAAAAATTGCCTTTCCATTTGAATAAATTATGAAATTCTCAGTACCTCTGAATTTTACAAAGGATGATTTAAAATGTTCATGGTAGTTCTTGAGTTAGTGCAATTCTGTGATTTTAATATTGCCTTGGGTGGGGGCAGGGAAGATTATACGAATTCAATATTGAGCTAACACACTAACCTAAATCAAGCCAATAATTGAATGAAAATATACCTCCTACTTTTAATGGTCTTTGTAAACTTAATATTAGGGCAGTCTCAACCCAGTTTTAAATGAACATGGGTCTACAGCACAAAGTTGCTGCTGAACTGACACACACACTGGCCATAAAGATGGCTAGTGTGAAAATTGGAATTCCCAGTTATGAATTTAAACCCCAGCAAAATATTACTCTGGTGCTTTCAATTTTTGGAATTTTCATGAGACCCCTTTTGGTCCTCATACCTTGGTTCTTCTATGCTTGTGAAAGAAAAAGGCACATTTTTATTGTCTCTGCGATTTCCCCTGAACGGTTTTAAAGTCTGCTGTATATGAACTATCAAAATGAATGCTGTCTCTTGCTGTGCACATAGGTGGGAAGAAAATGTTGAGTTTTGCAGCTTTTCATCCCTTTTTCTGTGCTGTGACTAGTTTGCTTAGTGGATTCTGAAGCACTCTGCAAGATTTCTAAACCGATTTATAAATATTGAGTTCATTGTTTATTCCTTTGGTTTATTTTTCATTTGAACAACCTGATGAATAGACTGCAGAAATCCTGAAGAGGCAAGCATGAGCATTTTTTTTTTTAAGAGGAAGAGCCAAAGGTCAGTGGATAAGGTTCGAATCTGAATTTTTTTTCTATAAAATTCGTCTAAAAGATTGCACCACACACGAGCAGCAAGTAAATGGCTTGTAGCAAGCTATTCATGTATTTAGTTAATTTAGTTGAAGAAATTAAAAGCTGGATCATCCTTTGAACGTGTTTTATTTTTGAAAATCAGTTTTGAGCAAGATGGTGACCAGGTCCATTTGTTACAGCAACTGCCGCTTAACCTATGTAGTACATTCATGGTTTTTGGCCTCCATCTGTAATTGTTAGCAAACATTCTAGGAAAAGAAATAAAAGTTCAAAGAAAATGTACAGCTTTTTTTGTGTGGGCACTGTGACTTGTGGCATGGGAGCCCATATTATATGGTTGTATACTTGGTCATTATTTCTAATTGTACTTTATATTGCATTAAAGTTCTTTGTGCTGTCACAGTATTTTAGCAGCTTAGCTTAAAGTAATTATTTGCATATATGTTCAGCCCTTCAAACAAATACATTGTGCACTTTTTAGATTTTTAGAAATTTACTTTTTTTGTGAGGGAAGTGTGTGTTGATGTATGCTAAATGCTATAGATGTGTAAAGTAAGTAATGCTTTGTTTATAACTGTTAGTGCTTCTGAGTTTTAAAAACCTGGCTACATTTGTTTTTCTGAGAAATCCAGTTTTTAGCTATGTGGCCAATAAATGCATTTATTGTAATATGTATTCTGTTATACTCTTAACAAGTAAATGCTTGTTTAGGATATTGTTTACATTGCATATAAAAAATAATCTGATTCTGCTAACTGTAGATTAATGTTCATTCTGATGTGTTGTACAATAGTTTATTTGTAGTATCAGCTCTTTACACTTTGCTGTAATAATGCAACCATCCTTCCCTTTCTTTACACCATGAAGACTTCTTCGATGTTCACTCTGGCTTCATTGTCTTAATATGGAATAAAGACTACACACACTAAATGCATTTGTACTTGTGCTTTTCTTCCCAGTGTAGAGTATCAAAAACAGTGTTGCTGCTTCTCAAAAGTGAGAATGACATAGTTGCTTATTTCAATCCAGGGAAATTCTGCAAATCCACTTTTTGATTTTGGGTTTTAGGCCAGCTGAAACTTTTTAACCAAAGGTAGTAAAACATGTGATTCAACTAAACTATAATTGCTTAGCCTGGCCAGAGAATCTCTAATTCTGCATTCTTAGCACATGGGTATATTTTGAGCCTAGCTTGATCAGTTGAGCATGCACACCTGCTCATACGTAATTGTGATGTTGCAGGTAGGTAGGATTTTGTTAGCTACTTTTGTCGCATAAAGCCTCAGACGCAGGAATGAGTTTTATAGTCCCTTGAGCCTGCTCCACCATTCCATAAGAATAAGTGGTTAATCCACCATCTGAACTTTACTTTCCTGCCAGATCCCTATATTCCTTAGATAAAAACAAAGTGCTGGAAATACTCAGCAGGTCTGGCAGCATCTGTGGAAAGAGAAACAAAGTTAATGTTTCAGGTCTGACTTTTTTCATTTTTATTTCAGATTTCCAGCATCTGCAGTATTTTGCTTTTACCCTATATGCCTTGACTCCTTTAGTATCCAAAAATCTTATCTATCTCAGATAATAAAAACAAGAAATGCTGGAAATACTCAGCAGGTCTGGCAGCATCTGTGGAGAGAGAAGCAAGAGTTAACATTTCAGGTCAGTGACCCTTCAGCCTTGGATATACTTAACAATACTTAACAATTGAGCATCTACAGCCCTTTCGGGTAGGGAGTTCCAAAGATTCACAACCCCCTGAAGAAACTTCTCATCTTAGTCCTAAACGACCAACCCCTTATCCTGATACTATGCCCCCTAATTCTAGACTCCCCAGCAAGGGGAAACAGCCTCTCAGCATGTACCTCTTGAAGCCTTCTAAGAATCTTGTGTTTCAATGAGATCACCTCATTCTTAACTCAAGTCTCGGCCCATTCTATTAATCTCTCCTCATAAGACAGCCCTCAGCCTAGGAATCAATTTAGTGTACCTTGATTGCACTATCTCTAAGGCAAGTATATCCTTTGGTACGGAGACCAAAACTACAGTACTCCAGGCGTGATCTTGCTAAAACCCCTGTACAATTTCAGCAAGACATCCTTGCTCTTTTACTCCAACCCCCTTGCAATAAAGGCCAATGTACCATTTGCCTTCGTAACTGCTTGCTGTAGCTTCATGTTAACTTGATGTTTTGTGTGCATGGGCACCCAAATCCCTCTGCCAACATTTAATAGTTTCTCACCATTTAAAAGAAAAAAAATTTATATTCTTCCTACCAAGGAGAATAACTTCGCGTTTTCCCACATACTCCATCTACCATCTTCTCCACTCACTTAACCGATTTTATATCGTTTTGAAGGTATGAGGCGTGAGTTGGCAATGACAGATTGGGGGACGTTACTTAAAAGGTTGATAGTGAATAGCTAATGGCTAGCATTTAAAGAGCACATGGATAAATTACAACAGTTGTTCATTCCTGTCTGGTGCAAAAATAAAACCGGAAGGGTGGCTCAACAAAAGAAATTAGGGATAGTATTAAATCCAAAGCAGAGAAATATGAAATGGCTGGAATAAGCAGCAAACCTGAAGATTGGAAGCAGTTTAGAATTCAGCAAAGGAGGACAAAGGGATTGATTAAGAAGGGGAAAATAGAGTATGAGAGTAAGCTTGCAGAGAACATAAAAACTGACTGTAAAAGCTTCTATAGATATGTGAAGAGAAAATGATTAGTGAAGACAAATGTGGGTTCTTTACAGTCGGAAACAGGGGAATTTATAATGGGGAACAAAGAAATGGCAGACCAATTAAATACATACTTTGGTTCTGTCTTCACAAAGGAGTACACAAATTACCTCCCAGAAATGTTGGGAAGATAGGATCTAGTGAGAAGGAGGAACTGTATGAAATCAGTATCAGTAGGGAAATGGTGTTAGGGAAATTGATGGGATTTAAGGCTGATAAATCCCCAGGGCCTGATGATCTGAGACTTAAGGAAGTGGCCCCTGAAATAGTAGATGCATTGCTGGTCAATTTTCAAAATTCTGTAGACTCTGGAACAGTTCCAATGGATTGGAGAGTAGCTAATCTAACCCCACTATTTTAAAAAAGGAGGTAGAGAGGAAGCGGAATTATAGACTGGTTAGCCTGACATCGGTAGTGGGAAAATGCTAGAGTCTATTATAAAAGATGTAATAACAGAGCACTTGGAAAACGACATGATCGGACAAAGTCAACATGGATTTACGAAAGGGAAATCATACTTGACATATCGGAATTTTTTTGAGGATGTAACTAGTAGAATAGATAAGGGAGTATCAGTGGATGTGATGTATTTGGACTTTCAGAAGGCTTTCGATAAGGTCCCACATAAGAGATTAGTGTGCAAAATTAAAGCATATGCGATTGGAGGTAAGGTACTGAAATGGATAGAGAACTGGTTTGAAGACTGGAAACAAAGAGTAGGAGTAAACGGGTCTTTTTCCGAGTGGCAGGCAGTGACTAGTGGGGTACTGCAGGGATCAGTGCTAGGACACCAGCTATTCACAATATGTATTAATGATATAGATGAGGGAATTAAATGTAATATATCCAAGCTTGCAGATGACCTAAAGCTGGGTGGGAGCGTGAGCTGTGAGGGGGATGCAGAGAAGCTCCCAGTGTGATTTGGACAGGTTGAGTGAGTGGGCAGATGCAGTATAATATGGATAAATGTGAGGTTACTGATTTTGGTGGCAAAAACAGAAAGGCAGATTATTATCTGCATGGTGATAGATTGGGAAAGGGGGAGGTGCAGTGAGACCTGGCTGTCCTTGTGCACTAGTCACTGAAAGTAAGCACACAAGTGCAGCAGGCAGTTTAGAAGGCAAATGATATGTTGGCTTTCCTAGCTAGAGGATTTGAGAACAGGAGCAAGGATGTCTTGCTGCAATTATACAAGGCCTTGGTGAGCCCACATCTGGAGTATTGTGTGCAGTTTTGGTCTCATCTGAGGAAGGATGTCCTTGCAATGAAGGGAGTGCAGCAAAGGTTCACCAGACTGATTCCTGGGATGGCAGGACTGACGTGAAGAGAGATTGGGTCGATTAGGCTTGTATTCGCTAGAGTTTAGAAGTATGAGAGGGGATCTCCTAGAAACCTACAAAATTCTAACAGGACTGGACAGACTAGATGCAGGAAGGTTGTTTCCGATGGCGGGGAGTCCAAGACCAGGGGTCACAATCTAAGGATATGGGGTAAGCCATTTAGGACTGAGATGAGGAGGGATTTCTTCACCCACAGAGTGGTGAACCTGTTGAATTTTCTACTACAGAAAGCAGTTGAGGCCATATTAAATATATTCAAGAAAGAGTTAGATATAGTTCTTGGGGCTAAAGGAATTGAGGGATATGGGGAGAAAGCGGGAACAGGGTAGAGTTTGGATGATCAGCCATGATCGTATTGAATGGCGGTGCAGGCTTGAAGGGCCAAATGGCCTACTCATGCTCCTATTTTCTATGTTTCTGTGTTTTGTAGACACTGTCCTCCTCGCAGTTTACTTACCCACCTTGTTTTGTGTCATCAGCAAACTTGGATATGTTACACTTGGTCCCTTCATCTAAGTGATTAATAATAGATTGTTAATAGCTGAGGTCTCAGCACTTGTGGTGCTCCATTAGTAGTAGCCTGACTACCTAAAAAGGATCTGTTCATTCCTCGTCATTGTTTTCTGTCCTTTTAATCCTATATCTATGCTAATATATTGCCCCCAACCCCATGAGCCATTATGTTGTCCCATGTTGGATGTATCATTAAAATATAAACAAGATTTTTTTCTGTATTTAGCAAGCTAGGATAGCCAAATTATCAAGCAGTTTGTTCTGTCCTTTTTGGTTCATTTTTTTTTCATGTTTTCCAACAGCCTCCAAGTCAACACTTGTCAGTATGAGGTCACAAGAATCTAGAAAATGTGTTCCTGAGAGGAGTATTGCTATGGTCCCCATAAACCGTTGCTCCAATCAGGTTTCTTCTCCAGGTATTGTATTGTTTCCAAAACCAGGAGGGCTCTATCTTAAACTGCACCCCAATTTCTAAAATAGGAGCAATTGAATACGCTCATGCAAGTTGGACAGTGTGCCCAGGGGATTAGCTGGCCACTATCTAACTAAAAGATCCATGCTGCATCTGGGAATGCTGCTAGAAGTTTCTCCAGTTTCAAGGGGAAGTGCTATCAGTATGAGGCACTCCTTTTTGTGGTGTGTTAAAACAGTACAATTGTAAGTCTTGTACATTTTTTAATTTGTTTAATTTCTTCCTGTATTTCCTTTTCACTGTTGTCAATAATGTACTCCTAGTTATGTGCTCAATCCATTGCTGTTCTATAGCTCAAACTAAAGATTTAAATTCTTTTCCAATTAATGCCCCTTTCCCTCCCAAATATGATACACAGGTCTATTGTGAACACTGATCCAGTTGTAGCCACTTTAAGTGTTGCGACAGTGTCAGTTTCCTATTTAAAACAATTTTTTGCCCGTTTTTGATTTTCCTTCATTTTAACTTCTCACTGATATTTGACTTTTGGCAATCCCTTATTACTCCCTTATTACCAATGTTGTTGCTTTATCCTCCTGCTTTATTAATTTAAAATCTCACTGACTGCTCTAGTTAAACTGCCCTTTCAGGACATTGGATTCAGTTCTGTTAACAGTGACTGCACTGTCAGTAAAATTCAGTGCTGATGTAATGCTTCAGAGAACTATAATCTTTCCTCCTACACTGGGTTGACAATTTTTTCAGGCCCCGCTAAGGTTGGGATCAGGGTTGGATGAGGCCTGAAAATACCAGCAATGGGTGGCTTGTCAGTTTGTGAACACAGTTCCTGGCGCGACTATGTTTACCAGGGCAGGGGAAAGGGCTGCAGTCCTGCCACGTCCTCCATATAGGCCAATTAAAGTGCTTGCTGAGCTCGCTGATGGGTGTTGAAGGTTTCATGGGGGTGCAGGGTTACATGTGCTATCTGGGACAGACCAGGTGAAAGGAGAGATACAGAGGGAGGAGCTAGGCGTGGGCACCCCAGGAAATTAGCACTGAGCTATAAAAGTTTCATTGATGCACAGGGGCACTCATATTGGTCGACAGGTGCCCTTGGTCCTGTGCAAAAGGCTGGCAGTGTGGGGCTCGTCATCTTCCTGGCATCGCAGGCAGACGAGCAGGAGACAAGGCTGTGAAGGGGCAATTGCACAACCAGCTGAGCACAATTTGGGCCCAGTGCTAGAGGGGCAACACCCTCCAGAGGAAGGGGGGAGCCCTGGGCATCAGGAGGACAGGAGAGGAGCAAGGGGCCAGAAAGAACTGGAGGCCATATCTTCTGCATAGGAGCTACCTGGAGGTGACCAAAACCCAGTGCCGCAGGAGACCGTGACTCTCCAGGCAGACAGTCACAAATATCTGTGCCTTCATCGCCGAAGACAGTGCCCTCCCAGTAGCTGTCAAAGGCACAGTGGTCTTGAACTTCTTTGCTTTTGGCTCCTTCCAAGGATCAACTGCAGACTGTGGCACCTCTCAAACGCTGCGCACAACTGAATCTTGCAGGTAACAAGGCCCTATTTGCCACAGCTGGACAATATATTCATTTCATCACAGATGGGGGTCTCGCAGGCACTAAGGGCCTTGGGCTTTGATGCCATTGCTAGATTCCCCCAGATGGCCATCAAGGTACCCAGTGCCAGTCCAGTGAGATTCAACAGCAGGCTTCCACTCCCTCAATGTTCAGGTAGTTTGCGATCACAAGAGCTTCCTCCTTGTGTGTGCTTGCTTTCCTGGCAGTTGCCATGATTCTTTCATCTTCTACCAATCCAGGCCACTGCAGATCTTCACTCCAACCCCAAAGTCTGTGGATAGATCCTAGGGGACAAGGGATATCCCTTGAAGCGATGGCTACTCACCACTCTAGGATTACCACCACCCCCCCCCCCCCCCCACCTGAAACAGGCACAAAGGTGGTACAGCCAATGCCACCTGCTCAGTAGGATCACTATTGAGCAAGCCATCAGGCTTCTGAAGATGCAATTCTGGTGCTTGGACCAGTCAGGTGGCACCCTCCAATACACACCTGCAAGATTCTTGGTCATTTTGGTAATCTGCTGTTCTCTATAACATGGTCCTCCAGAGAGGTGTGGAGCTTGAGGATGGTGAGGCCCTGGAACCACATACCGAAGTGGAGGCTGAGGGGGAGGATACAGATGACTGAGATGCTCCAGCTACAAAGGGAAGTAGTTGGGCACTGAGCAGGACGCCAAGACCTACAACCAGGGTTTGCAAGCTGAAAATTGTCCCAGCTCACGTTCCCCACCCCAACTCAAAAATCCAGCCCAATATATTTATAACTATGCATTTTCCTCCCTAATCTGTACTGGCTAGATGGTTTCACTAATAATACTGAGTGACTTTTTGAACCACTATTCGCAGAACCTGAATCCTATTTTTCCCCAATGTTACTAATTCTGACCTAAACTATGACTTTGGTCCATTTCCTTTGCCGAATTTGAGGGACAATTGGAAACACAACATTATATGGAAGTAAAAGGGTTCGTTGAATGCATGCAACAGGAGTGTAATAGTGAGGCAGAGGAAGGCAAGTGACAGAGATTTTGCATCGTGCTCAGTTTTATTCCTTATCATGACATGTTGGAGACAACAAATTGTGGGACTCCTTTACAGTTACAGAAGAAACTGTTTACTACTTTCACTGTCAACTCTCACACTATGTTCCTGCACATAACTTTCTTTACCTTGGCTATCCACTTGCTCCACTGCATCATAGCAGTATTCATGAATTCCCTTCCCTGAGTCACCACCCATATATATCGCAGAGGTATATAATTTGCTAGATACTTGTCAGACAGTTTCAACCTACTGGGAGTTTCCTGAACTGATCACTGAGACAAGTATCTGCCTCTGGATCAGAAGGTTATAGGTTCAAGTTGTAATCCAGAGCCTTGAGCACTTATCAAAGCTAACACTTCAGTGCAGTACTGAGGGAGTGCTACAACATCAGCGATACTACCTTTCAGATGAGACATTAAACCAAGGGGAAAAGTTTAGGGGGGATATGCGTGGAAAGTTCTTTACGCAGAGGGTGGTGGGTGCCTGGAACGCGTTGCCAGCGGAGGTGGTAGATGCGAACACGATAGCGTCTTTTAAGATGTATCTAGACAGATACATGAATGGGCAGGAAGCAAAGAGATACAGACCCTTAGAAAATAGGCGACATGTTTATGTAGAGGATCTGGATCGGCGCAGGCTTGGAGGGCCGAAGGGCCTGTTCCTGTGCTGTAATTTTCTTTGTTCTTTGTTCAAGGACCTGTCTGCTTCATTGGGTAGATGTAAATTAACTGTAGCATTTTCATACATTACAACAGTGACTACACGTCAAAAGTACTTAACTCACTGCCTGTGAAGTGTTTTGAGACCTCCTCTGCTTGTGAATAGCATTATATGTAAATGCAAGTTCTTTCTCTGTCTCATTTATTCCTCCCCTGGGATGTGCAATCTAGAACTCGTTCCTTCCATGTAGTGCAGAATGTCTAATTGTTTTAGAGCTCAGTTTCTTTTGACCGAGAGCCACTTATACTTAGTATTTTGCTTTTATTTCAATTCTGCGGATGCTGAAAATCTTAAATAAAAACAGCAAGTGCTGGAAATGCTCAGCACCTGTGGAGAGAGAAAGAGTTAACATTTCAAGTCAGATATGACTCTCCAGAACCGAAGAAAGGTAGAAATGTGATGGGTTTTATGCCATTGAAAGGGGGGGAGGGGGAGGAAGCCCAAAGGGAAGGTCTATGACAGGTGAGAGGGCAGGAGGGATTAAATGACAAAGATGTCATGGAACAAAAGGGAGTGGTGATAGCCACAGTAAAAGACAAAGTATTTGTCCAGCGAGAGTGTTAATGGCAGAATAATGAACAGCTCTGTTCAAAAGCAAAAACATGAAAAACAAGTTTAAGACCGACACATGGTTTAAAAAAAAAAGAATCAAAATGGGGGTCATGGTCTGAAATTGTTGAACTCAATGTTGAGTCCAGAAGGCTGTAGAGTGTTGAATCTGAAGATAAGGTGCTGTTCCTCAAGCTTGTGTTGAGCTTCTCTGGAACACTGCAGCAGGCGAAGATAGAAACGTGGGTGTTAGAGCAAGGTGGTGAATTAAAATGGCGAGAACCGAAAGCTTGGGGTCATGCTTGCGGACTGAGCAGAGGTGTTCTGCAAAGCAGTCACCCAATCTGCGTTTGGTCTCCCCAGTGTCAAGGAGACCGCATTGTGAGCACTTCCAACACTTCCCTTCCTCGACTTCTCTGTCTCCCTTTTTAGGGATAGGCTGTCTACTAACATTCATTATAAGCCGACTGAGTCCCACAGCTACCTCGAATACACTTCCTCACACCCTGCCTCTGGTAAGGACTCCATTCCATTCTCCCAGTTTGGTCCCAGTTTCTCCGTCTCCGTCGCATCTGTTCTGATGATGCAACCTTTCACAACAGCGCTTCTGATATGTCTTCCTTTTTCCTCAACGGAGGATTCCCCCTCACTGTTGTTGACAGGGCCCTCGACCATGTCTGACCTATTTGCCACAATCCTGCTCTCACTCCTTCTACTCCCTCCCAGAGCTGCAATAGGACTCCCCTGGTCCTCACTTTCCTCCACATCCAAAGGATCATCCTCCACCATTTCTGCCACCTCCAGCATGATGCCACCACCAAACACATCTTCCTCTCCCCTCCACTGCCAACATTCTGAAGGGACCTTTCCCTCTGCAGCACCATGGTTCACTCTTCCATCACTCCCAACACCTCGTCCCCTTCCCACAGCACCTTCCCATGCAATCGCAGGAAGTGTAACACCTGCCCTTTTACCTCCTCTCTCCTCAGCATCCAAGGCCCCAACCACTCCTTCCAGGTGAAGCAGTTATTCACTCGTACTTCTTTCAATTTAGTATACTGTATTCGCTGCTTGCAATGCGGTCTCCTCTACACTGGGGTGACCGCTTTGTGGAACACCTCTGCTCAGTCCGCAAGCATGACCCTGGGCTTCTGATTCCTTGCCATTTTAGTTCATCACCTTGCTCTCTCACCCACGTTTCTATCCTTAGCCTGCTGCCGTGTACCAGTGAAGCTCAATGTGGAACAGCACCTCATCTTCCGATTAGGTACTTTACAGCCTTCTGGACTCACTGTTGTGTTCAACAATTTCACACAGTGACTCCCGTTTTGATTGTTTTTTTTAACCATGTGTCAGTCTTAAACTTGTTTTTCATGTTTTTGCTTTCAGACTGAACTATTCATTATTATGCCATTAACACTCACTCTGGACAAATGCTGAATTTTACAGACAACCCAACGTCGGGAGTTTTGGTGGTGGGGGGGTGGGTGGGTGGAGTTCTGGAAAATGCCTCTGGGGGAGGTCTGCCACGCACCCTGACGCTGCAAGGGCCTGGCCCAATATTGCTGCCGGCGGCGAGGCCTTGTGGCAGCTCCCCTGCTGCTCAGCGACGGGACCACTATTAACATATGTAAATAGATTTAAATCACTGCATTAATTACCTTTACGTCTCTGCCGTCTGTCCCAGTCCGATATTCGTGCCAGTGGCCGGGACTCCCGCGCCTTCGGATCCCCGTCTGGGGAACCAAGGCATAACACTGGTAGGGAGGGGGCGAGCAGGTAATTTTCTCAGTGCTGGAGTGGGGTCAAACTAATATCATTGGTGTAGGGGATAGTGGAATTAGTTATAGTGTAAATTTATGTACTTGGGTGGGTCGGGTAAAGAGAAGTATTTTGGTGGGGGAGAGGACAGGAAATTAATTGAATTGTTAATGGGGGGGGTGGGAGAGGGGCAGAATAAATTAATTAAATTTTTTTATTAAATTTTTCTTTAAATATGTAAATTGAAAGTTAGAGCCCGAGGACCTTTAAAAATGGCATCAGTGCCTGCGCACAGGCAGCTGACGCTATTGCTGGCGATGGACCACGCCCCCACTGAATATCGCGGTGGCTCTGCAATGTGTGCCCGTGTGGGCGGACCGCCATTGTTTTCGCCCGCTGCCGATCTCTGCGGCAGGACTATAAATTTCAGCCCTTTGTCTTTTACTATTACCACTCCCTTCTGTTCCATGACATCTTTGTCATTTAATCTCTCCTTCCCTCTACCCTGTCACAGACCTTCCCTTTGGACATCCTCCCCCTCCCCCCTTCAACAGCATAAACCCCATCACATTTCTACCTTCCTTTGGTTCTGAAGAGTCATATCCAACTTGAAACATTAGCTTTGTTTCTCCACTGATGCTATCAGACCTGCTGACTATTTCCAGCACTTTCTGTTTTTATTTTATACTTAGGATTTTCCTTAATGCTCATAGTTTCCAGGCACTATCATATCATGCACCCTATGCTGAACACTGGTTTCCACTATTTGGATATAATAAATGGCCTGAAAGGAATCATGCTTTACATATTTGAAAGTAGTTTCAAACCAACCTCAGTTCCAGACAAATACCTTGTACACAGCCTTATAATTTTGGGCTCTCAAAGGATACACTGATTCTTGAACATGCCAGTGAGCAAATGCAGGGACTTCAACAATTTGCATTTATTAGAGCACCTTTTAAAGTAGGAAAACATCCCAATGTGCTTCACAGGAGCATAATCAGACAAAAATTGAGACAGGACCAAAAAAGGAAACTGTAGAATAGGTGACCAAAAGCTTGGTCAAAGAGGTAAGTTTTAAGATGGGGCAAAGGGAGTTGGGGTTGTACAAGAGTCCAGAGTTGGACGAATGAGTGCAACATTCTCGGCGGGTCATCGAGTGGAATAGATCTTCCTGCCTCACAAGAATCATTCTTCACAAAGAAGGGGTCCAACACTGTATCTGGTCATAAGGACCATCTAGTTCCCTGGCGTGTCCTAATTGCAAATGTTCATGTTTTACAAAAAGTAAAGTGGGAATGGACTGCCGATGCAGGCAATAAAGGCAGATGGGAGAAATGGATAGATAGTTGAGAGTTTTTAGAACTGGCCAAATGGACCACAGGTCTTTCCTATGTCACTGCAGATAGCCAGATGAGATGATATGCTCTGGTCAGATATAAAGCCCAAGGCCTGCACGTGGCACCATTTGATCTGAAGCTTACCAGATATGGATTACCAATTGGCCTCTTAAACCCACACCCACTCTCCTTTTTAAAAAGACACTACATCTGTGGGGATAGTCTCAGAATGAGGGGTAGGCCATTTAAGACTGAGATGAGGCGGAATTTCTTCACCCCAGAGGGCTGTGGAAGCTTAATTATTGAGCATGTTCAAGATAGAAATCGATAGATACCTGTACACTAATGACATCAAGGGATATGGGGATAACGTGGAAAAGTGGCATTGAGGTAGATGATTGGCCATGATCTAACTGAATGGCGGAGCAGGCTCAATGGGTTGACTGGCCTACTCCTATGTTCCTATAAATTAATAGATGGAATTATTTGCAGAATAAAGATGCTTCTACAAGGTATACAAGTTTCTTCTATAAATTGTAGGTGCATACCAAACTGTTAGAATTTAGGAGGCGAGACTAAATGTTTAATAAATGGCATAGGTTACATTTGACAGTCTTAGAGTTACAATCAATTGGAAAGAAGTTGATGTCCCATACCTTTAACTTGTATCCATGTTCTCTGAAGTAACTTTAGGTTTAAAAATTTTAGACTTCCCTTTTAAAATACCAAATTAAATACAACTGATCTGCAATGTTCTCTAATTTACTTATTGAAAGCCAAAACGAACAAAGTAAATATGGTTTTCCATGAAAGATAATTACAGGGTCTGGCTCAAATGATAGCATGTGCCTCTCAGGTTTGAGGTTGTTGGCTCAGACTTATTTACATAATTTAGGCTGTGTAATGTTCAGGGAATGTTACATTGTTCAAGGTGCCAACGTTTAATTGAGTTTGCCTAGTCAAGTGGATGAAAAGATCTTTCAGCACTATTTGAAGAGCAGTTTTCCCTATCCTAGCCAATATCCTCCCTCGGGCAGTAAGTCAGAACCAGAAAACTGTATGTAAGTCTGTTGATTTAACTTCTATTACAGGCAACTTGCTTGAAGGCACGGTTAGAGACATGAATGGTTGTCTTGAAGAAGATGGAGCAATTGCAGCGTGGCTTCTTATCTGGTGCTGTCTCCAATTTGATTTTTTAAGGAACTAACCAATTTGGTAGATGATGAAAGCTCATGAGATAGACTTTCAAAGTTGTTGGAAAAAGTGCTGCACAAAAACCTAAGTAAGGTTGTAGCTTTTGGGATTGGCGGGCAGATCTTGGTTTGGATAACAATGAATTTGTTGCATTCACTTAGACTAAGAATAATTATTAATAATCCTGGCTCTGATGGGGGCTAGTCACTAGTGAAGTCCCATAGAAATTGTGTTAGGGAGTTACTCTTCATCATTAATGATATGAATAGAAGCATCAAGGGAATGATGTATCTGATGTCCACAAAACTGGGATTTGGGATCTTGGCTGAAAAAAATACTTTGGTAGATCCAGACATCATGAGTGAGTGGCAGATGTCTTTCAATATAGACAAATGTATTGTACCAAATTCAGAATTACTGCTGAACAGCTTTTGGGCATGTACACATGATGCAAGATTCTGGCAACTAAGTGGAGAAGGATCAAGAGATTTTAGTTCCTGAATCATTGTTGTGAAAGTGAATTGGGTTTTACATATTTATAGTTAGGATAATTGAAATATCACATTAGAAGTACAATCCTTTTCTTATGTAGGACTATGGTCTGGTTGCATGCAGAATATCGGCCCAGATTTCACAGTCAGCAGCGAAGGGATGGTAATTGATGCTGACCTAGCTATCCCTGTGGCATGGATTTCCCCTTTCCCAGCTTCAGTTTGATTCTGGCGTCAAGTTAAGGGGGGATCCAGGAATAGTGATGTCATCAAGCAGGGTAAACAACCAATCAAGTTTGAAGTATTCTCAGAGAGAGGAAACCAGGAAGTAAAATGCACTGGATTTTTACTGCCAATTAAAGTAAAAGGTACAGACACGTGGAATTAAGCTAGAATCTGAAATATCAAACATTTTTTAAAAAATGAATATTTTTAATCATGAAAAATTCTCATTCCACAAATATAAAATGTGCTTTTCAGCAACAGTGAGGTTGTTCAGTAATTCTGAACTTGGTAAGTTGTTAAACTCAGTTACACCTCATTCTACTAGTTGTAATTTTTTCCAAAGGTATTTACAGTGAGACTAATAGCGTAAAAAGGACATGTTTTTCTCAGTTCACTGATTTCTACTTAATTGCAGTCTAGGGGGACTTCAACAACACACCATGTGGGGAAGCATAGCGTCATTGACAGCAAATTCTGGATTTAACTGCGCACTTGCAGACTACAGAAGTTGCGATCAGTTTCCAAGGTGTAATAATGGTGAAAGCTGACTGTTTTGCCATCATTAGTAGCTAAAATCCTGAGCCTTTATGCTCTGTTTTGGTCCCCTCCACATGAGTGAATATCAAGGCCCTGGGAGTACAGTGGAAGACCACTTGACTGGTACCTAGTTTAAGGGCCTTTACTTAACAAGAACAAGCTTAGAGAACTAGAACATTTTACTTTGGGTATTCTATCTAGTTGGATAGGTTATTTAGAGTAGGTAGATAGAGGAGGACTATGGGGCATCAGTGCATGTTGCAAAAGCAGAGTGGGTTAGATGCTGGGAAGCAATTTTCAGAAGGAGTTGGACTCTGAAATAGCTTGCCAGTCTCTGTGGTGCATTTGGATTTCCTGCAGGTAAATGGACTTGGTCCAGTTCCTGTGTGTGGAAGATATTTCAAATTTTAGATGGTACGTGGGTTAATGGTGACCAGTGATACCATTCACTGTGGTCTCCTGGAGCTTGACTAGGGTTGTGAATCCTTTGGATTGTCCTGGAGCATCAAGGAACTAAAGATAAATCTCCTAGGCACAGATGCAAGCAACCCAGGAGATAAGTCATTGGAGAATTGTTTCTGTGGGGTATATGGTGCATGTATGTTGCACCATCTTGAGATGGGGTAACTAGTCTTTTCCTGTTCTTTTCTTTTACCCAACATCGCTGAAATAGATTGACTAGTCAGTCATTTCAGTTCCTATTAATGGAACAATGCTACACACAATGGACTGTCACATTTATCTGTAACAGTGCTTAAACTTCACCAGTATTTCAGTGGAGGTGATGTCACCCTGAAAATGTGAGGAGGTGCTTCAACTTTTCAGGATTTTTTTGATCATTTTTTTCCACTTTTAACACTGGATTTTTTTTTAAGTAAATGTGTATTCATACTATCTTTTTTTTAGAAAAAGCACTCATATAAGGGTACTTAACATCCTAATTGGAAGTTTTTTTCCCCCAGAGACTAAACAAAGAAATTTGTGGTCTTGTCTGGGTTTATGGAAAAATACCTCTTGCCCATTGTGTTAGAGAATTCTTTATTTGTTTCTTTGAGCAGTAGAGGTGAAGAAGAGAGACACAGACAGTGAAGGCATTCTGTCTTGAAATGGGAATCAGCAGAGATGGTCAGGCTTCAAAAGATGGGAGCCTGTAGGAAGATGAGGTCTGTCCGTGGCAAATTTGTAATAGTGCTATATGCATTGGTACGACCAGGTGAGGAAGGGGTCTCAGGCTTCCTTCTGGCCCTTTTCCTAGTTTGGCCATAACAGGGTTTAACTTTTAAGAACACAGAGTTTATAGCTTCACCTCAGTCCTTGCTCACTGCTCTCTAATTGTAATTGTAAATGAACCAACCAGACAGGTTTTCTTAGGTTTAAACAAGAAAGATGTAAGTTTATTAGCCTTAACACTCTAACTCAGTTAAAATTACTAAAACTACGCTGCACAACCACGCTAGCATGCATACGAGATAAACACACACACAAATAGATACAGAAGAGGAGAAAGAATAAAGGGGTGGGAGGGGTTGGAGTAGTAAATGGCATTTAGTTACTGTATTTAGTTTTGCTGTAAAGTCCTTGATTATAGTTGAAGTCTTGCAGTTCTCACTGGGGCCCAGTGCACACTTTCAAACTTGTTTCTCTGGTACCAGAAGGCTGAAGAGGTCCTCTGTCTTGAGGCTTAAGCTGTGGGTTGCTAGGACTTAACTTTAGAGGGAGAAAGAGAGGACCTTCTCGTTGGTTTTCAAATTGCAGTCTGCCCTTACTGAGTGGCCCAATTCAAAAAGTTCCCAGGTTGGCCAGCAGCTTAGTCATGTAACCAGCTCTTTGTTTGAAACAGAATTGTCTGCGAGGATTGTTGATTTCAAAAGTTCTCCAGTCACACTCAGTGGGGGTAGTGGGGGGAGGGGATGGGTTGGTGGTGGAGGTTTGTCTCTTACAAAATCAGTGGCTCTCAATGCCTTTTGATCACCACTATTGGCAAAACCCATCTTGCTAATTGAGTCAGGGAGCACTCCCACTGTCTCTCTGGAGACAATTGTGTCTCAGAATGCAAATGTGCAGCTATGATTTAGCTGTTCAGCTCTGTGGTCCTTTTAAACAAGTTATGTTCAATGTCCAGTAAAAAGTTCAAGTAGTGTTTAGTTTAGTTTAGTTTAGAGATACAGCACTGAAACAGGCCCTTTGGCCCACCGAGTCTGTGCCGACCATCAACCACCCATTTATACTAATCCTACACTAATTCTATATTCCTACCACATCCCCACCTGTCCCTATATTTCCCTACCACCTACCTATACTAGGGGCAATTGCTAATGGCCAATTTACCTATCAACCTGCAAGTCTTTGGCATGTGGGAGGAAACCGGAGCACCCGGAGGAAATCCACGCAGACACAGGGAGAACTTGCAAACTCCACACAGACAGTACCCAGAATTGAACCTGGGTTGCTGGAGCTGTGAGGCTGCAGTGCTAACCACTGTGCCGCCCGATCCATATGACGAAATTAATTTGTTTCCATTTGGCTGGTGTGGGTTCCGTCACAGCACTACTGTTTCACAGTAGATATAAAAATATTCATTTGGGAACAGGGAGTTACATGGTTTTCCCATATTCATATGAATTTTCAATTAGGCAGCAAAACTGATAGAAGTTTTTTTTTAAATCAGCTAGATGATCACTCAAATGTCATAATTGTTAACTTTTTATTGATATCTTCCATCCATCATCTGTTAATCATCCATCATTATCCTTCTAGTCAATGACTTACTGTAATGAAGGAGGAGAAATTTCATTAAAATGTCCCTTTATCCCTACAAAACTGAAAATTAGGTGTAATAGAGAGAATTCATAAGAATATCTCTGCAAGATGTACCAATCACTGGTTGATAGATGAAGCTTTGGCATTCTACAAGCACCACATAACTTGTCTCTTGGTTCGACCTCTAGTCTACATTAGTACAGTAGGGATTGGTTAGAGTCCTCATGTAACTAATGCATAACTGAAGAAGTCCTAGGTGAGAGAGAAGAGCCAGATTGAATTGAGGGGATAAGGGACCAGTATGAACTGGGAGGGTTGGAGGAGACTGTGTACCTGTGGAAGGATGGGAAGTTGGATGGGTTACAGTGTCTGAACTGGGCAGGAGGTTGGATTTTGGAAAGTGCTGTTGAGGTAATCTTTGGAAAAGTGATATGGTGGTTAGTCAGTTGAAAATATGAATGTCACTGTTTTTCCATTTTAGATTTAAAAATCCTAATGCAACATTTTTTGAATGAATATCAAATTTGAACATGCACCGCCAAGATTGTACCTTCATGATTTGGATTTCTAGCTCCCGCTTTGTTACTGCCATACAAGTAAAGGAATAGCAATTATACCAACAGCTTAAGGTACAAAACCTATGTGACTATTCGGTTTCACATGACAAAGGCTTATAATCAGGGTTGCTCTCAACTTGTAAGCATTTTAGGGGCAGTGTCAACTTTTACTGGTTTTGGGATTGCCATGTATGCTTCTTAGGCTTGCCAAGTTCATAATTGGGAGAAGCAGAGAGGGAGGGCTTGTTCCTCTTGGTGTCAGTCTGTGGAAGCCCTGTGGCCCATTCATCTGGGGATGCTTTAATGACTGAGTTCTGTTCACTTCATTGCAAGCAAGTTTTCTCCCTGGCTGGTTGGCAGTGCATTTTGCACTACACCCACTTCTACATTTGGTTGTAACAAATGTAATGCCTTCTACTAAAAGTACTAAATTAAGTTTCAAAAATTTTGAGACCATGCCCTTAGATTGCATCTAGATGTGCAGTATACCTACTTGTAAAATTGCCACTGCACAATTGTTCTCAGATCAAAGAGAGCGAAATACAGGAAGATGGTACGAGAGAAACCCTTCTGTGGCAAGGCTGGGACAGAGATGGCAAAACCTATAAAACAATGCTCTAACTCACCGCATGTAATGTCACAGGAAATGTATTAGATTAATATAATATAAGAATTACTTCTCAGTAGGTTGTCCAATCGTATGCATACCCTATGACAAGGGTGCCGCAATAAAACTTTTAGCCGTTCCTGCGATTCACATTTTTACATCCCTCACCTTCCATGTGGGTCGCAGGAAAACTTAGGGAAGATTTGTTCCAGGAAGTGATGGTGGTATCTAGGCTTCATTGACCCTGTTTTGACCACCCCGCTGCCACCACCACCAACTCCCCAGACTTCTGAAGTATTTCCATTCATGCGGCCTCCTGCTGATCTCCCGCTGGTCTTTTTTTTCCCCCAAATAGGAATGAAATATTCAGACAAAGGCTCCAATTTCTTCACAGTAGGGGATATAGCAAATACACACACAAACAGGATTCAAACTCAGGAAATGTTCTAAATGCTCATGACCTTTTTACATGAGCACTGGATGAAGTTTGTGCACATAGAAGAACCTTCACTTGACTACTGCTCAAATTCCTGCTACAGCCAAGGTATTGGGTGCAAGCTAATGTGAATAATATTTGCCAGGCTGCTAAAACAATCAATCACGGGTTTGTTGGACACAGGAGGCAGGATGGCTATCCAGAATATTGTACTGAACCACTTCATATGGCTAAGAATCTTACATTTCTTGCCATACTTACAGAAAAAAGTTGGCAGGCTGCCATTATGCGAAGGAGATGGCAGTAACGCAGAATAGTTCTGAAAAGCAAAGGAAGCTTGATTTCTGTCGATGTTGGTGGTGGAGATGCTTTTTTTGTTTTGTTTTTAACATTCCGATTGCAGAATTTCATGCACTGGGAGGGAGAACGTATCCGAAACCTGCATTCACGCTGCCAGCAACTTTCCACCCATTAAAATACATGGGAAGAAATTTGAATGAACACCGCTGTGCGGATTTAAAAATTGTGGGCAGCGTCCACCAAATCTACTGAGAGAATAACCATCATTTTCTCTGCTTGGCTTTGTGTGAGTTATCCATTTTATGAGGGAAAACAATATATGCCCTGTGTTACCCTGTGAAAGCTGCCACTAATGACAAGCGGACATAGATACCAGCAGTTTATATTGGGAGCACACCAGATCAAAGAACGCTCCTGTGATGCTCTCCAATTTCAAAGTAGAAGTACAAGCTGTCGAGGATATGTTCATAAGGCTGTGTAACTACATTGGCTTGAGCAATCCAAACAGCTTGTGAACTGTAGGCTCTTTAAGTTTAAGATCTTTGATTCCAGTCAGATGCTTCACTTGTGTCAGCACCCTCTTTATTTTGGATATTAATAGGGTGATTCTGAAGCCCATCGATTTTTACCAAAGATTCTTCTTCTTCTTCTTCTTAGGCCTCCTTGTCTCGAGAGACAATGGGTAAGCGCCTGGAGGTGGTCAGTGGTTTGTGAAGCAGCGCCTGGAGTGGCTATAAAGGCCAATTCTAGAGTGACAGACTCTTCCACAGGTGCTGCAGATAAAATTGGTTGTCGGGGCTGTTACACAGTTGGCTCTCCCCTTGCGCTTTTGTCTTTTCTCCTGCCAACTGTTAAGTCTCTTCGACTCGCCACACTTTAGCCCCACCTTTATGACTGCCCGCCAGCTCTGGCGATCACTGGCAACTGACTCCCACGACTTGTGATCAATGTCACAGGACTTCATGTCGCGTTTGCAGACGTCTTTAAAGCGGAGACATGGACGGCCGGTGGGTCTGGTACCAGTGACGAGCTCGCTGTACAATGTGTCCTTGGGGATCCTGCCATCTTCCATGCGGCTCACATGGCCAAGCCATCTCAGGCGCCGCTGGCCTAGTAGGGTGTATATGCTGGGGATGTTGGCCGCCTCGAAGACTTCTGTGTTGGAGATACGGTCCTGCCACCTGATGCCAAGGATTCTCCGGAGGCAGCGAAGATGGAATGAATTGAGACGTCGCTCTTGGCTGACGTACGTTGTCCAGGCCTCGATGCCGTAGAGCAAGGTACTGAGGACACAGGCTTGATACACTTGGACTTGCCAAAGATTACTTGATTTTTACTTGTCAGGAAAGAATCCACACAAAGTTGCATCCAGTTTTGTATCCCATCATATTGCCTCAGAGTGGTTGGATATACCTCACAGAAACTAGGGTTTATGACAAAGAAGGACACATGATCCATCTTTCAATATAGTTTTGTAACCAATATTTATTATTGGTAAATCTTTAGCTCACAGTTCTCTTCTGCTTTTCTAAATTTTCAAAAATATCAGTCTGAAAAAGCTATGAGATTAGTCCCCCCTCCCAAAGAACCTAACTTTCTAATTCAATCATAGCACAACACCAATGTGCAACAACTGTGCCTTGTATCTCCACTGGACCACTTTACAGCTTTCTCACTCAGGCTGTACTGGGAATTCTGACAATTAGTGCTGAAAAATAAATATACATTTTTAACAATGTTTTATAAATTTCCTCCTTGTGCATTCTATGATTTACATAAAATAAAGATCACCTGTGTTAGGGCCAGGTGAGGAGGGAGTCCCAGGCTCCCCTCTTGCCTTTCCTCTTATTTGACCACAATAGGGTTTATTCCTTTTTATACAGTGGCTGTGCTTACCATCTCAGTGAGTGTTTTACCTTTTACCTTTAATGTGATCGTGAAAGAACCAATAGGACAGGTTTTCTTGAGTTTAAACAAGAAAGAGGTGAGTTTATTATACTTAACAATCTAAACCCGATCTAAATAAAATAATTTTAAAAAAGCTATATATTCACGCACACATTTACATGAGAATCATACACACACTCTCAAATAGATTACAGAGTGAGAAGTAGATTTTGTGGTTGGATTAGAGTCCAGAATAAATAAAAATTAAATACACAGTCTGTGAGGTTGGATGATTCTGTGGTCTTCCGGATAAAGTTGTATTCTTGAAGTCTTTGGCTAGTCAAAGTGCACTTTGTGGCTGGCCCACTTGGCTTCGGGCTTTCTTGGAGGCAGACTTGTAGGTGGCTCTCTTTCCCCTGGTCTCAGTCTGGAGCAATCTGTAGGCTTGGAAGGTCCACAGTCACAGACAGTTTTCAAACTTGTGGTGTTATCTGGGGGGAGAGAGAGAGGGGGAGGCACACTGCCTTTCCGCTGCTGTACCCTCTGTTACTGGCTTGACCCTTTGTTCAACGAAACTCTCAGCTTTCACAGAGATGGACAGACGGTCAAATGACTGCTTCAGTGTATTCTCTGGAACCTTCTAATGAGATTCAAGGTTTGGAATTGGCTCCCCAGGCCCCAGGATGCCAATTTTTACACTTGGAGGGGCTTGTTCTTTCAAAGTCAAGGTGTTAGGGATTGTCTTGAATGCTGTGCTATTGTAATTAGGTAATTCAATCACTTAGAGCAAGCCATTGTTCTTGGTCCATGCTCCTCAGACCTCTGTCTCCTATTGGGGCCTTGGAATGTGAAAAGGTGTTTCAGATGCAAATTGCGGTGGCCATCTTGGCTGCCAGTTTTTAAAAAGTTAACTAGAATTTTTTCCATTAAAAGTTTAATGTAAATTTCCAACTGATGAATTAATATTCCTTATTTGACATATCCTTTTTCTTGACACCTGTCATTGATGTAACTGTTTCATGTTTGTATGTGATATATTGCCATTTTAAATTCTATATGGTATCAATCTCTATTTTCTATGTACACTAAGACATTCATATTAGGAAAACATTGTGGTGTATGGAGGATCCCTGAATCCATCAGTAAGACTGATGTCCAAAAATTTAGGTGAGGAAAATGTTATGCCAAAATTGCAATATCTAGGAAGAATGTAAGTTATATAGTGCAGCATTAAGTCTCCAGATTGATTTAACAACTTTGGCCTGCTGCTAATGTCAGGTTATACAGATGGTGTGGCTTCTGCAGAAAATATTTCATTTTCAACTGTTGGATGTTAGCTGTGACTCAGGTAGCTTCACACCTGAGTCAGAAGGTTGTGGTTTCAAGTGCCACACCAGGGACATGAGTAAATAATCTGAGATGGCACTTCAGTGCAATGCTGAACTGTCAAAGGTGACATCTTTCAGATGAGACATTAAACAGAGGCCCTGTCTCCCCTCTCATGTGGATGTACAAACTCTCACAGCACCGCTTTGAAGAAGAGCAGGGGAGTTCTCTCTGGTGTCCAGGCTAACATTTATCCCTCAAGGAAACAAGTCCTGGCAATACATCAAAGAATGTGCAATGTTGTGATGACTCTGACTAAATTATACCTGTGATCATAAGCAAATATAAATTGGATTACTCTTGACAAACCAAAGGTGACATTTAATAATGAGATACAAACCTCAAATTAGAGACTTAATTAAAATCAGTACCTTTCCAATAAATTATAACTTTTTTAAAAAAGGTTATTCCAGTGGCTTCTTGTTTAAATTGCACAGCAATTCTAAATTGGCATAATAAGAACATCACTCATTTAATTCATTGGTACAACAGAATGGATGAGAACGTCTAAAGGAAAAAAAAGGCTAACACAAATTTTCTTAGCCAGCTGACTCATTGAAATCTGGTTTAAACTGTTATGTTCCTTTTAGGCAATTTTGTATGTATTTTATCCCAGTACTTTCAGTTTTTCAAATTACAATATTACTTGGAAATAGTTTTTTTGATTGCCTGTGAGGATACTTTTTTTTACAACAAGAAAATGGATACTTTGGTGGCAGTACAGAAAGTACCAACCAGTCTGATAGCTCACTTAAGGTCTATGAGTTATAAAGAAAGGTTGAAGAGTGTAGAATTATTCATTTTATGGAATAGAAGGTACAAGGACATATTAGTCATGATGCTAAGCAACAGGTAAATTGACCACCAATTAATATATGCTCCAAGATTGTCACAAATGCAAGCCAGGGACACTTTCAAGCTTAGGAGAGGGAAGAGGCGGAAATACTCAAGATGAACGTGTGCAATGGGCTACACAAGGAGGCAGTGGGGATAGATAATATGATAACATGTAAAGGATAATTGAATAGATATTAGAGTGGGTAATTGAGAGGTATTGGATTTTGGGGACTGTCAGATAGATTGGGTAATCTTTTCTGCTTTAGTTTATAGTCCTATGTATGTGTAATCTCAGCTTCCACATTCTTGATCAAATGCCTCATAATTCAATGGACATGAGTCTTTAGAATAGTCCACAGCGGCACAGTGGCGCAGTGGTTAGCACCGCAGCCTCACAGCTCCAGCAACCTGGGTTCAATTCTGGGTACTGCCTGTGTGGAGTTTGCAAGTTCTCCCTGTGTCCGCGTGGGTTTTCTCCGGGTGCTCCGGTTTCCTCCCACATGCCAAAGACTTGCAGGTTGATAGGTTAATTGGCCATTATAAATTGTCCCTAGTATAGGTAGGTGGTAGGGAAATATAGGGACAGGTGGGGATATGGTAGGGATATGGAATTAGTGTAGGATTAGTATAAATGGGTGGTTGATGGTCGGCACAGACTCGGTGGGCCGAAGGGCCTGTTTCAGTGCTGTATCTCTAAACTAAACTAAACTAAAACCTATTTACTTTGTCTAAGCTGCGATTTATTTATTTTTTCTTTCTCCCTTTTGGTGAAGTTGTTTATATTGAGGGCAATGAAAAACGTGACAATGGCCAATTTTCCTGGCTCTACCTACTGTATCTGTCCAAGCATGTAGGAACATAAGAACATAGGATTTAGGAGCAGGAGTAGGCCTATCAGCCCTTCGAGCCTACTCCGCCATTCGATAAGATCATGGCTGATCTGGTTGTGATCTGAACTCCACTTTCCTGTCTGTCCCCAAAACCCTTGACTCCCTTTTCTAAAATCTATCTAACTCAGCCTTGAATAAATTCAATGACCCACCTCAACTGCTTTCTGGGGATGAGAATTCCATAGGCTAACAACCCTCTGAGAGAAAAAAATGTGTTGGCACAATTCAAGTAGAGGACAATGTGGGATGGAAGAAGCTTTATTTTCATCTTCATTTTGTTTTTGACACTAGCTTTGTTTTCTTCAACTGGATGAAGTAAATGAGCAATTTCTGTTGAAACCATTGATTTATGCAAGTTTGTCATAAATTCAGATATAGAAATAAATCCTCTGCCCTTCCTTTCCCTCCTCCAACCCCTCCACAGCGCTTAAATTCGTGGAGTAATATTATTCCAAAATTTGAAATGATAACCCAAGCACTAATTCCATGTCACATAAAAATGCAGCACCTTTGTACAGTTACCCTTTTTTCTATATTTCAGTGAATTTTCAATTCACTGCAGAAATGTCTTCTTCCCCACTCCAGTCCACACCCCAGTTGATTCTGTGCCATCCAATCTTGTAGACCAATTTCCTGCATGCTACAGTAGCAAATGCTTTACCAAACTCAAAGTAATGGATGTCTATTGAACTCTCCTTGTCCACTATAATTACTGTGAAGAATAATAATAGCTTTGTCAGACATAAGTGACCTTCCATAAAGCCATGCTGACTTCCTTTTGATATACCCTATTTCTCCAGGTGCTTTATTATTCCCTCCTTCAGGATGCCACTAATGTTTTACCCACTACAGACGGCACACTGTCTGTCCTGTAATTATCTTTATGGCCCACTTTTAAAAATATATAAATTTATCTGGCATCAACTAGCTCACTAGCCACTTCTTTTAAGACCCTCGGATGAAGTCCATCAGGATCCAGGGACTTTTCAGCCCGCAGCTCCAACAATTTGCTCAGTACCACTTCTCTGGTGATTGTAATTTTCTTGAGTTCCTCTCTCCCTTCCATTTCTGGATTTACAGCTTTTTCTGGGATGTTCTTGTATCCTCTATAGTGAAGACCGATGCAAAATACCTGTTCAATTCATCTGCTACTACAGACCCGAGTCTCTTGTTAATATTTTCATTTTTACTTTCCCTTTTTAAAAGTTCTTTTCATTTTAAGCCTCCTAGACCACTGTCCCACACCGGTCACTATGCCTCCTTTAATTTTTTCCATCTCTGGTACTCTGACCGCCCCTCCCACAAATCCCTATCCCACCTTTCCTACTCTCCTGTCGCTGCCCCACACTTGACTCCTTCTTGGATAAGCCTGCAGCTTCTCTCAGGCATCCTCTGAAGGGGCCATGAAGACATTTGACACTGCCTCATTACGTGCAGCAACCCCAACTGTGCCATCCTACTCTCTCACCAAGCTTTCTACCCAGCTCACTTGCTGAGGCCTAACGTGGTCAATCTCCTCCCCATGCAACTCACCCTTCCCAGTAGCTGCGGGTCAGCTATCAGCACCCCCTCACATCTCTCTCCAGACTGTTTGTTCACTTGTGAAAAAGGCCCTTACCATCCATGAGCTTATTGTTAATGATTGCATCAACATCATGACCTGACTGAAGCCTGGCTGAGGGATGATGACAACTTTTCCCTAGATGAAGCCTCCTTAACTTACCACCAAGACCGTTGCATTGGCGTTGTGGCTCTTACCACAAAATTAAACCTTGGCTTATCCCCTTACTCATGTGGCACTTTCCCCTCCTTTGAGTATCTCACCTTATTCCAACTCTCTCACCTCACATTTAAAATCCTTGTTCTCTACTGCCCACTCAAGCACTATAAAAAATGTTCTGACATCGTCACTGCATGCCTCCCTCAGCCTCTGCACTGAGCGACTTCTCATACTTGGTGAATTCGACCTCCATCTCAATTCATCATGCTGTCTCTTCTCTGAATTTACTCACTTCTTATCCTCCTTGAACCTCTTCCTCCATGTAAACTCCCCAACCCATATTCATGGCCACCCCCTTGACCTTGCCATCTCACATGGCCTCGCTACTCACATTCTATCAATCACAGTTAAGGCCATCTCTGATCACGTCCTTGTACCACTCTTCACCCACATCCCCATTGCCCATCCCAACCGTACCTCCTTCTGTGCCTGCCCCAGGAAAAAAGCTATTCCCCAATTCACTTATAGCTGCACTTTCAAAATCCCAACTGTCTAGCCTTTTGCCGCCAATTCACCTCAACTTTCTGCAGCTACTGATTTGCCCAAATGCACCCTCACCTCCACCTTTGATGCCCTAGTCTGCACAAAAAACATTACTCTCTTTTACCCTGGCTATTGCCCTTGGTACGGCCCTTGTCCTCATTCTTTTAAAGCCAAAGGATGCGGACATGAATGGAAATGCTGGATGACTAGTTTAACCATTTATTGCCAGATCGGGCTGGACCATATAAAGCACTATCAGTTCTTGCTCTCATCTGCCAAAACTGTTCACTATTCCATGATCATCCTGGAATGTAAAAATAACCCTCTGCTTCATTTCTCTTCTGTAGACTATCTTCTTAAACTCCTCTCATCTGTCTTCACTCTCACCTCCAACAAGTTTGAGGTGCTCATGAATTTCTTTGTCATTCAGATTGGGACCATCCAATCAGCCACCTCTGCTATTTCCCTCCTTTCCCCTAGTCCTCTGAACTTCCCTCCTGCCCTAACTCTGAACATACATTGTTCTGTATTTTCTCTGCTACCTCCCCTCATGCCCTCTTCGAGCTCATCTTGTTCATGAGACACACCACCTGCTCCCTTGATCCTATTCCCACTAAACCGCTGACCACTCAATTTCCCCCCTGGTTTCCATGATAGCTAATATTGTTAACTGTTCTCTCTCTCCAGATATAGTCCCGCTTTCCTTCAAATTTGCTGCTATCACCCCTCTCATAAAACAACCCTTGACCCCTCAGTCCTTGCAAAGCACTACCCCCTCTCCAATCTCCCTTTCCTCTCCAAAGTCCTTGAACATGTTGTCATTTCCCAAATCTGTCCCTGTATTTTCTGGAATCCATGTTTGAATCCCTCCAATCAGGCTTCCACCCCTGCACAGTGCCAAAACTGCTCTATCTAAGTCACAAATGACAGCCTATGTGACTATGACATTGGTAAAATTTCCCAACTCGTCCTTCTTGACCTGTCTACATTATTGATCACACCATCCTCCTCCAATACCTCTCCAGCACCTTCCAGCTTGGTGGGACTGCTCGCACCTGGTTCAATTCTTATCTATCTAATTATATCAAGAGTATCACTTTCAATGGCTTCTCTTCCCGCTCCCACGTTGTTGCATCTGGTGTCATGCAAATAGCTATCTTTGGCCCCTTCCTATTTCTCATTTACACGCTGCCCCTCGGTGACATCATCTGAAAACACAGTATCAGTTTTCATATGTACACTGATAACACCCAGCTCAACCCCACCAACATCTTCCGCGATTCCTTCACTGTCTGTAAATTATCAAGCTGCTTGTTTGACATCCTGCACTGGATGACCAGAAATTTTCTCCAATTAAACATTGGGAAGACCGAAACAATTGTCTTCAGTCCTCTCTACAAACTGTTCCTTAGCTGCCAACTCCATCCGTCTCCATGGCAATGGTCTGAGATTGAACCAGACTGTTCACAACCTTGGTTCATATTTGACCCCAAAATGAGCTTCCAACCACATATCTGCTGTATCACTAAGACTGCCTATTTCCACATCTGTAACATCGCCCAACTCTCACACAGGCTCAGCTCATCTGCTGTTGAAATCCTCATCCATTCCTTTTCTACCTCTAAACTTGACTATTCCAATGTACTCTCACATTCTATCCTTTTTATATCTGAGGTCATCCAAAGTTCTGCTGCCCGTGTTCTTGCCCACACCATGTCCTGTTCACCCATCACCCCTCTACTCGCTGACCTACACTGGATGTTTTAAGTGAATTCAGACAGTCATCTAATCGAAGTGTACCAATGATGTCATTCACTACTAGAGGAAAGCACAAGAAGTTTATAACTGTTATCTGAACCCACAGATTGGATTACTGTCTGAGATTCATGGACTGGAATCCTGTATTACATATAATATTTAGTTAAGTTAGGTACAAGGGAGAGTGCTTTCAGTGTAAAGTATCATCTCAAATTAGGAAAGTTATTTAAAAATATCATCTTTAAATTAGCCATCATTGCAGAGCATATTTTAAATTCAATAAAGTTTCTGTTTACTAAGCACTGACATTTCAGGACAATAGAGTAACAACAGAGCTGTTCTAATGACATCAACTACTCAATAAATGGCTCACCAAGGAGCAATGCAGATGGTCTTGGAAATTAATCAGAAGGTATGCTGAAGACTTCAGTACTGGCCAAGTATTACTACATAGACCTTGCCAACTAGAGTCAGAGTTGGAGCTGGACACAAATAAAGCCTGTAGCTGACATTAACTGAGCAACTCCTTGGAGAACTTGGAGACCCTGGATGGTGGGATCCAAGGAGGGGTGATTATATAGAATTAAAAATAAAATGGGATGTTACGTTGACAATCTATGTACTTGACTAAATGTGGCAGAACCAATGCCTCTTAGAGACCACAGATATATAAGAAATCCATCTTGGGCCATCTGTTCTTCATAGCGTGTACAAAATAAATTAAATTTGACTTCTTGTTTTGAGATGATGTATATGAATATGATAAGTCATACTTGTGATGAGAGGCATTGAAGCCTGTAAAATACGTGACAACCAGCAATGCAAATGATTTTTTTCAAAGCATAAAATAATGTTAGTATAGTGCTATTAAGTTTTATAATGCAATAGCATTATTGCAGAGGGAGTGTTAATGACAGAATAATGAGCAGCCCTAGCCAAAAGCACAAACATGAAAAAAACAGTAGGCAAGCACATGGTTAAAAAAAAAGGAACAAAATGAAATAAAATAAAAATATAAAAGGGCCAGTCATACTCTGAAATTATTGAACTAGATCACAATGCCCTCTGCAATTAATAGTATCTTCAGAAGTAGAGATAATAATCAACACACCACTTTGGACTGGGCTAGATTTACTTGCAGAAATTAGGAAAGTAAGACATAAAGAACAAAAGACACTTATATACAATGACAGCAATGAAAACCTTGGGACCCTAAAATCCACAGGCTGTGGTCCCAGCAGTTACACTGGGTTCATGTCCAATGACTGGAATATGTAGGATAAATAGGAGGGCACATAATTTGCACAGAGCAAGCAGACAGGTGCCTGTGTCAGTGCGAACACATCTCTGGCACCCATCAGCCCTACACTACTGGGAAATTCCCGTGTCCACCTGCCATCTGAGGTGGGGATGCCTTTTTCCACCAACCGCCCCCCCTCAGGGAAATCTTTTACTGCTCCCTTCAGCCCCTTTACAATAAAGACAAATGCCAATTTTTTGAAGAAAAAGATCTCCCTCATCTTTGCATGCCCAAGCTGCTTCCATAGCCTGGATTCCCCATTGAGGCCCAACCTGTGCCCTTGGGAAGACTAATATGCCCTATCTCACTGGGCGTACCTGCTTTTGGACATATATCGGGTCTCATTTGGGCACCGGTGGCAGGAAATGACAATGACTCCCAAAACACTTCACAACCAATTCTTTTTTGAAGTGTGGTCGCTGTTATAATGCAGGGAAATGTGATAGCCAACTTGCACACAGCAAGTTCTCACAGAAGGCAATGAGACAAATGACAAGATAATCTGTTTTAATGATGTTAGTTGATATATAAATATCTGACAAGGAAGACAGGGCCTCATTTTAATGTCTCATCCAAATGATTGTGGAGAGTTGTGCAGGAGTCACCTGCCTGCCATTTCAGCTGTCGCTGTGGTGAAAAATGGCCCTGCAAAATAACTGTCCAGCCATTCAAAAAGCAAATGGTTTGCAACTATGTATCTTTATGTTTTTATTTGATAATACAACTATTGGAAATATGGGTATGGTTGTAGTTTAAATATTTTGAGGATTTGTGTTTTAAAACTGAAGAAAGATTCCATAGATGCTGGAACTTTGTGTTGTTTTTTAAAAAAAGGTCATCAGCAGGTTTTTTGGACTTGGCTTGTAAACAACAATTGCTGGAAGGCACATATTTCAGACAAATACCCAGCAGGGGATTTCTTTTGACTTGGGGGAGATGTTTACAGAGTTGTGACAGGCCAAGATTTATAGGAGTCAGGAAGCTTGACTCCTGAGATATTTTTGGTTTCACTTTGGACAGGCAGTTGAAGTATGGACAGTGTTCTGAAAAGGAGTAAAAGAATCAACCTGCCAAGGACAAATCCCAACTCAGCCTGTTCCAGCTCTTTGAAATGCCTGCCAGTTTTTTCCATCTCTTTGAGAAGCTCTTGGAAGCGAGTGTAAGAAATAGAAAAATTGATGCCGCATTCCTTCTGCAAGGCCTGCCTGAAATCCCCGTTACTGCATTTCTCCTGGAAAGCCTGCCCAAACTGATCTTCAGTGTCACCAAACAAGAACTGTTCTAGGAAGATCCCAGTCACAACCGTCTACGTGTATTTGGGGCACCAAACCAAAACAAAGGACATCTGACATCTTTCCATATCTTCTCTTTTTTCTTCAAGAACTAGCAAGTATTTGGCTGAAGTATTCTTTATTACCTGTTTTTGTTGTAATAGAGCTCTAAAGAGTAAATCTGTTTTTTATTTCGTTAACCAGCGTGTGTGTGTGTGGTATGTGTGTGAGGGGCTAAGGTAAAAAGGGAACTTTTATATTTCAATCTGTGTGTTAATGCTTTGCATTGTTACTGGTTAAGACTTGTTTTATAATAAACTGATAATTTTGTTGTTTATTAAAGAAACCTGGTTGTTGTATTTTATTCTGGGATAAAGAGTAGAGTATCTGATTGACCGTACTGGTAACTGGGTAAACATTTAAATATATGTTGTGACCTGTGGAGGAGTGGAACTAGAAACAACAGTACGCTCCTCCCATCTCGGTCATAACACTGTGCAAGAAAACATTAATCCATGCCTTCATCTTTTGAAGTAAAATGATTTCCGGTGAGGATAAACATGAAAGTGCATTTACAATCCCATGTGCTGTGTCCTCTGTCTGGGAAGCAAAGTGAGGAGTGGCATATGGGGTGTGTTGAATAAGTGGTCAGGAAAATTACAGAGTCATTACTTCACAGAAGGAGGCCATTCAGCCCACCAAATCTATGCCTGCACTCTGTAGAGCAATCCAATTGGTCCTATTCCCCCATTCTATCACCGTAGACTTGCAAGTTTATTTCCCACAAGTGTGCATCCAATTTCCTTTTGAAATCATTCATTGTCTCTGCTTCCACCACCCTCATAGGCAGCGAGCTCATCTTTTCTTTATATTTAAAACTGCTTTCATAATTTCCATTAAACTTATTCTTCTTAGGCAGTCTGTCAGGATCGAGGCTGACTTGCTTCTACTCTGGTTCAATGGGTTCTGAGATGGCTGATAAGTCCCATAGGTGATCTGCAGACTCTGCCGCATGAGGGGCAGGTGGTGCTTGAAGGGTCAGGTAGATGAGTAATGTGGAGGTTTGTACACTTCCTCCCATGCCTGGACCTCACCTCTGCATGTTCCCGACGAAGTCCCTCGAGGTGCACGATGCCTTCCCAAATGAGCTTTCTCCATCTAGAATGGTCACGAGGCAGGGACTCCCACGAGTTGATGGGGATGTTTGATCCCTTCAGGGGTAATTTGAGGACATCTCTAAAGTGTTTCCGCTGACCTCCTGGGAGTCTCCTGCTGTGACCAAGTTCTGAGTAGAACAGCTGCTGCAGGACTCTGGTGTCAGGCATGCAAATGACATGTCCCTCCCAGCAGAGATTTTTTTGGGTCATTAGTGCCCCGATGCCGGGCAGGTTGCCTTGGCAGAGGACGTTACTGTTGTACCGCTTTTCTTGCCACCAGATTTGGAGGATCTTCAGTGCTTTGAGGTGCCTGCTGTAGTTGATCCAAGTCTCCAAAGCTTATAGGAGCACAAGGATCACAGCTGCCTGGTAAACCACGGTCTTAGTCTTGGGCTTGAGATCTTGATCCTTAAATATTCTCTTTCTCAGTCGGCCGAAGGCTGAGCTGGCACATTGGAAATGACGATAAACCTCGTCATCTATGTCTGCATTCACCGAAAGGAGGCTCCCAAGATATTGAAAATGGTTCACATTTTCCAGGATCTCGCCATTGATTTTGATTGACAGGGTGAGATGTTGTGCGTGGGAGCTGGTTGGAAGAGAACCTTCATTTTCCAAAGGTTTAGTCAGAGACCCATTTTCTCATATGCTTTGGCGAAGGAGTTGACAATGTCCTGGAGCTCAGTTTCAGAGTGAGCGCGCACACAAACATCATCTGCATTCTGAAGCTCGACAGCTGAGGTTGGAGTGATTTTGTTTTGGATTGAAGGCAGTGTAGGTTGAACAGTTTCCCAGCCTGTGGGTAATTTGCTGGAGGTGAGGTGTAGCATTGCAGTGAGTCAAATGGAGAAGAGGTTTGGTGCAATGACACAGCCTTGCTTGATCCTGGTCTCGACTGAGATTGGGTCTGTGGTGGTTCCTTTGGTGGGGATCACGCCTTGCATGTCATCGTGGAGTAGATGGAGGATGGTGACAAACTTCTGAGGGCAGCCAAATTTGAGCAGGATGCTCCATAATCCTTTACAGTTGACAGAGCCAAAGGCTTTTGTGGGGTCGAGAAAGCCCATGTACAGTGGTTGGCATTGTTCCTTGCATTTTTCTTGGATTTGCTGTGCAGTGAAGATCATGTCTATGTTCCGTTAAATGATACTATAGATTAGCGCTAAAACCTTGTACTTCTTGAATTATTAATAAAGCTGCCATTTTTTTTTCTGTCATTCCTGGTTTTTCAAGACATTTTGAGGTTACATTTCCACCTCTAATTAAACTGACATTTTTTGGGGGAACCTGCAACATAACTAGAGAGCTTTCTGGAGAGCAATCAAACAACAATGACTCACTAGTAAATACTAAGATGCCTTGTGTGTTATGGAGAAACCAGACTGGCAGATGATTGCATCATGATTTATAAGAAGGGGAAAATGCAGTATGTTTAGTAGCCTCATACCTTTCAATTCAAAGGTTCTCAGCAGCTTACTTGTACTTTAACCAATACCATTTTTAATCTTGAATGAGTAAATATTTTGGTACATTTATTCACTTGCAGACTCCACACAAATATTCAGACATATGCACTTTTATTTTGACCATGGCCATTTGCAATAGCAATTTTGAAGTATAAATATATTCCCTCAGTGATGAGGCAGAGCAGTTTGGAATATCATAGCAGGGGGCAGTGAGAATTTTTAATCAGGGTTACGTTGAGGTTACAGTCAAGATGCAGCTTAATCTGCTCCAAATATACCTCACTGTGCAGACTTGTCATAGGTCCTTTGATTAAAATAGTATCCAAGTTCTCACTCAAGATCCTACTGTCTAAAATTAGCAATTGGCTGCCCTTTAGATAAACTTGGAGGAGGAGGGAAGGGCTAATTATTTTTCAATTTTATTTATTTAAAATCAAAATATATTTGAAATCTTATATATGCTAAAGACGATTCCAGGTTTACACAATTTTGCATTAAAATTTTATTTGCAATGATTGACATTGGCAAGATTTAATACCAAGGGTTTTAATTATACAATGTCTGTTATCATTAGTCTCCTTGAGCAGCTGCACATCTTGGAATCCTAAGTTACTGAATAGAAAAGAGAACAAATATAGACAAATTATTAGATTAGTCTCAAATGATGAAAGGGTTCAAAGGATGAACCACAATGTGTTTCCTTCCATAGCATAAGTGATTGAATGCTTGATTCCCAATTAGAAGGTCACAGGTTTGAGTCTCAAGATTACTTGTCACTCGAACTTACTTGCGTAGGTTGAGCAGCTTTTGAAAGTTCTCAGCTGAGTCATCACATGATTCAAAACATTTCACCTCTGAGATTGGCACAGGGCAGTTTAGAGCTTTAACACTAAGATTATTTTGCTTAATTCTATTCTAATCATGCTTCCTGTTTTCACAGAATGACATTCTTGTTGTTGTAAAAAGTCTGTGGTAAATAGGTCATCTCCCTTGACATCACAGAGTGGCCTTATCACCAAATTACACCTTGGTCCCTCCACCTTTGATACCTTCTCCTCCTTTGTACATCTCGCCTTGTTTGTCCCCTCTACTTTAAAATCCTTGGTGTCTGCTGCATCCCAGGCTGCACCCTGAACTTCTCACCGAGATATCCTTTCCCCTTTGCTCCTTCAGCCTTTATACAGAGCTCTCAATCTCAGCTATCATTGCTCTCCTAAATTCACTACCCTCCTGTCCTCCCTAAACCTCCCCTACCCATTCACACCTGCTTGAGCTTTCCATGTCACAAATAAAACCATTTTTAATCACATCCTTATATCCCTCACCACCCACATTCACATACCCCTTCCCAACTCCACTCCCTTTACATCTGTCCCTGGGAAAAAAGCTCACCTACAGGTGGGAATGAAAAATTGAATAAGTAAAATTTAAAGGGTGAAGCTGTGTCACATTAGGGGACAAAAATTTTGAAACCCTTTGCAGACCCTGAAAAGGCATCTCAACCCATTAGCAGCATTTTCCAAACCTAAAGAAGCAGGAGTTGAAGAAGTGGCATGCAAAACTGAAAGAAAAGGAAAGGAAACCCTAGGTGCAGGCATGAAGCTCTGGGCAAGTGATGGAACAGCCCACTACCATTAGTCGCCATTTGATGGCTGGTAAAATCAAGGTGGTTGTGAGGAGCATTCCCCAGTGTGCCTCTCTACAATACCATCCCCTTAGGTTAACATTGCAACATGCCTGTAAGGAAGTGCAGCCAAATTTCAGGATGCAATTCACTATTACCATCACTGCAATTGCCAGCCAAGTGTTGCATGGTGGCTACATGTGTCCTTGCAGCAATGGCACAGCTCTGTAACTAGCTCCTTTCTGACCTGAACATCCTGAAAAGACAGTTCTCCATGGTTGTTGCCAGGTAAGTATGCCAGAGACTGTAGAAATGGTGGTTGGCATTTTGCCTGTTCACACAATGAGACTGCATTGGTTCTTGATCATGCTGACATATCTTCTTTTATGCATCGCCTCCAAGCGCAGGAAATATTGTGATTGGGCTATTTCTAAGGAAGCTTTGAGAAGAACACTTAATAAGGCAATGAGAGTCTGTTGTTGCAGCTTTCTGTGGGAAGTTAAGTCTTCAGCTGCACTACTTCTACTAAAAGGAGGTAATTTCACCTCTGTCTATAGAGGTGGGTATGCAGGTACCAGTGAGGAGCACAGAGCATTTCTCAAACAACCTGATCTGCCTGGCATCTTTCAAACACATCATCTTGGAGGAGTCCCATTGGAAATCCTTTGTGGTAAGGTTTTTGGGGCAATAATTAGTTACATTAGAACAACTGACAAACCCTAAGTACCAGCAGGAACAAAAGAGATAACTTAAAGCACTTTACAGCATTATGCCCTTTAAATGAACTGATGCATGTATCCACTCCCTAGAAACTCCAGTTACCTGGTTCACAGGATAAAAGCAAAATACTGCAGATGCTGGAAATCTGAAATAAAAACAGAAAGTGCTGGAAATGCTCAACAGGTCAGGCAGCATCTGGGGAGACAGAAGCAGAGTTAACGTTTCTGGTCTGTGACCTTTCATAAGAACTGGTAAAGGTTAGAAAAGAGTCAGGTTTTAAGCAAGTGAAGGTGGAGGGGATGTGGTGGTTGGTGGGCAAGAGAACAAAAGGGAAGGCTGTCCTGGGACAAAGGCAAAGAGTGTGTTAATGCTTGTGGTGAAAAACAAAGCATTAGTCCAGAGAGAGTATTAATAGCAGAATAATGAGCAGCTCTGTCTACATGAAAAATAGGCACATGGTTAAAAAAGAAAAGAAAAGAAAAAATATTTTTAAAAAGGCCAGTCATGCTCTGAAGTTATTGAACTCAATGTTCAGTCCACAAGGCTGTAGAGTGTTTAATCGAAAGACAAGGTGCTGCTCCTCGAGCTTGCGTTGATATTCACTGGAACATTGTCGTGTTTCCAGCACTTTCTGTTTTTATGCCTGGTTCACAGGACAAGTTTAGGTTTTAATGTCCTGCATGATCCCACATTGGGGAATTTTTATGCAGGATATCCTTGCCCACTTTTACATAGATTAGTGAAGCTTGTTTTGTGATGTTTGCCTTAACCCTAACTGGAAGCTTGAACTGAGAAATTAATAAATGGAGATCACGCTGAAGCCTGTCTGTGTTCATTTTGGGTGTGCAACAGAGAATAAATTCATACCCTCTAGCTACATATTCTTAAATATCATGTGAGTTTGGACTTCCGGACCCAAAAAAATTGGTTCCTGTTATCACAATTTTTGGTCACGCTACTGTGTCAGTACTTAATTAATTAATAAAAATATGGAATTGAAAGCTAGTTTCAGTAATGGCGCCATGAAACTATCATTGATTGTCTTTATTTTTTAACCATGTGCCTGTTTTTCATCTGGTTCACAAATGTCCTTTAGGGAAAGAAATCTGCCCTCCTCACCTGGTCTGGCCTACATGTGACTCCAGACCCACAGCAAAGTGGTTGACTCTTAACTGCCCTCTGAAATGGCCTAGCAAGCCACTCAGTTGTCAAGGGCAATTAGGGATGGGCAACAAATGCTGACCTTGCCAGCGACGCCCACATCCCATGAAAGAATTTAACAAATTACCATTGTAAATTGCAATGTCAACATTTTCCATTCAGTTTTGCTTTCTCAGCTGTCATGATGTAACAGCAGGCTCCGAACACTAGGAGGCTCTGTGGAGAAAGTTTCTTAGCACATTTAGCTGTTCATTACATCTGTGCTGGTGATAGTAGATGTATTAAAAACAAGCAGGAAAGCCATCCATAATATTACCAATTGCGTATCACTCAGATGCAGAGTCATCCAATGCACACCATTATGTGGTTAAGGGCCACCAGAGACATGGGACTGGATTTTATTTGCGCACCGGGGCTGATTTAGATAGATGGGGTGGAGCGGCTGCACCCGATGACATAGAGGGGGCGGCCACCGCGTCCCTGCCACTGCGCAGGCGCCGGCGCCATTTTTAAAAGGCTTTAAGCCCTTAGCAGAGATTTGAATTTTTAAAGGGATCAGCACTTTAACTTTCAATAAAAACATTACATTTAATATAAAAGCACTACTTCCACATTGTACATTGTACAGCAAGCTCGCCACTGGTATCAGACCCACCGGCCGTCCACGTCTCCGCTTTAAAGACGTCTGCAAACGCGACATGAAATCCTGTGACATTGATCACAAGTCGTGGGAGTCAGTTGCCAGCGTTCGCCAGAGCTGGCGGGCAGCCATAAAAACAGGGCTAAAATGTGGCGAGTCGAAGAGACTTAGTAGTTGGCAGGAAAAAAGACAGAGGCGCAAGGGGAGAGCCAACTGTGAAACAGCCCCGACAAACAAATTTCTCTGCAGCACCTGTGGAAGAGCCTGTCACTGTAGAATTGGCCTTTATAGCCACTCCAGGCGCTGCTTCACAAACCACTGACCACCTCCAGGCGCGTATCCGTTGTCTCTCGAGATAAGGAGGCCCAAAAGAAAAAAAGAAAGAACTACTTCCACCACTTCCCCCCCCCACCCACCCCCACCAATGATCACACAATGAATCATGTGAATATGCGTGAAAAAAGCAGGACTGTAGCAACATTAATGGTGGCTAAAGAACTGCTCAGTGGGTCAAGTACCACGTTGCAGTTGATGATTCAAAAAATCTATCCTCAGCAGTGCATCACATGAGCTTTGCAGCATGCCATGCTTTCTCTTTAATTACCTATAATTGCAGTTATTATAGCGAATGATGTCAACAGCACTTTCTAGGCTATGGACAAAATCACATCTAAACTAAACAAAAGATATAAATATAGCCTGAGAGCTTGGATCACCAAACAAAGCTGCTCCAAATCACCAAGCTTGCAGTTACCAACAATACATAACTCTCTGTTGAACAGGCTTAATCCTATACTGTCACCAATCAGTTTTCAGGATTAACCACTTGTTTCAAGGTTAACTTCAGAAGTCAACAATTAGCAGACCTTATAAAATCCTAGGCTGCTAAGCAACTGATCATAGTGAGGGTAGCATGTATTAATGCACTATCTGTGCTTATAGTCTTCGTTGAAGTTAAACCAAAAATAATCAGTGCAATTGAAATTATCAACCTTGTATTATACAAACAGAATACATGATCAAGAGCAGTAAAACGCAGTGTGTATTATGATACAGAGGAAGAGTTTCATAAATTATTTGTGACTTTGAGTGATCCAAACTTCTTATCTGAGATTAGATTTGAATTAGGGTGTGTTAAATTCCTACTGTGTATCCTGAATATCAGTACAAACACAACATATAATTAATTGGTTCTACTTTCCAGTGACACTGTATCTCCCACATGTGAAATGCAGAATAATGACTGCATTAACCTACATAACCTTGCTTTCACCCCAATGTGCTATGAGCACAAATAGCACTGATGTAAAATATAACAATTGAGCCATAATGAATTATCAGTTGGAATGGCTCTTAGACTTTTACATCCACCAACTAACTAAAGTACCCAGAAAAGCATTGCAATTATATTTTATCTAAGATTTTATTTTAAAGAGGGAAGTTCATCATTAGCATCCATCAAATATCAAGCAGTTACAGAGAACTAAGATTAGCTTTAGCATCCATTTTCTGTTAGTTTCTTGTTGATCTTTTTTAGAATAAACAGTAAGCTCTGAGAAATTGATGTGAAAGAGTTTATATCCTATTATGGAATTCAAATAATCTAGGACAAAATCATTGAAGTGCTTTTAGTTTTTTGGTAATCTACTGACATGAATCCACCTCCCTCATATTGTCACTGGGTTGTACTTTGATAGAATTCCAAGGTACAACCTCTCCTTTGATGGCATACTTCAAACAGGGCACTTGGGATAAATATTAAATGTAGCCAAGCCAATAAATTTCAAACCTTTATCAACAATCGTAATATGCAACACAATTATTTCCTCCATTAGCTCCATCACTTCTTGGATGATGACTGGTTTACCAGACTCAATCCCTGGTCAGTGCTGAATTGGCTAATTTTAGTCAGAATAGCTATGGCAATGCTACCATGGCTTCTGGGGAAGGGACAAGAAACATATCAATCAGTGTTCCAGTGTCTAGTCGCTGTCTAGTGACTCATGTTGGAGAGTAAAAGGAGCTGTTTGGTGAGTACCTGGTCAGCTATCCTACTTATAAATAGTCTGTAAAGTTAAGGTATGGCAGGGCAGCTCTGCCGAGTGGAATGTACAGCCTGTGGCATGTGGGAAGTCATGGACGCACCATGTGTCCTAGACAAACACATCTGCTAGAATTGTCATCGGCTGCAGAAGCATGAGCTCCGGGTTTCGTAACTCGAGCGGCGGCAGGTGTCACTGTTGTGCATCCGCGAGGCGGAGGACTACGTGGATAGCACGTTTAGGGAGGTGGTCACACCACAGATTAGGAGTATGCAGGCAGTCAAGGAGAACCAGGCTGGTAGCGCAGGAGTCCCCTGATATGACCTCACTTGCTAATCAGTTTTCCATTTTGGATAGTGCTGAGGGTGATGGTTCCTCAGAAGAGTGCAGTCAGAGCTAAGTTTGTGGCACCACACGTGGCTCAGCTGCACAGCAGGCAAGGAAGAGGAGTGCAAGAGCAGTAATGATAGGGGTTTCATTAGTTAGAGGAACAGACAGGCGTTTCTGCGGCACTAAACGTGACTCCAGGATGGTGTGTTGCCTCCCTGGTGCCAGGGTCAAGGATGTCATGGAGAGGCTGCAGAACATTCTTCTGGGGGAGGGTGAACAGCCACAGGTCGTGGTCTACATTGGTACCAATGACATAGGTAAGAAGGGGATGCGGTCCTGAAAGCAGATTTTAGGGAGCTAGGAAGGAGATTAAAAAGCAGGACCTCAAAAGCAGTAATTGCAGGATTACTCCCAGTCCCACGTGCAAGTCAGCATAGGAATAGGAAAATTGAGTGATTGAACACGTGGCTGGGGAACTGGTGTAGGAGGGAGGGCATCAGATTTCTAAAACATTGGGACCGGTTCTGGGGCAGGTGGGACCTGTACAAGATGGATGGGTTGCATCTTAGCAGGACTGAGACGAATATCCTTGCAGAGAGATTTGCTAGTGCTGTTGGAGAGGGTTTAAACTAGCTTGTCAGGGGATGGGAACCTGAGAGGGAGCTCAGATTGGAGGGAAGCAAAACTGGTAACTTGTCAGGGGTGTGGGAACCAGGAGCAAGTATTAGAGAGGAATACCAAGGTACACAGAATTCTGGGGGAGACAGATAGCACGAGAGTAGGGAATAGTATGTTATTAAGTGGGGTCAGAGGAAAGGAGAAAGTAATAAAGTCTGATCAGGGTTAATGTGCATGTATGTCAATGCATGGTGTTATGACTAGGTGAGAAGGGGTCTAGGGTTCCCTCTCAGCCTTCACCTGGTCTTACCGTAACAGGGTTTAATTTTACCATGTTTTTAGCTCCCCCTTAGTGAATCCTTGTTCACTGCTTTCCAATTGTAAGGCAAAGAAACCAGCCAAACAGGTTTTCTTAGGTTTAAAGAAGAAAGGTTGAACTTTATTAAACTTAAGCTCTAATTTAGTTAACGCCTACGGATACGCGATGCGCCCACGCTAGCATGCATACGTGATACAAACATGCAGATAGAAACAGAAAAGGGCAGAAGAAATAAAGTGAAAATGTTTGAGGCAATATCTGAAGATGGTTTTGGTTACTGTTCTTTGAGCTCGCTGTAAAGTCCTTGATTGTAGGTAGGTCTTGCTTTTCGTTGGGGCCAGTATTCTTCTTAAACCTTGTTTGATGTAGAAGACTTTTCTCTCATGAAGTTCATGTGTCCTCATTGGGTCCAGAGGCTTGTGAGAAAGAGATTGGAGCAGAGAGGAGAGGTCTTCTCAGTCCAGGAGCAAACAATCTTTCTGAGTTCAAACTCTCGGTGGCTCGTTCACAAAACCGTGGACCCTGGACCAGCCAGTAAGTCATGTAACCAGCTGGTTTCACCAGTCCTGGCTTTTGTGGATTGTATCACCTTAGCAGTCTCTGGAATGCTGTTCCTTACATCTTTAATGTCTGGTGATCAAAGTCCATTGTGGGTTAAGTGGACCAGGGAGAAGCCCTTTGTCTCCGCAAGCATTGTCTGTTAGTATGCAAATGTCCATCTAGCCAAGTGTCTGGTGATTATTTAACAAGACCTTTCTTCACTCCAGCAACAGTTTAAAATCAATGTTCATATGACAAAATTAATATGCCTCATTCTTGGCAGGTGGGGGCCTGCATGACAACAGAGTGTGGTTAATAAGACTAGTGAGGTACAGGCGCAAATTGCCATGTGGAAATATGATGTTGTGGCTATTACAGAGACCTGGCTCAAAGAAGGGCAGGACTGGGTGTTAAATATTCCTGGACACAAGGTGTTCAGGAAAGATAGGAAAGGGAAGGAGAGCATTGCAGTGCTGGAGAAAAAGGCTGTCCCAGAGGGGTCGAGGACAGAATCAATTTGGCTAGAGCTAAGGAACAAGAAATGTGCACTTACATTGCTCGATGTTGTCTATAGGTCACTTGCTAGTGGGAACGACGTGGAGGAACAAATTTGCAAGGAAATTACAGAGAGGTGTGAAAATTATAGGGTAGTTTTAATGGGGGACTTTAATTATCCAAACATAGACTGGGATAATAGTAGTGTAAAGGGCAGGAGTTCCTAGAGTGTGTTCAGGAAAATTTTCTACAACAGTATGTTGCTAGTCAAACAAGAAAGGAGGCACTGCTAGACCTGGATCTTGGGAATGAGGTGAGCCAAGTGGATCAAGTATCAGTTGGAGAGCATTTAGGGGATAGTGATCATCGTATCATAGGTTTAGGCTGACTATGGTAAAGGACAGAGACCAATCCAGGGTAAGAATAATTAACTGGGGGATGGCCAACTTCAATGGGATAAGAATGGAGCTGGGGTGAATAAATTGGAGTCAAAAGCTGGCAGGAAAACTGGTAGATGAACAATGGGCTACCTTCAAAGAAGAAATAGTATGGGCACAGTTAAGGTATGTTCCCTCGAAAGGGAAAAGTAGAGCAAACAAATCCAGAGCTCCCTGGATGACAAAAGAGGTAGCGATTAAGATAAAGAAGAAAAAGGGTGCTTATGACAGATGCCAGGTAAAAAATACTGAATATAGCAGGTACAGAGGGGATGTGAAAAAGCAATTAAGAGAAGCAAAGAGAGAGCATGAGAAGAGACTGGCAGTTAGCATTAAAGAAAATCCCAAAGTTTTCTATAGGCATATAAATAGTAAAATAATGGTAAAAGGAGGAGTGGGGCTGATTAGAGACCAGAAAGGGGATTTACACATAGAGGCAGAGGGCATAGTTGAGGTATTAAATGAATACTTTGCATCTGTCTTTAACAAGAAAGAAGATGCAAGCCAGGCAATGTTGAAAGAGGAGGTATGTCAGACACTAGAGGGGTTTAAAATTGATAAAGAGGAAGTATTAGAGATGCATCCAAGGATACTGAGGGAAGTGAGGGTGGAAATTGCAGAGGCACTGGCCATAATTTTTTAGTCTTCCTTAGACACAGGGGTGGTGCCAGAGGACTGGAGAATTGCAAATGTTACATCCTTGTTCAAAAAAGGGTGTAAAGATAAGCCCAGCAACTACAGGCCAGTCAGTGTAACTGGTGCTGGGAAAACTTAGAGAAAAAATAATTCGGGACAAAATCAATAGTCACATGGACAAACGCGAGTTAATTAAGGAAAGCCAGCATGGATTTCTTAAGGGAAAATCATGTTTAACTATCTTGCTGGAGTTTTTTGAGGAGGTAACAGAGAGGGTTGATGAGGGCAATGCTGTTGATGTGGTGTACGTGGACTTTCAAATGGCATTTAATACAGTGCTACACAACACAATTGTGAGCAACCTTGTAGCTCATGGAATAAAAGGGATGGTAGCAACATGGATACAAAATTGGCTGAGTGACAGGAAACAAAGAGTAGTGGTTATAAAAGCAAAATACTGCAGATGCTGGAAATCTGAAATAAAAACAAAAAATGCTGAAAATACTCAGCAGGTCTGGCAGCATGTGCAGAGAGAGAAGCAGAGTTAACGTTTCAGGCCAGTGACCTTTCATCAGAACTGGCAAAGGTTACAAATGTAATAGGTTTTAAGCAAATACAGCACGGGTGGGGCAAAAGGGAACAAAAGGGAAGGTGTTGATAGGACAGAGGGTCCAGAGAATAACTGACAAGGAGGTCATGGGGCAAAGGCAAAGAATGTGTTAATGGTGTGGTGAAAGACAAAGTGTTAGTGCAGAGAGGGTATTAAATGACAGAATAATGAAAGCCCTAGCCAAAAGCACAAACATGAAAAAAACCAGTGGGCAGACACATGTTCAAGAAAATTGAATGATTAAACAAACGAAAATAAAATAAAAATAAACAATAAAACTATAAATAAAAAAGGGGGCCAGTCATGCTCTGAAATTATTGAACTCAATGTTCGGTCCAGTAGGCTGCAGCATGCCTAATCAGTAAATGAGGTGCTGTTCCTTGAGCTTGTGTTGATATTCACTGGAACACTGCAGCAGGCCCAGGACAGAGGTATAGGCATGAGAGCAGGGAGGTGTAATGGATGTTTTTTGGGCTGGAGGAAGGTTTGTAGTGGAGTTCCCCAGGGATCAGTGTTGGGACCCTTGCTTTTCCTGATATATATTAATGTCCTAGACCTTGGTGTACAGGGTACAATTTCAAAGTTTGCAGATGATACGAAACTTGGAAGCATTGTGAACTGTGAGGAGGATAGTGTAGAACTTCAGAAGGACATGGACAGGTTATTGGAATGGGCAGACAGGTAGGTGGCAGATGAAGTTCAATGCAGAGAAATGTGAAGTGATTCATTTTGGTAGGAAGAATATGGAGAGACAATATAGAATAAAGGGCACAATTCTAAAGGGGGTGCAGGAGCAGAGGGACCTAGGTGTATATGTGCATAAGTCATTAAAGGTGGCAGGACAGGTTGAGAGAGGAGTTAATAAAGCATACAGTATCCTGGGCTTTATTAATAGAGGCATAGAGTACAAGAGCAAGGAAATTATGTTGAACTTGTATAAGACAATAGTTCAGCCTCAGCTGGAGTATTGCGTCTAATTCTGGGCACCACACTTGAGGAAAGACGTGAGGGCATTGGAGAGAGTACAGAATAGATTCATGAGAATGGTTCCAGGGATGAGGAATTTCAGTTATGAAAATAGATTGGAGAAGTTAGGACTGTTTTCCTTGGAGAAGAGAAGGCTGAGAGGTGATTTGATAGAGGTATTCAAAATCATGAGGGATCGGGACAGCGTAGATAGAGAGAAATTGTTTCCACTCATAAAAGGATCGAGAACGAGAGAGCACAGATTTAAAGTATTTGGTAAGAGAAGCAAAAGTGGCATGAGGAAAAACATTTTCACGCAGTGAGTGGTTAAGGTCTGGAATGCGTTGCCTGAGAGTGTGGTGGAGGCAGGTTCAATTGAAGCATTCAAAAGGGAATAGACAGTTATATGAAAAGGAAGAATATGCAAAGTTATAGGGAGAAGGCAGGGGAATGGGACTGAGGGAATTGCTCTTTCAAAGAGCCAGTGCGGAAACGATGGGCCGAATGGCCTCCTTCTGCGCTGTAGTGATTCTGTGTGTAGCTGAGTACCAGATTAGACCTGACTATGATTCTGTTGCCATGTATATTCTGCAAAAATTCATTCTCTAGGCTCCTGCATGAAGAATGGCCACTTTGACAAGCTACCTGTAGACAACTATACTCTAGTATAAATCTACATCTTCAAAACAGCAGTGAAGATTGAAGGATAAAATGTTTTAAAAGTTCCTTGCTGCTTGGTGAATAAGATTGGCTTTGAATTTGCTTAAAATAGCATTTTACTGATCAAATTACTTGAACCTTATCCTAGAAAAGAATACAATGCACCTTTTTGATATAGAGAGGAAAAATAATTAGAGTAGGTGAAAGCTACAACATGCCATAAAAGTATGGAGGCAGCAGGAAAGCTGAGACAGGAGCACTGTTTGGAAATAAATGTATAAGCACAATGATAATGCAAGCTGAAGAGGTTCTGGCACTGATTCCTCTCTGCCGCCTGGGAATGTTTGCCAGAGCAAACCTGAAGTACAATAATTAAATATTTTGCCGTTTTAATTTATAGCTACATTAGTCTGAAAAGAAACAATACTGTATCTTTAAGTCATCAGATGCCTTGAGGACAAAGAAACATGATCTGTCTACCTCTCCAAGTGTAGTAAGATGGTATTTATTGTATTTCACTATTTTGACAGATGATAATTGATATTATTGGCTCAGCATAAAACTACATATTTTTTGCAGGATTAACCTAACACAAGGACTGCACTAAGCATAACGACCAAGCATGCCTGTGACATTTTTGGGGAGTGATTCATCTATTTTACACACCTTTTTTCTCTAACAGGTAAGTGAGATTGAAAATGAATTTATACTCATCTTGGAGGATGTGTTGATTTTCTAGCATGCAATATACTCCTAATTTTACATTATATTTTGTAAATATGTAAGCTAATGTTTTAAAAAATTTGTATTGCTAGAGAAAGTGTGAACCTACATTCTTCCAAGAATACATTGTCAAGGGGCAAGAATGGGAAATCATAGGCTCTTTGCCCACCATTTTCTCTCCATTGATTTAGTTGCCTGTAATTTTCTGTTACATGCGGTAGCAGGCAAGGTTGTTCACCCCCAGTGCGTATTTGAACAATTAGCTCCGTGTTGTATGAGTATGAGGTATCCACTTCCACGCAACATGTCAGAGAGAATGCACTGCCTGAGAGTGTGGTGGAGGCAGGTTCAATCGAAGCATTCAAGAGGAAATTGGATTATTAACTGAAAAGGAAGAATGTGCAGGGCCACGGGGAGAAGGCGGGGGAGTGGCACTAGGTGGCCTGAATTTTATTCGAGCGCAGTGCTCCACGGCGGCGCACTTTGAACTTGGCGGGGTGCCCGCATTTAGTGCCCGCTGCCAAGACCCCATGATATTACGCGCGGGGGCTCACTAGCATCACTGCGATGAGCCGCCCCCACACCCACCCCCCCCCCCAATATTACGTGTGGAGAGGCGGAACATCCGGCACAGTGAGGAACCATTTTACAGCTGTGTAGCAGGTGCTGGGGCCCTATTTAAAGCACCCCAGCACCTGCTTTCTGACAGCAGTCAAAGAAATACTTACCTGACTGTTGAAGAGTGGGGCTGCTGTCAATCTGGCAGCAAAGCAGAAAGTGCTGGAGAAACTCAGCAGGTCAGGCAGCATCTGTAGAGAGAGAAGCAGAGTTAACTTGACCAAGTTCACAGACCTGAACGTTAACTCTGCTTCTCTCTCCACAGATGCTGCCTTATCTTCTGAGTTTCCCTAACACTTACTGCTTGCTGCCACATACTTACCCTGCTGTGTCCTAGTGTCCTGTGAAGTTGCAATCCTCTTCTTCCACTCAAGAGCTACATTGCTTCTTGTAGGCGTGCCGCACCTGGGTGAATAATCTTAATTTTGCACATTCTAGGATGTGAGACTGACATGTACCATAAAAGGCAAAACACAACAGAAATAAAACCATAATTGAAGAATATTTACATACTGCAGGCTTCTTATCATCTGACTGTGAAAAGCCGCAGACTAATATGTATTTGGAATCTGTATTCATTTCTCTGCCAACTGTAATGTGAAAATACATGTAACTGCAATTAAACGATCTTTGTTAAAAATCAGGAAAATATGTTCATATTCTAGCTGCATTGCCAACTAGAAATATTACACCAATAACTATGATCAGCTGCTGCAGAAGCAAAGTGTTCGTGAACATGTGTCGATGTGTAATAGTTGAAAAACCATGACAACGGCACAGATTTCCTCACTAGTTCTGCATTGGTTTTTAAACATGTACAAAACAAACCTTGCAGCCAGAAGTTAGAGCAGTTAGAGGAGTCACCTTTGCATTTAAAGGACCACACCAAAAGCTGAGGATGGCAGAGGGGTGCTCTAGGGTGACCCCACTGTGCAGCGAAGCCTCCCTACTCACTCTCCTCCAGGCTGTGTGGGCAAGGCGGGAGGTCCTTTTCACCAGCGATGGTAAGAAGAGGCCCACTCACCTGAACAAGGCAGCCTGGCTGGAGATGGCAGAAGAGGTGAGTAACCGTGGGGCCATTTGGCATCAAAGGGTCCAATGCCGGAAGGTGATGAATGAGTCCTCCCCCAGCCAACCGGGGCCCTCTAGGCCTCGTGCCCACAAGGTATGAGCAACAAAGTTATCCACAGGCAAAGGGCAATCAGATCAGCAGCCTTCCTCCAGTCAGGCTGTTAGCGCAGAGGTTGCACCAAGAAGGGGTACTCGCAAGCATTTACAAGAGAACACACTAACACAAATGGGAATGCACGGGTGTCACAGCAATGTAAATAGATCTTTCACTAAATGTTCCTCACCAACATGTGCGTCCTTTTCTCTGTGTGAATGATGTGTGCCAGCATGTAGCGCCAACGTCACATCCCTTTGCACCGTTGGCCCTTCAGGAGAGCCAACGTATACAATAACCTCATTGCCATGCCACCATTACACATGAGCATCTCCACAGATGCAGTGACTTGGACATTGGCTCAGTCAGCTGCTGCCTCTAATGGTTTACACAGGGATGCTGCAGATGTGGACTGGTGCACAGCAGCTGAGCGAGGGTGATGTGTGGCTTGCAGAGCTCATGTCGGTTCCTATGGAGCAGAGAGCCTTTGTCTGATTAGCCACTGCCATACATCCCTAACTCACTGCTAGCCCTGCACCCTATCCATCCAGGGATTGGAAGCGCTCTTTCAGCATGCCAATCGCCTTCTCAATGGTGGCTTTTGTAGCTCAGTGGCTGGGGATGTATCTCTCCTTTGCAGCAGTGGTGGAGTCTCTCACTGGTGTTGGGAGCCATGTCTGCAAAGGATAGCCCTTATCTCCAAGAAGCCACCCCCTCTATCTGAGCCAGTGAACAGCGGTGGCAGCCGGGACTGGTGCAGGACCCAGGTGTCATGGCAGCTGCCTGAGAAGCGGGTACAGATTTGCATGAAGCTGCATTGATCACATACCAGCTTCACCTAAATTGAGAGGGTGACTTTAATGGTGACATCTCTAGGTGGTAGCCTGGTGGGAGGTCTAATGGCCACATGAGTGCAGTCTATGCACATACAACCTATGGTTCTCAGGCAATGATGCCAGAAGCACTGGCCCTCTGGGCCTGGCTGTGAGAGTCCTGCCTGAAGCGGACATCCTCACTAGCCCTCCGCTGCAGGGCATTGGTGACCTCCCTGATGGAGCGGTGCACTGCTGACTGTGTGACCCCACAAAGGTCTCCGTTGGGCCACTGAAAAGCTGCATAGGCGTCAAGCTTGAGAACCACTGCCACAATGAGCACCACAGGCATGGAATGTCCACCGAAGCCCATGGGCTGCAGGTCATCTTTGAGCAGGGCACAGAGACGTGTCATCACCCTCTCTACATACGCAATCGGCTCTGACACTGGTGCTCTGACGTCCGATGACATGTGAGGCCTGTAGATGCACGGTAACCCCAATGGCAAGCTCCCCTTGGGGGCTGCTGCTCACGACCGAGGGCCTCGACATGACTGCACCTGCCTGCTGATATTGCCTCTGGCGCATATGGATCCTCAGGAGCAGAGGATCACACAATGTAGGATGAGCCATACCTATTTCCATGTGATAAATAAAGTTGAACTCTACATGTATTCGAAGGTTCCTATTAGGGCAGGGATTGGTGTTGACGAGTACATCAGCTGCTTTCCTGGATCAACTATGTGGCGTTGCCCATCTTGGCCAACACTCAGAGTGACACAGCATGACCACATCAAGATCCTACTAGCTGCATCGATTGCCCCCACCATACATATAACCTTAACTCTTCTACCCTTTCTGGCACCCTCCCCACACACAGGGTGACCAGTGTGCCATTTCTCCTTCATAAACACAAACAAATGTAAAGTGTACACTGTTTACGGAGGGTGGGTACACAGTAGCTCCCTTCATGCCTGGAGAGCTTTCCCTCCAGTAATCCCAGACTCCCTCCTCACTTTAAGAATGCAGAGCTGAGGCCCCTGTATATCCCCCCTCCCTCCTCCCATCCAGTATGCAGAGTGAGACCCCTGAGTATCCCCCCTCCGCACTCCCTCCCAATAAACCTCTAGAGCTGAGACCCCTGTATATCCCCCCTCCCTCCTCCCTCCCAGTAAGCAGAGCTGAGACACTAGAATGTCCCCCCCCCCACTCCCAGTAAGCAGAGCTGAGACACCAGAATATCCACCCCCCCCCCACTCCCTCCCAGTAAGCAGAGCTGAGACCCCTGAATATCCCCCCCTTCCTCCTCCCTCCCAGTAAGCAGAGCTGACCCCTGAATATCCCCCCTTCCTCCTCCCTTCCAGTATGCAGAGTGAGACCCCTGAATATCCCCCCTTCCTCCTCCCTTCCAGTATGCAGAGTGAGACCCCTGGATATCTGAACTTACCTTCAGTAGTGAAAACTTCTGCCTTTGATTACCCGCCGGTTTTTCTGATCGTGACGGCCGCCCCTTCAATGTAAAATCCGGAAGTGTGCATCGAGAGGTGCCGGGCTGCATAATCTGCAGAGGTGAGTACCGTTTTGAATATGGTAATTGGGGTGCCGCAACCAAGCGGTGGGAGGGCCGCACCGAGGTCCCCCTGCCACCGGTAATATGTCATGGGCCCTTCTTGACGTCGGGGATCGAGGCGGGCCTCTCCACACAGAATTTTACTGGCTCCAACGCCGCAACCTGTGGCGTTGAGGGGCTGGTAAAATTCAGCCCAGTGAGTTGCTCCTTCAGAGAGCCAGCACAGACACGACAGGCTAAATGGCCTCCTTCCGTGCTGTAACCATTCTCTGATTCTATGTTCAAAAACCATGTGGCAAGGTTCCATAAGCAAAAGCTCAAGTTAAGAGCAGCAGGTAATGAAGATACATTTTAGATAGGGTGGATAGTGAGAGTCTTTTTCCTCGGATGATGATGGCAAACACGAGGGGACATAGCTTTAAGTTGAGGGGTGAAAGATATAGGACAGATGTCAGAGGTAGTTTCTTTACGCAGAGAGTAGTAGGGGCGTGGAACGCCCTGCCTGCAACAGTAGTAGACTCGCCAACTTTAAGGGCATTTAAGTGGTCATTGGATAGACATATGGATGAAAATGGAATAGTGTAGGTCAGATGGTCGGCGCAACATCGAGGGCCGAAGGGCCTGTACTGCGCTGTAATGTTCTAATTCTAATTCTAATTTTGGAATGGACACTAAATTTGCGAAAGAATAGAAAGCAGTGGAAATCCATTACACAAGCTGTTTATGGAGGAGGAAATTGCTGCATGGATGCAGACCAATAATCTATTATTTCTAATTAAATTATAATTTAAACTCAAAATCTCAATGCAAACTGCTCAGATTTGCAGATGACATAAGCTAGGAGATTAAATATGTAAGTGGACAGAACACCGGCATAAAAGACAGCATTATTGACATGATAAGTGTATTTAAAAGTGCCCAAAAGTGTGGTCATTTTTTCATAAAAGTAAAAGATTATTTTTTTGCTTAATTCTACTCCAAAAATTAATATGTGACAAACAGATGAAAATTGTTTGTCAAATTATATATAAGTATACATAGACATTAACTCTTTCCTTAAAAATATTTCTTTCACATTAGGATAACTATCGATGATTCATAAATATTGAAAATAGTTTAGAGTGTAATTCCCCATAGTCATTCTTTAAAAACCATTTTCTGTCAGCCCAGGGGCCATATTGACTTGGGTTTATGAACAACTTCATAAATTGAATCAAGAATATTATCAGTTAACCAGTGCAAGCCTATATTTAGGTTCGAACAAGCAACAGCATTCGTTTGTATTCCTGTTTGCACACTAAAATATTTTTATTAGGAAGATAACAGAATCATGCATTGTTTTTCCATTTAAATCGATACAACTCACTGGGCTGGATTTTAAGGAGCCCTCGACGTTATGATCTGTGACAGGTGGGGGAGGGGAGGGTGGGTGGTTGCTGAAGATGGTCCCGGATGAGGTCCGCTATGGACCTCAATGCCAGCAGGGTCTGGCCCGATACTCCCGATGGTAGTGGGGCACCGTGGTGGCCTCCCCATCGCTCAGTAACAGGACCACAATCACCATTTGCAAATGAATAAAATTAATAGATTTGCATGTACTTACCCTTAATCTTGATGGCCCGCTGCGATCTTTGGCCCGTGGCTGGCACTCCTGAGACTTCGGATCCCCATCCGGGGAGTCGAGGTGCCGCACTGGTGAGGAAGGGGGAAGAGGTAAGTTTATCAGTGCAGGAGGGGCAGGGAACGCGGTCAAATGAACGTCGTGGTTGAGGGGACAGTGGGAAGGGTTGTACTTTAAACTTTATGCGGTTTGGAGGGACGAAGGTCAGGTGTTACAGGTAAGTGCTTTTGGGGGGTAAATAGTTATTGTAATTGTTATTGGGGGGGGGTGTTTTGTAAAAGGGGCGTTGGAAACTTATTTATTTAATTTTGGGGGTAGGACCTTAAAAATGTAAATTGGGTGGTAGGGCTGGCTGCCCTTTAAAAATGGTACCAGTGCCTGCGCACAGACAGCTGACACCATTGCCAGGGATGGACAGCCCACCCCCTCCACAGGATGGGGGTTGAGGGGGGCAGGCTGCCCCGGCTATTTAAATGAGCTGCTGCGCTTGAGATTGTGGTGGTTCTTTGGTATACGGCCCGCACATGCGGGCCACCAATTTTTGAGCTTGATGCCGAGATCAGGGGTAGGCTCTTAAAATCCAGCTCATAGAATCATAGAAATAATAGAATCATAGAAAGTTTATGGCAGAGAGAGGCCACTTAGCCCATTGGGTCTGCGCCAGCCGAAAAAACGAGCCACCCAGCCTAATTCCAGCATTCTAGCATTTGGTCCGTAGCTCTGCAGGTTACGGCACTTGAGGTGCATATCCTTGAGGGGGGCAGCCTGCCCCCCTCAACCCCCATCCTGTGGAGGGGGTGGGCTGTCCATCCCTGGCAATGGTGTCAGCTGTCTGTGCGCAGGCACTGGTACCATTTTTAAAGGGCAGCCAGCCCTACCACCCAATTTACATTTTTAAATGAGTTGAGGGTTTCTGCCGCAACTACACTGCAGGCAGTGAGTTCCAGACCCCCACCACCCTCTGGGCGAAATATTCTTTCCTCATCTCATCTCTACTCTTTCTACTAATCAGTTTAAATCTATGTCCCTGAGTCACTGACCTCTCTGCTAAGATAAATAGACCTTTGATATCCACTTTATCCAGGCTCCTCACAATTTTGTCCATTTCAATCAAATCTCCCTTCAGCCTTCTCTGTTCCAAGGAGAACACCCCAGCCTATCCAATCTTTCCTCATAGCAGCATTTTTCCAGTCCCGGCAACATCTTCATAAATCTCCTCTGTACCCTCTCCAGTGCAATTACATGCTTTCTGTAATGAGGTGAGCAGAACTGCACACAGTACTCAAGTTGTGGCCTAACTAATGATTCCAGCATAACCTCCCTGCTCTCATATTCTATACCTCATCTAATAAAGGACAGGATTCCATATGCCTTCTTAACCACCTTATCGACCTGTCCTGCTCCCTTCAGCTTCAATATTGGACCATCTTTAAATAAAACCCACTAAGCTGTGAATTGCCACAGTGCATACCATAGAAGAAGCAATAACGATGTAGCTGAATTAAAAATAGCTTTACAAGAACCGTGGAAACCACGCAGCCCTATTCCAAAGCTTTTAAAATTCATAGCATTCTTATTGTGCATGTCAGCAACAAAAGGATCCCTGAGCACTAGGTTTTGATCTGATTGATTTTTAATGGTTTTTACACTAATCTCAGTTATGTGTGTGTCGGAAAGTTATGCTGATTGAAGAGGTTATGTGGGTATAATCAAATAGACAATAACATTTATTAATATCTATATTGAACTTAAATACTCATAATTTCCATTGTGGATCTGCTGATGATCTGCGATTTCTGCCTCCCCAGAATTTGGGAGGGTCAGTAGCAGGGCAAACAACAGGCAGGAATCCTGGCCCACCACACTTCCAGCCTCTCAAAATGGCCTGTGGAATTACTACCCTTCTATTTTTGAAGGAAGCTATATTTCTCCTTTGTCTCCTGGCATTACGCATTATCCATGTCAAAAAGGGTGGGTGGTGGGCCTGGTTTAAGGCCCTTCCCAACACAGCTGGGAAGAGCACAGGAATTGCTGGAAGTGTTTCACCCTTTGAATCACCCTCTCATTGTGTCCCACTTACATAATAATGGAAAACCAGAGTGTGGGGGCTATGTGCACCTGCACTCCACTGTTGCACAGTGTAGTACTTTAAGTGCTTCAACAGTCTGTGCCAACACATGACCTTTTTATGCCTAATTTATTTGTAACTTCTTTAGTTTTATCCAACCAAGCCTTTGGCTAATAATTTTCTGCACTGTCTTGGTTTCTAACATTAGTCCAATGAATTCGCTGTTAGAAATGCAATAACTACTGAGATTACAACTAAAAGCACCAATTATCTAATTGCTGCTGTGTATGTCACACCGCATGGAAGATGGCAGGATCCCCAAAGACACATTGTACAGCGAGCTTGCCACTGGTATCAGACCCATCGGCCGTCCATGTCTCCACTTTAAAGACGTCTGCAAATGCGAAATAAAATCCTGTGACATTGATCACAAGTCGTGGGAGTCAGTTGCCAGCGTTCGCCAGAGCTGGCGGACAGCCATAAAGGCGGGGCTAAAGTGTGGCGAGTCGAAGAGACTTAGCAGTTGGCAGGAAAAAAGACAGAGGCGCAAGGGGAGAGCCAACTGTGTAACAGCCCCGACAATCAAATTTTTCTGCAGCACCTGTGGAAGAGCCCGTCACTCTAGAATTGACCTTTATAGCCACTCCAGGCACTGCTCCACACACCACTGACCACCTCCAGGCACTTACCCATTGTCTCTCGAGATAAGGAGGCCAAAGAAAAAAAAATGTCACACCTAAAGGCATGGCTTATTATCTTGGTTGAAACTTGGCTGTGTACAGTATCATCCGGCTAACTACAGCTTTAAACTGTTAGTTTGCTCTGCAGATGGCAGAATGTATTTGCTAACCCAAATTTTGTTTATTTAGGCTCATTTTATAGAGTGGAAAAATGTATTCAGGGAGTTCTATTATCCTAATAATTTATCCTTGCAGAGTTTACTAGCAAAAACAAAATTTATGCCTGGATCTTCAGTTTTCCTTAGTCCACATTCAGATAAAATCAAAAATAGCAATGCTTTAAAGGAATTCTACATTAAGTTTTGACTGAACTAATTCTGAACTGGACCAATTTGGATATATTTAAATAATGAGAATCCTAAAAACATTTAGAGAATGCAGATGGGATTTTAATAGGATGTCTTCCCAGCTCTCTTCTGCTGGGGCAGGGTTGTATAGGTACCAATCACTTTACTCAAGTGCCATTCTTCATCTGTAAAGTTAGGCATCACAACATAAATCCAACTTTATTCTAAGCCAACATGCACACTTACACTTTCCCTAGGATTTACTGGATAGTGATCAGGGGTGGCAACTCTAGCCATTTTTCCTCCTCTTGCTGGCACTGAGGCCAATTGTTGCATTCCCACTTTAGGTCAACTAACTCAGCATACCTGTTAATAGAGCCTAGAATATATATGTGGCTGAGTTCCTAGGCTGTCCACCTACCAACTCAATCATCAAGAAAAAGCCAGTCTCTTTAAGACACAAGTGCACTTACATATTTGAATTATTTCCTACTTAATTGTCTGTTCTGTGCATGTCTGCATGATTATAATATCCTTTTTATTATTCAGTTGGTACTGTTTAAATGTGAAAAATAAAAAACAATCAGAAATTAAGTTGAAGTATTTTTTTCTGTGGTGATGTAACAGTAACAGTGGTGGATTCCCCTAAGAAGTAACTTCAGAAACTATTTTACGGTCTGTGAAAGCAATGGGCTTGTTTCACACGTTCTCATAAAACTGTCTGCAGTTCTTGCATTTTATAGGAAGTTGAGATGTACTCTGAATTCTATGGGAAGTCTTTGGTTTCTCGTAACACCATGGCATAATCCTGTGATCCAAATTAAATTTTGCGCAAGTTTTTTTATAGATTACCTAAATTTGACAGGAGGCTCTTTTCAAATTAACTTGAACTGCATAGAAAATGGTTTGTTTATTCGGACTGACTTATTCTAATACCTAATTTACAACACGATTGTATAATCTATAACGTATGTGTTAATCCCTAGTAATTTGCTGAAAGCACAAATTTGTTCCATTGGACTCTTTCCATATGGTGCAGATATTTTTAATGCCAAATGATATCAACCATTCTTATATGTAGTTCCTAATACTCCTAGCAAATTTAGTTTGTCAAAGGAAAATAAATTTAATATGAAACGTACTTAAAAATGTGAATGAACCTCCAGGATGTGGTTCAAATCCATCACTGACTAATGGGAGCAAAGCCTCCTCTGTCTGTTACTGTTAGGGTCCGAGGTGAAATGAGTTTGGGCAGCTTCAATCCAGTTCCTCGATCTTGTAATGTTTCACAGCACAAAATTGCCTCTAGTTTAGCTTTAAATTGACAGTGTCATTCAGGGAGATCACAGAATGGCTGACCTGCAAAATTGAAAAATGTGTGTCCTAGGGGATTCCACAGATTGAGGCACCATGTTGGAGCAGAGTTAATGAAGCTTTACTTTTCACTTAGCCAAGCTATACATGACCTAGGAGTATTTGATGTTGACACTGGGGGTACAAAATGGAGAATGGTCTATCCAATAGCACTCACATCCTTCACCATGATGAACACAAAATGTACACAAAATGAAATGTGAATAACTAATACATGCAATACACATAATATAAATTAGAACATGCCCAGGATGGGTTATAAACAGTGATTTTATCTCGGAGGTCTAATGTCATTCATAAAGATATCTGTGTTGATATCTTTATCCTGAGTTGGAACTACCAGCTTGTAAGTGATCCTCCTGGAAGTTATTTTTCTGCATATAAGTATTTTGCACCTCACAAAATAAGATCAGACCTTTACAAGTTTACTAATTGGCAAGGCATGTGGATATCCTGCATCTGTTTAGAGCTGGGTACACTCTCCTAATAAGAAATGCTGGTAGAGCTCTCAGCTCTTGCACAAAGAGTTTTGCCATTTTTTTCCAGATTTTTCTCTCATGGTGTATAGTTCACTTGTAATGGAATCTTTCAGTATTGTGCATTTTAACATTAATATTAAATGGTACATGGTATCACAATTCAGCCTTCTTCTTAACACTTCCTCTCATGTTCATGGTTACATGGCACTTCCATAGGAGATTAAGTCCCTTATGAGCTAAAACCTACAAACATACGAATTAGGAGCAGGAGTAGGCCCTTCGGCCCCTTCGTGCCTGCTCCACCATTTAATAAGATCATGGCTGATCTGATTGTGGCCTCAACTCCACTTTCCCCCCTACCACCGATACCCTTTGACTCCATTGTTCATCAAGAATTTATCTACCTCTGCCTTAAAAATATTCAGTGAGCCTGTCTCCACCGCTCTCTGGGAAAAGAGTTCCAAAGACTCACAACCCTCTGAGTGAAAAAATTTCTTCTCATCTCCATCTTAAATGGGTGACCCCTTAGTTCTAGTCTCTCCCACAAAGGGAAGCATCCTCTCAGCATCCACCCTGTCAAGTCCCCTCAGGATCTTATATGTTTCAGTAAGATCACCTCTCATTCTTCTAAACTCCAATGGATACAGACCAAACCTATCCAACCTTTCCTCATAAGATAATTCCCCCCATCCCAGATATCAGTTGAGTGAACCTTCTCTGCACTGCCCCTAATGCATTTATATCCTCTCTCAAATAAGGAGACCAAAACTGTACACAATACTTCAGATGTGGTCTCACCAATACCCTATACAACTGTAGCAAAACATCCCGACTTTTATATTCCATTCCCCTTGCGATAAATGACAACATTCCATTTGCCTTCCTAATCATCTGCTGTATCTGCATACCAATCTTTTGTGATCTTATGTACCAGGACAGTCTGATCCCTCTGTATCTCAGCGTTCTGCAATCTCTCTCCATTTAAATAATATGCTGCTTCATTATTCTTCCTGCCAAAGTGGATAACTTCACATTTTTCCACATTATACTCCATTTGCAAAATCTTTGTCCACTCACTTAACCTATCTATATCCCTTTGCAGACTCCTTGGGCTGGATTTTGTTGAGGTCCGGATGTTGAGATCTGTGGCACCGGGGGCGTGTGGAAAATTGTACTGGCAGCGGCCCGATCTTCCCGGTGGCGGTGAGGTTCCATGGCAGCAAGCCCGCCGCTGGGCGATGGGACCCGACTTTGAATATGTAAATTAAGAAAATGAATACATTTAAATAAAATTGTCAGCAATCTTACCTGCTGCCCCGGATCTTCCGAGCGCTGGCTGGCCGGCACTCACGTACCTTCAATTTCCCAGCCGGGGAAACTGGTGCCACCAAGGTGGGAAAGGGCGGTATTTAGGATTTTCAGTGTAGTGGTGAGGGAGGGGTGGGGGTGGCGGTACGGGGTCAAATGTGCATCACTAATGTAGGGAAGAGGGCAAAGGGGTGACCTCTGCACTTTGAACAATTTGGGGGGGAGGGGAAGGCCAAGTCTTGCATGTAAGTCTTTTGTGGGAAGAGAGGACAACAATTAACTGTAAGTGTTATTGAGGTGGGGGTGGAAGGGGTGATATTTTTATTGTGGTATACTGGGGGGGTATGGTTTTAAATATTTAAATTTAGCAGCAGGTCTAGCTGCCCTTTAAAAATTGTGCCAGCGCCTGCACACAGGTAGCTGACGCTGTTGCCACATCGCAGAGCCCACCCTCACAGGGGTGGGGGTGGCTGACCAATGTATTATCTTGAGCCGCCGCATGGTAGATGGCAGCGGAATGGTGGCACACAGCCCGCACATGCGGGTCCACCATTTTTTTCGCCTGCCACCGCTCCTGGCGGCAGGAGAATAACATTCAGCCCCTTATGTCCTCTTCACATCTTACTTTCCTACCTATCTTTGTGTCATCAACAAATTTAGTAACCATACATTCAGTCCCTTCATCCAAGTCATTGATAATACATTGTAAATAGTTGAGGCCCCAGCACTGATCCTTGTGGCACTCCACTAGTTACAGCTTGCCAACCTGAAAAAGACCCATTTATTCCTACTTTCTGCTTCCTGTTAGCCAATCAGTCCTTTATCCATGCTAATATGTTATCCCCTACACCATGAGCTCTTATTTTGCTTAGTAACCTTTGATGTAGCACCTTGTCAAATGCCTTCTGGAAATCCAAGTACACCACATCCACAGGTTCCCCTTTATCCACATTGTTTTGTTACTTCGTCAAAGAACTCCAATAAATTAGTAGAACATGATTTCCCTTTCATAAAACCGTGTTGACTCTGCCTGATTACATTGAGATTTTCTAAGTGCCCCACTATAACCTCGTTAGTAATAGATTCCAATATTTTCCCTACGACAGATGTTAAGCTAACTGGCCTGTAGTTTCCTGCTTTCTGTCTCCCTCCTTTCTTGAATAGAGGAGTCACAGTCACTATTTTCCAATCAGATCGGACCATTCCAAAATCAAGGGAATTTTGGAAAATTAAAACCAATACATCTACTATCTCAGCAGCCACTTCTTTTAAGACCCTCGAATGAAGTTTATCAGGACCGGGGGACTTGTCGGCTTTTAGTTCTAAGAATTCTTTCAGTACCCTTTCCCTGGTGATTGTAATTGTTTTAAGTTCCTCCCTCCCTTTCACCTCCTGATTCACAAATATGTCTGGGATGTTATTTGTATCCTCAACAGTGACAACAGATGCAAAATATCTGTTCAATTCATCTGTCATCTCCTTATTTTCCATTATTAATTCCCTAGACTCACTCTCTGGAGGACCAATGCTCACTTTACTTACTCTTTTCCTTTTAAAATACCTGTAGAAACTCTTACTATCTGTTTTTATATTTCTAGGTAGCTTTCTTTCATACTCTAATTTCTCCCTCCTTATTAACCTCTCAGTCATTCTTTGCTGTCCTTTATATTCTGCCCAATCTTCTGACCTGCCACTCTTCTTTGTGGCATTATATGCTTTTCCTTTGAATTTGATACTGGGCTGGATTTCACAGCCCCCGATGTCGGGGGTTGTGGTGGGAGGGGGGACGGAAGATGTGTCCAGGAGCGACCCGCCATGGACCTCGACACCGGGAAGGCCCAGCCTGATATTGCTGGCGGCGGTGAGGCCTTGTGGCAGCACCCCCAACTCTCGGCGACGGGAGGCCAATCTTAATATGTAAATTTATTAAAATAACTGAAATAAATACTTACCCACTCCCACCGTCCGTCCCAATCCGATATTGTAGCCAGTGGCCAGCACTCCCGCGTCTTCGGATCTCCGAATGAGGATCCTATGCGGGACACTGGTGGGGAGGGGGGGGCAGGTAAGTATTTCAGTGCGGGAGGTGAGGAGTGGGGTCAAAACAATATGATTGACGGAGGAGATGGTGGGAAGGGTTAGAGATAAAAGTTTGTGAACTTTGAAGGGGAGAAAGGTTAGGTACACAAGGTAAGTATTTTGGGGGGGGTGGTGATGGAGAGCGCACGACATGAAGTGTATGTTTATTGGGGGGGTGGGGAGAGGAACTAGAAACATTCATTTAATTTTTTTAAATAAAGTTCAATCTGATTTTTCTTTAGGCCTTGAAGCCCTTTAAAAATGGCATGGGTGCCTGAGCAGAGGTGCCTGACGCCATTGACGGGGACGTACCACCTGCCCCCTCCACATCACCATGCGGACAGTCCACACCGCCCATTTAAATGAGCCGCTGCATTTAATATCGCAGCAGCTCCGCGACAAGCGGTCCGCGCATGTTCACTGCCATAGTTTACGGCCACTGCCGATCTCAGCAGCAGCGATGTAAAATTCAGCCCGCTATCTTTAACTTCCTTAGTTAGGCACAGATGGAGTATCTTTCTTTCTCACTGGAACGTATATTTTCCGAGTATTCTGAAATTTTTCCTTAAATGTCTGACACTGCATCTCTACTGACCTATCCCTTAACCTAATTTGCCAGTTTACTTTGGCCAGCTCTGCCTCCATGCTCTCATAATTGCCCTTATTCAGGTTTAAAACACTAGTCTTAGATTCACCCTCTCTCCCTCAAATTGAATGTGAAATTTGATCATATTATGATCACTGCTACCTAGACGGCATCTTCACTATGAGGTTATTAATTAATCCTGTCTCATTGCACAGTACCAAATCTAGTATAGCCTGCTCTCTGGTTGGCTCTAGAATGTGCTGCTCCAAGAAACTGTCCCGAAAACACTCTATGAAGGCATCATCCAGGCTACCTTTGCCAATCTGATTCATCCAATCTATATGTAGATTAAAATCACCCATGATTATTGTCATAACTTTCTCACAAGCCCCCATTATTTCATCCTGTATGCCCTGCCCTACAGTGTGGTTACTGTTAGGGGCCTATACACCACTCCCACAAGTGACTTCTTACCTTTACTATATCTCATCTCTACCTAAATTGATTCTACATTTTGATCTCCAGAAATAAGGTCATCACTCTCTATTGTACCAATGCCATCCTTAATCAACAGAGCTACCCCTCCACCTTTTCTTAGCTTCCTGTCCTTCCTAAATGTCATGTACCCTTGAATTTTCAGCTCCCAGTCTTTGTCATCTTGCAGCCATATCTCTGTAACGGCTATCAGATCATACCTGCTTCTTATTCACTGCCAGGTATTGGATAGTGTGCTCAAGTGTAATAATTAATCTCTGATCACAATACAGACTTACTGGAGAGGAAGTGAGCTGACCAGAAAATTTTCCTGTCACTTAAAAAGATAGTAAAAAGCAACGTGTGCAGGCTAAGTCCACTTGGTGAAATTTATTTACATATAGAATAATGCATAGTAGAAAGATAAGATATGAAAACTAAACAATTCTTACAAACTAAAGAACCAACACAGACTGCAAGGATTTATTATACATTTTTCAGAAATGGGTGTTTTAGAGCCTCTTCTCAAGAAATGCCTGAAAATACATTTGCAGATGGTGAATTACATAGGAACAAATCCTCACAGGGATCCTATTGGCTCCCACAGGTATCAGTATTATGTCAAAACAGAGAACTGTAAACTATGGAATGGCCCATGGATTGAATGAATATACTTTGATTAAAAGGAAAGACTATTTGAAAATTAATTAACTTACATTACAGGAAAGCATGAGTTAATGGTCAAGAATTAATTTCACCTTGGTGCTGTCCACACTAGCCCAGTCGTGTTGGTTCTTACTAGCCAATAAAAGAGGAAAACACATTTGTGTCTGTCCTATCACCCCAGTGAGGTTACAAGTAACACTTCCTTTGAGATCAAAGTGAAACTCTGGCTTTGAGTCAGACAATGAATGCTTGCAGTACACTCTCAGAACAAAGGAATGATGCACAAAGTCAGCCACAGACCAGCTGGCTGAAACCATTTTAAATTTGACATTATCCTGACTATCTAAAATTACATAAAGTGAAAGCAGAAAGTAACATTAAAATAAAAGGTGAGGGGCTGTAGCAGTGGTTTGGAACATTGATCCAGCACAAAGGTGAGTGATAAAGTATAAAAAGATTCTTGGTTTGATCCCAAGTCTTTGTTGATCAAGCTGACCTGAGCCTCTAGTGATGGTTTAGTAATGGTGAAATTGGCCAGGATTCTAACTCCTAAATATGATCCTACATGAAGCTCTTGCATGTGGACATCAGTTAACATTCAACTCTGGTGATGCCCATTCTCATAATGTATGTTGGCTGTCACTATAAAGAATCACAAATGAATAATAGCCACAGGAGGACATCTAGTGCCCATGGAGCTATATCTCAGCAAGGAGCCAATGTCTTCAGGACAGAAAGGGAGGGACGCAAATCAGCAAATAAATAAATAATTTATTTTTAAAGTGTTGAAGAGGCACAGAAAGAGGCCATTTGATCCATCACTTCTGTGTTTCCTCTTCACTAGAGATGATGCAGATATGCGAGGAGCTAAAAAAACAAGTTTGAAGTGCTAAATTTGGCGATTATTATATGTTGTGTTCTTATAAATAATTAATCTGTATCCCTCATGGAGCTTAGAGAGCTGAATTTTCCAGGTACATTGGCGACAGGGCTGGGAGGTGTGAGAGCTGGCAAAATGGTGGGGGAAGGCATGAGGAGGGGAGCCCGATGTCTTACCCTTGCCATGCCATACTGGTGGGCAATTTGGCAGCACGGACACCCACCAAGTGGCCAATTAAGCCACTTAAGTAGCCAATTAAGGGCCACTTCCTGCCTCCGCAGGCGTTTTGCAACCTGGTGGCCTCCCAGTGGGCTCAGGGGACTGGAGGCTCCTTTATGAGCGCTCCATATCCCACGGAGGGGACCCCTGGTAGCAATGTCCACCCTGGCAGCAACAGCGCTGCACCAGTGCTCCACAACCCCCGCCCTGATTGCTGGCCAGGCCCCAGCTTTCCCCCAACCTACCTCAACTCTCTTCGAGGGTACTCTGCCATTGAAGCGCCCTCTCCCTGGAGCTGCAGCCTCAGCAATGGCTACAACTAGCAATAGTACTGCTGAGCTGCCAAGCCTCTGATTGGGCTGACAGGTCTTTTGGGCAGGCCACTGCCCTTAATTGGACAGCGATCCTGATAGTGGCCCCGGCAACAGCCCGTTAATTGGCTGCCACCACCAATATGCTGCCCCAGCTACCACCACACACCAATGCAGGGTTACCTCCTGCTTTTGGCCCCGGCGGCGGCAGGAAAATTCAGCCCATATTTGGCTAGTTTCTGTAAATAGTTGCTTGATCAAATATCATCCAAGCATTTCCCTTGGCTCAGAATCAGGCCGAGCCTACCAACATGAGGCAGTTTCGGGGGTCATTATGATTTGCGCAGTAACTAAAATTTGACTTATCATCATTTATTTATAAATCTTGAACTTTAATCATTAAAAGGCATAAGGCATTCCTTTCTAATTCTGCCGTTGTGCATATATTGATCATGATTATTCTGTAATCTTATGAATGTGCAACATTCTCTACTTCTTCAGGTTTATAAACTTGACTTGAATGGGTGAAAGACAAGGATGTGTCCCCTGTCAAACTTTTTTGGGGAGCGTGTCCTAGTAATTTCAGATATGATGTAAGGTTTCTTTTTTAAATTAATTTATCCTGTTTCTGATGCACATGGCCCACCCCACAGAAGTGTCCATACTTGCACCACAATTGCACCCAAGTTAGTGATCTGACTCAGGCAGTCTACAAAACTGAGGGAAAGTTTATACCGGTTCTACAGTAGAAGTTGAGACAGATTGCTGGAGCAAGGTAGAAGAAACTTTACTGTGCATCTGATATGTGCCACATTTGATCTGGGAGCCCAGCATGTTGACACTGGTTGATAAAAATGGAAAGTGTGTTCCATTCCCAAGAACTGATATCCCTCATCTTAATTACCATGTTAATTCACTACCAGAAACTGGCAATTCAATCTAGCTGAATTTAAATGAATGATTTGAGAACATGTAATTAAGAGCTCATCAGTGCATCGTGTTTGCTTGATGACTGAAGGGGTTAATTTCCATTGTGTGCACATTGAAAGTTGGATGCTGTACACCGTTTTCCAATCATTAATGGTAAGAAAATCATGTGCAGCTAACATCTAAATTTCTAAAACAAAAACAAAACTGCTGTAAACACTCAGTTAATCAGTCAGCATCCATGGAGCAAAGAGTCAAGTTAATATTTCAGACATGGCCCCTTCATCAGAACTGGCATTTCTGATATGTGTTCCTGCCAGGTGAAGCTCCCTGCCAGGCAGGCAAGATCGGAAAAGTTATTTAGCAGGAGAAGGTAAAATTCAAGAGTAATAAAAGAAACCTTGCAATATTGTAATAACTCACACAAGAGGCCAAATATTCATTTTCAGTCTTTCCAGAGCACAGCTTCTGAGATGAAGAATTGGGCACACACCACCCATGACTTTCCATTCATTCATTTTACCACACAGAAGCTTTGTACCATCAGCACGAAAAATAAACACTCTTCCAAGATATTGACCCACAAAAATTCTGATGGATAAATGAAATAGTAGTGAATTCTACAAATAAGTGTATGGAAGCTCCTCTCTATTTCAAATCGACTTATTTGAATTGTGTGAATCTGTCATGTTCTCATCTATTCTGATGTGTACAGTACTTAAAATAAGCTAAGATCGATGCTTTTTTTTTGTAAGCACTGTAGTGGTTAAATAATGAAAGCTTAGCACAAGGATCTTCATTAGAAGTAATTTCATTCTAACAGCATTGTTTTTCCATTCATTTATATAACATACATGAAGAAAAATGGCACAAGAAAGCTCTACTTGCTGATAGCATCAAAATTTTGGATTCAAGTCTCTGAAAAATGCTTTCCTGATGTGCTTAAGCCTAGCTGTCTTATCCATCACTGAGCTGACTTATGGAGTAATAAGAATCACCAGCAGACAACACAGAGCTGTGAAATATTACATAACGATGCAAAGGGCAGCAGACTCCAAGATCTGGAAGTAATCTCAATTTTTATATACTGCAAATTCCCATGTGTTGTTAATAGAATTTATAATTATATCAATGCACTAATTAACACTATTTAACTTTTTGCCTTGAATTGCAACAACATTGAATATAGAAAGTCAAGCTGTATCAGTATCAATGGCTAAGGTCATTGGTTTACAGTGACTCAATAAAGCAAATTCCATTTTTATTACATAGAACTGTGGAATTTTTATCTGTTTTGGCGATCCATAATTTCCATGAAAATGGAAACAGTAACCTTGCCTAGAATATACAAAGCAGCTGCTATTCCTTATAATCAGGACCATCGTTTCACCTGTGACTAATAAGTCCAATTCAGTTTTTATTACACAGGATATCAGGATTGCTAATGTCTTGAGGATTATATTTTATGATTCTGATTTTTCGGCAATAACCCAAAATCAAATTTTTGTTGGCCATGCTATATAGATATATTATATCTATATAGCATGGCCAAGACAAATTTGTTTTTGGGTTATTGCTGAAAAATCAGAATATATATAATATATATCAGAATATAATATATATATTATATAGTATAGATAGATCTTGTTGTTTTGTGCAATAGCTTCATTTAATTGGCAATAACATTCTATCCTTTGTTATGCTAGCATTTGTACACTGCATTAATTGCACTATAATTGTAAATACGGTATGAAGCTGCCAGTATAAACACGCATTTCCTCATTTACCACTCCTGATTGTGCCACTTCCATTGAAGCCTTCTCAAGGTGGCATTGTACTCACGCAGTGTAATTCAAGAAGTCAACGTAATCCCATCGAGTCTGTCGTGTGTTGCAATGTCATGATGTACATTAATCCTACTCTGCCTACTTTGACTCCTCAGATCAATAGACAAATGTAATGTGTTAGTCAGGTTGCATCAACCACAACAGTGGACTGTCCATAGAAACATAGAAAATGGGAGCAGGAGTAGGCCATTCAGCCCTTCAAGCCTGCTCCGCCATTCATTATGATCATGGCTGATCATCCAACTCAGTACCTGTTCCCACTTTCGCCCCATACCCTTTGATCCCTTTAGACCCAAGAGCTATATCTAATTCCATCTTGAAAACGTACAATGTTTTGGCCTCAACTGCTTTCTGTGGTAGCGAATTCCACAGGCTCACTACTCTCTGGGTGAAGAAATTTCTCCTCATTTCAGTCCTGAAAGGTTTACCCCGTATCCTTAGACTATGACTCCTGGTTCTGGACTCCCCCGCCATCGGGCACATCCTTCCTGCATCTACCCTGTCAACTCCTGTTAGAATTTTATAGGTTTCTATGAGATCCCCCCTCACTCTTCTGAACTCCAGCGAATATAATCCTAACCGACTCAATCTCTGCTCATACGTCAGTCCCGCCATCCCAAGAATCAGTCTGGTAAACCTTCGCTGCACTCCCTCTACAGCAAGAACATCCTTCCTCAGATAAGGACACCAAAACTGCACACAGTGGCGCAGTGGTTAGCACCGCAGCCTCACAGCTCCAGCGACCCGGCTTCAATTCTGGGTACTGCCTGTGCGGAGTTTGCGAGTTCTCCCTGTGACCGCATGGGTTTTCGCTGGGTGCTCCGGTTTCCTCCCACAGCTAAAGACTTGCAGGATGATAGATAAATTGGCCATTATAAAATTGTCCCTAGTATAGGTAGGGGAATATAGGGAAGGTGGGGATGTGGTAGGAATATTGGATTAGTGTAGGATTAGTATAAATGGGTGGTTGATGACTCGGTGAGCTGAAGGGCCTGTTTCAATGCTGTATCTCTAAATAAATAAAATAAATAAATAATATTCCAGGTGTGGCCTCACCAAAGCCCAGTATAATTGCAGCAAAACATCCCTGCTCCTCTACTCGAATCCTCTCGCTATGAACTCCAACATACCATCTGCCTTTTTTACCGCCTGTTGGACCTGCACGCTTACCTTCAGGGACTGGTATACGAGAACACCCAGGTCTCGCTGCATATTCCCCTCTCTCAGTTTATAGCTCTTCAGATAATAATTTGCCTTCCTGTTTTTGCTACCAAAGTGGATAACCTCACATTTAGCCACATTATACTGCATCTGCCATGTATTAGCCCACTCACTCAACTTGTCCAAATCACCCTGAAGCCTCTCTGCATCCTCCCCACAACTCACCCTCCCACCTAGTTTTGTGTCATCTGCAAATTTGGAGATATTACATTTAGTTCCCTCATCTAAATCATTAATGTATATTGTGAATAGCTGGGGTCCTAGCACCAATCCCTGCGGTACCCCACTAATCACTGCCTGCCATTCGGAAAAAGACCCATTTATCGCTACTCTTTGTTTCTTGTCTGACAACCAATTTTCTATCCATCGCAATACACTACCCCCAATCCCATGCGCTTTAATTTTACATGCTAATCTTTCATGTGGGACTTTGTCGAAAGCCATTTGAAAGTCCAAATAAACCACATCCACTGGCTCCCCCTCATCAACTCTACTAATTACATTCTCGAAGAATTCTAGTAGATTTGTCAAGCATGATTTCGCTTTTGTAAATCCATGCTGACTCTGCCCAATTCTACCACTGGTCTCCAAGTGCTCTGCTATAAAATCTTTGATAATGGACTGTAGAACTTTCCCCACTACCGACGTCAGGCTGACTGGTCTATAATTCCCTGCTTTCTCTCCAGCTCCCTTTTTAAATAGTGGGGTTACATTAGCTACCCTCCAATCTGTAGGAACTGTTCCAGAGTCTATAGAATCTTGGAAGATGACCACCAATGCATCCACTATTTCTAGGGCCACTTCCTTAAGTACTCTGGGATGCATACCATCAGGCCCTGGGGATTTATCGGCCTTCAATCCCCAACACCATTTCTCTATTAATACTGATTTCCTTCAGTTCCTCTCTCTCACTAAGCCTTCAGAAACTCAAACCACTATCATTTAGGCATTGGCTCATACGTTACACACATACACGTGCCGGGTGATACGCTAAATTTCAGAAGAACTCATAATATACTTTATGTTTTGCCAGTACAGACCAGCAACACATTGAATACGTTGAATCAATTTGGAATTGGGCTTATCAACTTGTGTTATTTTAAAAGGCCTTTGTACCACTCAACAGGTTCCTCGCCCCTGCACACCATTTGAAATCTTACCCTTTCCCAGTTATATTCTCAAAATGTATTGATCCATTTTGTTTACACTGAACTGCATCTTCTGTGGACAGATGAAGGAAATTTCAGAAGGAATGTTCAATGTAAGGCCACTTCACTGATTGGGGCATGTTTTCCTGTTCCTGCAATGGGGTGTATTGAATCACCTGGGTGATGTGCATTAAGGAAAATCAGACAGGCACCAATGCTCACTTATAAGGAAGCCCAATAATTTACCATTCATTAATTTAAATGAACTGAAAATCAGTCAGCTCATTTACCAAAGCTGAGCTACCAAACTACATATGCATGAAGACTCTGTGAGCTCCAAATGCCTGGGTTCTTCAATTGAAGTAGGCCTTGAGCTGATCCTCCAAAAAGCAGGTTGCACCTCATCCTATCTGCCTGTGTTTGTTCCTCCCTCATGCTCTGTGTTTTAACACATACTCTGTCTTGTAATTTACTGGCCAAAACAGAGTGAATATATTTGTACCACTACAAGAGTGGATGCACAGCTGGCATGTGATCTTCCTGCACAATTTCCCCAATATGCCCAGGTGTAAAAACGGGAAAATATGTCCCAGTTGTCTTCAAAAATCCAGCACTATTCTGGTAATGATCTCAATTCTGCCTACCCTCCATCTCCCACATGACATTTGAATTGGTCGATTTGTTCACTGAGGACTTGGGAGGGTAATTTTAACCTAACCCACCTGGCCAGGAAACTAATTTCAATGGAAAATAAACTAAAGGATTTGTAACACGGGCAACTGCTCCAATCCTGACATTGCAGTAACCTCAATCTGTTTTCCTGGGTTGGAGATCATTTGGTATCTCGGGACTCCCCCTTGGTGGTGACACACCAGCCAGTATCCTGCCCTACATGCTAAATGGGCACTCAGATGGGGAGATTTCTACTAGTGCTACAGCAAGACCACTGCTGAAACATCCAGAGATTCCAAGCCTCCCTCCAGGATTTGAACATTTAATCCAGGCTGACACTTAGGTGAAGGAAGGAGGGATGAAGGAATCCAGAGGCCCAGACAAAGCATTCATGATTAGAACAAACAATGAACAAAGAACAGTACAGCACAGGAACAGGCCATTCGGTCCTCCAAGCCTGCGCCGATCTTGATGCCTGCCTAAACTAAAACCTTCTGCATTTCCGGGGACCATATCCCTCTATTCCCATCCTATTCATGTATTTGTCAAGATGCCTCTTAAACGTCATTATCGTACCTGCTTCCACCACCTCCCCCGGCAGCAAGTTCCAGGCACACACCACCCTCTGTGTAAAGAAACTGCCTCGC